>NW_026520996.1:0-600000 GCF_024256425.1 Clarias gariepinus | reverse complement strand
ACACCGCCCTCCGCATTTCAACGGCGTGATTACCACCTCCGTGATACTGGAAAGGGCGCATCTGTTGACTCTCGAACTGCAGGCATTGCTGGAAAAAGGGGCCATAGAACAGGTTCTCCTTCCAGACATAGAGTCAGGCTACTACAGTCGGTATTTCCTGACTCCCAAGAAAGACGGGGGGCTGCGTCCAATTCTAGATCTTCGCGGACTGAACCGCTATCTCAAAAAGTACAGATTCAAGAAGTTGACTGTCAAAAGCATTGTTTCACAAATTCAACAAAGGGATTGGTTTGTGACAATAGATCTGAAGGATGCATACTTTCACATAGAAATTTTGCCACAACACAGGAAGTTCCTGAGGTTCGCTTTCGGGGGAAAAGCCTGGCTCCCTTGCGACTCCAGGGCATCCGTATTTTAAATTACATAGACGACTGGCTCATTCTGGCCCAGTCTCAGGAGCTAGCTCATCTTCATTCATTAGGATTGAGACTCAATGCCGCGAAAAGCATTCTCTTTCCAGCTCAGAGGACAACATACTTGGGTATTATTTGGGATTCAATCGTTATGCGGGCACAGATGTCTCCCGCTCGTATCGAATCCATTCTCAATGCCCTGAAGGTAATCAGGCTAGACCGGAGAGTGACTGTACATCACTTTCAAAAATGTTTAGGCCTCATGGCAGCTGCATCCACGGTGATACCTTTGGGCCTTCTGCACATGAGAGCTTTTCAGTTGTGGCTAAGAGCCAGGGGACTTCATGCAAGGGCCAATCCCCAAAGGCAAATAAGGGTTACGCGCAGAGGACTTTGTACCCTTTCTACGTGGTTCAGACCCCGGTTCCTGACTTTGGGTCCCACTCTAGGGCCGTCTTGTCGTCGCAAGATGCTAACGACAGATGCTTCCCTCACCGGCTGGGGTGCGGTCTTGGATGGCCGTCCAGCCCAAGGGAGCTGGAGAGGCCATCTTCTCGCATGGCACATCAATTGCCTCGAAATGATGGCTCTATTTTTGGCCCTACGGCATTTCCTCCAGCAGTTGAGAGGCTACCATGTTGTAGTGCGGGTGGACAACACATCGGTAGTCTCCTACATAAATCGCCAGGGCGGACTACGCTCGCGCCGCTTGAACAAGCTAGCGCACCAGGTTCTGCTTTGGGCACAGGACAAGTTCCTGTCCCTCAGGGCGATTTACATTCCAGGGCACATGAATGTGGGAGCAGACTTACTGTCCAGACAAGCTGTGACACACGGGGAATGGAAGCTCCATCCCGAAGTAGTCAGTCAGATCTGGGAAAATTTCTTTACAGCAGAGGTGGACCTCTTTGCCTCCCAAGAGACAGCACAATGTCCCCTCTACTACTCTCTGACTCATCCAGCTCCCCTGGGTCTGGACGCCATGGCCCATACGTGGCCCAAATTACGCCTTTACGCGTTTCCTCCGATAGCTCTGCTCCCGGGAGTCCTGGCGAGGGTCCGTCAACAGCGTTTGCGCCTCTTAATGATAGCGCCCTGTTGGCCGACCAGAGTGTGGTTCTCGGACCTAATATCTCTCCTCGACGGCTCACCATGGGTGATTCCAATGAGGAGGGATCTTCTGTCTCAGGTGCAGGGGACAATATTTCATCCCCGGCCTGAGCTTTGGAACCTTCACGTTTGGCCCCTGAACGGGACCAACTAATTCAAGCTGGCCTTTCAGCCAGCGTTATTGACACTATTTTAAATGCTAGGGCTCCCTCCACTAGGAAAGCCTACGCCCTCAAATGGAATGTATTTGGAAGTTGGTGCATGTCGAAGCAGGTGGACCCAGTTCACTGCCGAATTGCTTCAGTACTGGAGTTCCTGCAGGAAAAGTTGTCCTCGGGCTTGTGCCCTAGTACTCTCAGAACGTACGTAGCCGCTATTTCAGCCTGCCACGTTCCTACTGATGGGGTAACAGTGGGAAAGCACCCTTTAGTTGCCCGTTTCATTCGTGGAGCTAAACGGCTGAGGCCACCCACTAGAGCCACTGTCTCGTCATGGGATTTATCTGTTGTGCTCGAAGGTCTAATTGACACCCCTTTCGAACCTCTAGAGTCAGCGCCTGTCAGGTTTCTGACCCTTAAGATGGTTTTTCTGATGGCCATTACCTTTCTCAAGAGAGTTGGAGATCTGCACGCCTTGTCAGTCTCCCCATCCTGCCTAGACTTTGCCCCTGGGCTAGTCAGGGCTGTTCTGCATCCTCACCAGAACTATCTTCCGAAAGTTCCATTCTCAACCATGCACTCTGTTGTTCAATTCAATTCAATTCAATTTTATTTGTGTAGCGCTTTTAGCAATTTTCATTGCCGCAAAGCAGCTTTACATAGTCAAAAGAATTATTTAAGTTTGTATGAAATGTGAATTTGTATGAATCAAAATGGTCAGTTTGTCCCTGGTGAGCAAGCCGAGGGCGACAGTGGCAAGGAAAAACTCCCTGAGATGGTAATAGGAAGAAACCTTGAGAGGAACCAGACTCAACAGGGAACCCATCCCCATTTGGGTGAAACAGAAAGCAGTAAATGATCTGCATTTATACAGTGTGTAGGGTGGGAGGCAGTTCAGCTATAATAGCTGATGTTAATTGATGTTAATATGGAGTCCAGGTAGTTATTGAAGACCCAGGTAGACTTGTAAGAAGTTCCAGTCATGAACTATCGAACTGTCAAGTCCCCAGAGAAACAGTTGCCAACACCAGTCAAGGCCAGAACCATTTTCTAGGTAGAGAAAATCATTCCCAGACACCAGACGCATCCCAGAGAGACACACGGGGCATCCATGTGACGAGATCTTCAGCCAGAAGCGGGGCACCAGGATGGGTCAGACAGATCCGGAGGGCAGAGGGAGTCTGGATCACTGGCAGCTCAGGAACGACATGTGTAGCTCGACAGAGAGAGAGAGAAAGAGTGAAAGGGGGAGACAGGAGGAGAGAGGAAAAAGAAAGAGGGGGGAAAAGAGAAGAAGAGGAGAGATGGCAGTTAGGTATGGTCACAGTCACACAATGTATAATGTGAATGTATATTAACTGTAGAGTGCAAGCAGAGACTCCGGCAGGACTAACTATGACAGCATAACTAAAAGGGAGAGCCAGAAGGAAACACAAACATGAGGGCTTCCTGACATGTAAAGCAAACAATCACCTCACCGTCAGCAAACCTGAGTGATCAATGAGAGTGAGGAAGACAGCATCCAAACATACCAGTTCACCATAATACTCTACGTCCATGAGTCCCCCAGATCTGCTCCTTTACCTATGGCAAATCTATTTTTAAAAATGCTTGGCTAAATAAATAGGTTTTTAGCCTGGACTTAAACACTGAGACTGTGTCTGAGTCCCGAACACTATTTGGAAGACTATTCCATAACTTTGGGGCTTTGTAAGAAAAAGCTCTGCCCCCAACTGTATTTTTCATAATACGTGGTACTGACAAGCAGCCTGCATCCTTTGATCGAAGTAGGCGTGGCGGATCGTAAGACACTAGCAGTTCGCTCAGGTAGTGCGGCTCGAGACCATTTAATGCTTTATATGTCAAGAGTAGTATTTTAAAATCAATGCGAAATTTCACAGGGAGCCAATGGAGTGAAGATAAGATAGGGGTGATGTGCTCATATCTTCTGGTTCTGGTGAGGACTCTCGCTGCTGCATTCTGGACTAGCTGAAGCTTATTTATGCATCTAGCTGAACAACCAGACAGTAAGGCATTACAATAGTCCAACCTAGAGGTGATAAAAGCATGAACTAGTTTTTCTGCGTCGTTTAGCGACAATAAATTTCTTATTCTGGCAATATTTCTGAGGTGAAAGAATGCTATCCTGGTAATATTATCTACATGTGCTTCAAATGAAAGGCTGGAATCAATAATCACACCAAGGTCTTTCACTGTTGCATTTGATGGAACAGAAAGGCCATCTAAAGTTACGGTGTGATCTAAAATTTTACTCCTAGCTGTATGCGGTCCTATGACTAGAACTTCTGTCTTATCCGGATTTAGCAGAAGGAAGTTAATTAGCATCCAATTTCTTATGTCCTGCACACATTGCTCAATTTTAGTAAGCTGTTTTTTCTCATCAGGTTTTGTTGAGACATATAACTGTGTATCGTCAGCATAACAATGAAAACTAATACCATGCTTACGGATTATGTTGCCCAGAGGAAGCATGTAAAGGGAAAAAAGCAGTGGACTTAAAACTGAACCCTGCGGAACGCCAAACTCCACTAGAGAACATGCAGAATAATCACCATTTAAGTCTACATACTGATAACGATGGGTCAGATAGGATCTGAGCCAGGAGAGGGCTGTACCCTTAATTCCCACTACATTTTCTAATCTGTGAAGAAGAATAGCGTGATCAACAGTGTCAAAAGCTGCACTGAGGTCAAGTAATACAAGCATAGTTACACAACCCTGATCAGAGGCCAATAGAATGTCATTTACTACTTTAACGAGCGCTGTCTCTGTACTGTGATGAGGCCTAAATCCTGACTGATACAGTTCATGTATGCCATTTCTATGTATATATGAGCATAGCTGCTCCGCTACTATCTTTTCCAGGATCTTAGAGATAAAGGGGAGGTTTGATATTGGTCTGTAACTGGACAGCTGACAGGGGTCGAGGTCAGGTTTCTTAATTATTGGTTTGATAACTGCTAATTTAAAAGATTTTGGAACATATCCAATACTGAGTGAAGAATTAATTATTCTCAACAGGGGTTCTATTATTGCTGGTACTATCTGTTTAAGAAAATGTGTCGGTACAGGATCTAATATACAGGTTGATGAATTTGAAGAAGAGATGAGTGAAATTAGTTCATTCTCTTCAAGGGGAGTAAAGTATTCTAGGTTCTGGTCTGACATGGCTAGATTAACATCTGCATCAATTACATTGTTCGGTTTCAAAACCTCAATTTTATGCCTAATATTTACAATTTTATTATTAAAAAAGTTCATGAAGTCCTCACTATTGCATGATGTTGTTGTGGAGATTTCTGCAGTGGTCTTATTTCTGGTTAATTTGGCTACAGCATTAAATAAGAATCTAGGATTATTTTTGTTATTTTCTATAAGAGTGGAGAGATATGTTGATCTAGCTACACTAAGAGCTTTTCTATAGTTCAGGATGCTCTCCTTCCATGCTATTTGAAATACTAGTAATTTAGTTTGACGCCATTTACGTTCTAATTTCCGAGCGGTCTGTTTTAAAGTGCGCGTGTGATCGTTATACCAGGGAGCAAGTTTTTTATCTCTAATAATTTTTCTTTTGACTGGAGCTACATTATCTAGGGTATAGCGAAATGTCGACTCTAAATATTCAGTCGCCTGATCGAGTTCTGTGGGGTCAGACGGTGATCTAATCGAAGTTGGGAACTCTGGGAGATTACTGATAAAACTCTGTTTGGTAGTTGATGTGAATGTACGTTTCATACGGTAGCGCGGCGCTGTGTGTACATTATTATTGTGACACACTTGAATTGAGACAAGATAGTGATCTGAGATAACTTCAGATAGTGGTATTGTGAATAAATTTCTTATACTTAATCCAAATAATATTATTAAATCTAAAGTGTGACCTGCTTTATGAGTGGGTCCTACTACACACTGATTTACTCCTACCGAGTCCAGTATAGACATAAATGCAAATTTGATTTTAGCTCGGGGAACAGACACAGTCTCAATAGAGTGAACCCTGAGTGACGACTCTGTTGTTCTTGAGGCCTTCTGTCCTCCGCCTTTTACAGCTCCGAAGCAGAAGAGACTTCACTTACTGTGTCCAGTACGTGCTCTTCAGATTTATGTCCACCGCACCAGCCAGTGGTGTAAAACAGAGCAGCTCTTTATATGCTATGGGGGCCGCAACCGGGGGGCGGCCGCCACTACACAGACTCTGTCACACTGGGTGAGGGATGCTATTGCCCTCTCCTATGAGGCGCGTGGGCTCACTTCACCTCTAGGAATTAGGGCTCATTCGACCAGGGGGATTGCCTCATCTATCGCTTTGCCGAGAAGTGTTCCCCTGCAGCAAGTGTGCGACGTGGCAGGTTGGTCCTCTCCGCACACATTTGTTAGATTTTATAGCCTGGATGTGCCTGCTACTCCGGGATCACGGGTCCTCGAGTCAGCTTCCCAGAGATAGTTCAGAGACCTCCTTGGTCTTTGGAGGTCCAAACACGCTACACAACCCGGGGGTCCAGACACTTGCAGTGCGGCGGCGTTGGTATTCTCGTTCCCATAGCGTTTTCACGCAGCATCGAGTGTAGCCTTTGAAAGGGAACATCTCGGGTTACTTTGCTGTAACCCTGTTCCCTGAAAAGGCGGGAACGAGATGCTGCGCTCCAATGCCGCACTGCTTACGTGACCGGACGTCCCTTCAGACAAAAATCAATCTGAGGAATGTTTCCGGTTTACTCCTATTTATAACCTGCAGGTGCGTCTCATCAGACGACGTCACCTGACCGAGGTTATATAAGCCAAAATTTGGCGTGTTTGATACACACATGCTTCACAACCGGCAACACGAAAAGATGTTCCCATAGCGTTTTCACGCAGCATCGAGTGTAGCCTTTGAAAGGGAACAGGGTTACAGCAAAGTAACCCGAGACCCTTTCCTCGTTTATACGTAGATTGCTTGTCGAAAGCCAGACTCGATCTCTTGGTTCATATGCTATGTTTTGTCATCGATGTCGGTCTGCTAAGTTCTTTTTAGACTCTACTTTCTCAAGGCGCTGATGTGTCTGTTCCCATACCTGCTCACTTCTCCTGAACCAATTATCTACTGCTGGGGAGTCTGTTGACGTTCCATTGACCCACTTGCATGCCACTCTTCTGCGTTTTAGTGCGCACGTCGCACTCACACCGCTAGTAAAGTCCAGTCTTCCAACAGACCAGTGAATGAGTCCATGCAACTGGAGAGAATGAGAGTGTCGGAAAGCAAGCGACTACACTGAAGGAAGGAACGATTGTGTTACTACTGTGGCAGCGCTCAGCACAATAACTGTCCTCTATGAGTAAGAGAGGAGGTGAGTGCTCCAGCACAGCCCCACCACAAAGCCCAATGAGTGAAGTAATTAACCGTTCCCTTTCAAAGGCTACACTCGATGCTGCGTGAAAACGCTATGGGAATATCTTTTCGTGTTGCCGGTTGTGAAGCATGTGTGTACCAAACACGCCAAATTTTGGCTTATATAACCTCGGTCAGGTGATGTCATCTGATTAGATGCACCTGCAGGTTATAAATAGGAGTGAGCCGGCAACATTCCTCAGATCTTTTTCTTCACCGCATTGTGCGCGTGTGTGTGTCAGCAAAGCATAACAAAAAAAATAAAACAAGCAGAATTAAATGTCATAAAACTCACCAGATAGTATGGCGGAGTTTAGAGTAAGATGCCCCCCTCCTTGTGAAAATTTCCTTTCGGAGGGCGATATGCATACATTCTGCTTTGAATGTTTGGGTGAGAAGCATGCTCTTGAAGGGCTTAATGGAGAGTGTGAGAACTGTGATCTTCTCCCCATGAAGCTGCTTTACGCGCACCTTGCGTTCTTTAGGGAACCACGAGCCGCGCTGCACTCATGGGGATTACAAGCAGATCTGGCCGAGGCGCGAGAGACGGAGTCCCTCCTTTCTCTCGCCCTCTCCCCCGATCCCGATGTCTCTTCTTCCACTTCACAAGCGCACTCCGGTGCTTCTCGCGGGTGTGTTGAAGAGACTCGTTCTTCTGCTTCTGTGGAAATGGAAGTTGCTTCCTCAGAACGCTCTTCTAAAGATGAGAGAGAATATGAGGAATTACTCGAAGTTATAACGCGTGCAGCCGAACGACTGCATATTGACTGGCCACAGGAGCAGGCTCACCCAAAACAATCTAAATTAGATGACAGATTTCTGTCGGGAGACCAGGAGATGGAGCCAAAACACCGCTCTCTCCCATTTTTTGATGACCTTCACAACGAGTTATCTCGTTCTTGGAGAAATCCTTTTTCTTCCCGTATTTTTGTACCATTGACTTCATTTTATCCGAACATCGTTGATGCAAAAGCACGAGGTTATGTGGTGATGCCCCAGATAGAAGAGATGCTTGCGGGCTATCTCTCTCCTGAAACATCATCCTCATTAAAGAAACCAACACTTCCCTCCAAGCCGTGTAGAACTTCTTCTAATCTGGTAGGAAAATCGTTCCAAGCAGCAGGTCAGGCCGGCGCTTCCTTGCACACCATGGCGGTTTTGCAGGCGTATCAGGCTGATCTGCTGAAAGATTTGAGCACGAGTGGCACACTGAATCATGACACATTCTAAAGATGGCGCCGGTGAGGTCGGCTGCCGTCACGACTGCTCCGACCAGTTTTTCTTTGTTTTTGTTCTTTAAGTTAGTTTTTACCATTTTAAAACCAGTCAAATTACCACCATGGAGTACATTAGTTATGATAGGGACACTCTTGTTTCTATTGGTATACAATGTACTCACAATTCGACGTTTTTAACTCCGGATCCGAGCTGGCCGAGTGAGATCCTGAGGGAAAACAAAGGACGCGACGCGAAGCGGCGGCCCCGAGGGAAACGAGCCGGCGTCAGGAACAGGCTGAGAGCCCGTGCACACCGCACACCTCTGCCTAGCATCCTGCTCGCCAACGTCCAGTCACTGGAAAACAAGCTCGATGACCTCAGGGCCAGGATAAAGTTCCAGAGAGACATTCGGGACTGCAACCTCCTCTGCTTCACCGAGACATGGCTGAACCCAGCGGTGCCGGACCACGCCATCCAGCCGGCCGAGTTCTTCTCGGTTCACCGCATGGACAGGACCTGGGACTCGGGGAAGTCAAGGGGAGGCGGCGTGTGTTTAATGGTGAACAGCAGCTGGTGCAACAGCGCGAGTGTTGTTCCTCTCACACGCTCCTGCACACCAAATCTGGAGCTACTGTCCATCATGTGTCGTCCTTTTTACCTTCCTCGGGAGTTTACATCGGTCATAATCAGCGCCGTTTATATTCCACCACAAGCGGACACGGACACTGCCTTATGCGAGCTGCATGAGGCACTCACACAGCAACAAACACAACACCGGGACCCTGCGCTTATTGTGGCGGGGGACTTTAACAGTGCCAACCTCAAACGTGCAGCGCCAAACTTTTATCAGCACATCACCTGCCCCACCAGGGGCGAAAGGACACTGGATCATTGCTACACCACAGTCAAGGACGGTTACAAGGCACAATCTCGCCCTCCGTTTGGTAAATCCGACCACGCCGCCATCTTCCTCATGCCAAAATATAAACAAAGGCTGAAACAGTAAGTTCCGGTTCAGAGGGAGGTCGCGCGCTGGACAGACCAATCGGTGGCCGCGTTACAGGACGCACTCGATGACGCAGACTGGGACATGTTCAGAAACAGCTCCGATGGTGACGTCAGCGTGTTTACGGAAGCGGTTGTGGGATTCATCGGGAAACTAGCGGATGATACCGTGGAGAAAAAGACTATTAAAACGTTTCCCAACCAGAAGCCGTGGGTGGATAAAACCATCCGCGACGCTCTGAAATCTCGCACCGCTGCCTACAACACGGGACTCGCGTCGGGGGACATGGAACCATACAAGGCTGCGTCATACAGCGTCCGGAAGGCGGTGAAAGAGGCGAAGCAGCGCTACGGGAGGAAACTAGAGTCACAACTCCAACAGAGTGACTCTAGGAGCCTGTGGCAGGGATTAAGGACAATAACGGATTATAAAGCACCAACATCCGGTATGATAAACGCAGACGTGACTCTGGCAGATGAGCTGAACACTTTCTATGCTCGCTTCGAGGCTGCAGCTAGAGACGCTAGCGATGCTAATGCTAGCGGGGCTAAATGGCTGCAGACAGGAAGTCACTGCCAGCACCGGAAGCGCGTTCATCATCACCGAGCACGACGTGAGGAGAGCCTTCAAGAGAGTGAACACCAGGAAAGCAGCAGGACCAGATGGCATCTCAGGCCGCATTCTCAGAGCCTGCGCAGACCAGCTAGCACCTGTGTTCACTGAGATATTCAACATCTCTTTATCTCAGTTGGTGATCCCCACATGCTTCAAAGAGTCCATTATTGTTCCAGTCCCAAAGAAACCTCATCCTGCTTCCCTCAATGATTATCACCCTGTAGCCCTCACTTCAGTAGTGATGAAGTGCTTTGAACGCCTGGTCAGAGACTTCATCATTTCTTCACTACCAGACACACTGGACCCACTACAGTTTGCATACCGTCCAAACCGTTCCACGGACGATGCAATCTCACATCTCCTCCATACATCTCTCACTCACCTGGACACTCGGAGGGGGAATTATGTGAAAATGCTCTTCATCGACTACAGCTCTGCATTTAATACCATAATTCCCTCTACACTCACCACCAAGCTGGAGCACCTGGGACTCAGCTCATCCATGTGTCAGTGGATCTCCAATTTTCTGACTGGCAGACCACAGGCAGTAAGGATGGGCGGCCATGTCTCAGCCTCCATCACTCTCAGTACTGGAGCCCCCCAGGGTAGTGTTCTGAGCCCCCTGCTGTACTCTCTGTACACCTCTGACTGCGTGGCCACTACCAACTCCACCACCGTCATCAAGTTTGCTGACGACACTGTCGTGGTGGGCCTGATCACCAACAACGATGAGACGGCCTACCTGGAGGAGGTTGGAAATCTGGAGAACTGGTGCCAGAGAAACAATCTCCTCCTGAACGTCAGCAAGACAAAGGAGCTGATAGTGGACTTCAGTACAAAGCAAGAGAGGAACTACCAGACCCCCATCATCAACAGGAGCCCAGTGGAGAGAGTGGACAGCTTCAGATACCTCGGTGTTCACATCACGCAGGACCTGACATGGTCCTGTCACATCAACACCGTGGTAAAAAAGGCCCGGCAGCGTCTGTACCACCTCAGACGCTTGAGAGACTTTAGACTGCCCTCCAAGGTGCTCAGGAATTTCTACTCCTGCACCATAGAGAGCATCCTGACGGGAAACATCACGACCTGGTTCGGGAACAGCACCATGCAGGACAGACGAGCTCTACAGAGGGTGGTGCGATCAGCTGAGCGCATCATCCGCATCGAGCTCCCTGACCTGCACTCAATCTACACCAAGCGGTGCTGGACCAAGGCCAGGAAGGTCGTGAAGGACCTCAGCCATCCCAACAATGGACTGTTTACTCTGTTGCGGTCTGGGAAGCGATTCCGCTCCCTGAGGGCCAACACAGAGAGACTGAGGAGGAGCTTCTTCCCGCAGGCGATAAGGTCTCTCAACCACACCACTAGGCAAAACTAACACAATATTTTCACAATTCTCAAAATCAATCAATCAATCTTTATACATCCATGGACACTATGGACAACTCCACGCACATCACATCTACACTACATGTTCACGTTTACATTCTGGACCATTACACAAAGTCACTTTAATAACCATTGCACAAAGTCACTTTTTCTATGCATACTTGCACAAAATTATAGTTCTATGTATACAATATATTTCTATTTTCAGGTTCTATTTTTTCTAGTTAAAGTTTTATTTAAATTTTTTATCATATTTCTTCTATTGATATTTATTACTTATAAGTTTTAATTCTCTTTTTAAGGTTACTGGCGGTCGTGTAAGCATTTCACTACATTTCGTACTGTGTATGACTGTGTATGTGACAAATAAAATTTGAATTTGAATCAATGAATTACGCCGGGCTACTGCGACTAAACAGACAGCCCGTGCAATCAGCCGTTCCATGGCGTCCTTGGTGACCGCTGAAAGGCACCTGTGGTTAAACCTGACAGGCATCAAGGACAAGGATCGAACATTCCTCCTTAATGCCCCTGTCTTACCTTCCGGCCTATTTGGCGACACTGTGAATTCCGTCGCCACTAGGTTCCGAGAAGCTAAACTGTATGAACAGGCTTTTGGGAAATTTCTCCCACGCCGTGCTGAAGAGTCGAGGCCCTCGGCCACCCAGCCTCGACCAGATCTGAATCTCACCAGGCGAGAGGCACAGAAGGAGAGTGTCCGCAGCCGGGCACCCCCTGTAAGGACTGAGGTACGGCTCGTCGCCCCTCACAGGCTGCCTCCAAAAGATCAGATCGCCGCACTGTCTTCTTTTTAAAGACTAAGTCCTGAAAGCCTACGTGCCCAGGACTGTGGGGGTGATCCCCTCCGGGGGAACGGCACTCAACGCTCTTTCCTATAAGAGCATGCCCCCAGGGGGTCGGTGTTCAGTTTCTGCCGCCTTTGGTGTTTCGGACCTCACCGACCTTCAGAGATATTTTAGTGCCTCGGTTTTATCCTGCTATATTCCAGGATCCCGAACCACTAACACCCCCTGCGCACTAAAACTTGTACCCCTTTCGGAGAAACTGGCAGCGTGGAAGCTACTGCCAGGCATATCTCCCTGGGTGCTAAGCACTGTAGAGAAAGGCTACAGGATTCAGTTTGCTCATCGCCCTCCGTGTTTCAACGGCGTGGTCTACACTTCCGTGATACCGGAGAGAGCGCATCTGCTGAACTCCAAACTCCAGGCGTTGCTGGAGAAGGGAGCCACAGAACAGGTTCCTCCGCCAGACAGGGAGTCAGTCTACTACAGTCGTTACTTTCTGGTCCCCAAGAAAGGCGGGGGGCTGCGTCCGATTTTGGATCTTCACGGGTTGAACCGCTATCTCAAAAAGTACAGATTCAAAATGTTAACCATCAATATGATTGTCTCGCAAATCCAACCAGAAGATTGGTTCGTGACGATAGATTTAAATGACACATACTTCCACATAAAAGTTTTGCCACAACACAGGAAGTTCCTGAGGGAGGGGGAGAAGCTTACCAGTATTGGGTCCTTCCATTCGGTCTAGCTCTGTCACCCCGCACATATATACAAAATGTATGGATGCTGTCCTGGCTCCCTTGCGACTCCAGGGCATCCATATTCTCAATTACATAGACGACTGGCTAATCCTGGCCCAGTCTCAGCAGCTAGCGCTCCGACATCGCGATGTCGTCTTAGCTCATCTCCATTCGCTGGGATTGAGACTCAACGCTACCAAAAGCGTTCTCGTTCCGGCTCAGAGGACAACATACTTGGGTGTCAGATGGGATTCGATCACTATGCGGGCACAATTGTCTCTCGCTCGTGTCGAATCCATCCTCAGCGCTATCAAGGAAATCAGACTAGACCAGGAAGTGACTATCACTTTCAAAATTGTTTAGGCCTCATGGCAGCTGCATCCACGGTGATACCTTTGGGCCTTCTGCACATGAGAGCTTTTCAGCTTTTATTCCCCCTAAGAGCCAGGGGATTTCATACAAGGGCCAATCCCCGAAGGTGAATAAGGGTTACGCTCGAAGGACGTCGTACCCTTTCTATGTGGTTCAGACCCCGGTTTCTCACCTTGGGTCCCACTCTAGGTCCGTCTTGTCGTCGCAAAATGCTAACGACAGACGCTTCCCTTACCGGCTGGGTTGCGGTCTTGGGTGGCCGTCCAGCTCAAGGGCGCTGGAGAGGTCATCTTCTCGCATGGCACATCAATTGCCTCGAAATGATGGCTCTATTTTCGGCCCTACAGCACTTCCTCCAGCAGCTGAGAGGCTACCATGTTCTAGTGCGGGTGGACAATACATCAGTAGTCTCCTACATAAATCGCCAGGGCGGACTGCACTCGCGCCGCTTGAACGAGCTAGCGCATCAGGTTCTGCTCTGGGCACAGGACAAGTTCCTGTCCCTCAGGGCGATTTACATTCCAGGGCACATGAATGTGGGAGCAGATTCACTGTCCAGACAAGGTGTGACACACAGGGAATGGAAACTCCACCCCGACATAGTCAGCCAAATCTGGGAAAGATTCTTTACAGCAGAGGTGGACTTCTTTGCCTCCCAAGAGACAGCACAATGTCCTCTCTACTACTCTCTGACTCATCCAGCTCCCCTGGGTCTGGACGCAATGGCACATACGTGGCCCAATTTACGCCTTTATGCTCCCGGGAGTCCTGGCGAGGGTCTGTCAACACGGTTTGCGCCTCTTACTGATAGCGCCCCGTTGGCCGGCCAGAGTATGGTTCTCGGATCTAATATCTCTCCTCGATGGCTCACCTTGGATGATTCCAGTGAGGAGGGATCTTCTGTCTCAGGCGCAGGGGACAATATTTCATCCCCGACCCGAGCTTTGGAACCTTCACGTTTGGCCCCTGAACGGGACAAACTAAGTCAAACTGGTCTCCCAGCCAGCGTTATTGACACTATTCTAGCCGCTAGAGCTTCCTCCACTAGGAAAGCTTATGCCCTCAAATGGAATGTTTTTGAAAGTTGGTGCATGACAAAGCAGGTAGACCCAGTCCACTGCCGAATTGTTTCAGTGCTGAAGTTCCTGCAAGATAAGTTGTCCTCGGGCTTGTGCCCTAGTACCCTTAGGACGTACGTAGCCGCTATCTCAGCCTGCCACGTTCCAATCGAGGGGATTACTGTGGAAAAACACCCTTTAGTTGCCCGTTTTATTCGTGGAGCTAAACGGTCGAGGCCACCCACCAGAGCCACGACCCCTTCATGGGATTTATCTATCGTGTTTTAAGGTCTAATTGACAGTCCTTTCAAACCGCTAGAGTCAGCGCCTGACAGGCTTCTGACTCTTAAGATGGTTTTTCTTATGGCCATTACCTCTCTCAAGAGGATTGGGGATCTGTGCGCCTTGTCATTCTCCCCATCCTGCCTGGACTAGTCAAGGCCATTCTGCATCCTCACCCGAACTATCTTCCGAAAGTTCCATTTTCAAACATGCACCCTGTTGTTCTTGAAGCCTTCTGTCCTCCGCCTTTTACAGCTTCGGAGCAGGAGAAACTTCACCTATTATTTCCAGTACGTGCTCTTCGGATTTACGTCCACCGCACCTGCCAGTGGCGTAGATCAGAGCAGCTCTTTATATGCTATGGAGGCCGCAACCGTGGGGCGGCTGCCACTACGCAGACCATGTCACATTGGGTGAGAGATGCTATTGCTCTCTCCTATGAGGCGCGTGGGCTCACTTCGCCTCTAGGAATCAGGGCTCATTTAACCAGGGGGATTGCTTCATCTACTGCACTAGCAAGAGGTATTCCCCTGCAACAAGTGTGTGACGCGGCGGGCTGGTCCTCACACATTTATTAGATTTTATAGTCTGGATGTTCCTGTCACTCCGGGCTCACGAGTCCTCGAGTCAGCTTCCCAGACATAGTTCTGAGACCTCTCAGCCTTGTGCGCACACGCTACACAATGCGGGGTCCAGACACTCGCAGTGTGGTGACGTTGGTACTCTCGTTCCCATAGCGTTTTCACGCAGCATCGAGTGTAGCCTTTGAAAGAGAACGTCTCGGGTTACTTTGCTGTAACCCTGTTCCCTGAAAAGGCGGGAACGAGATGCTGCGTCCCAATGCCGCACTGCCCACATGACCGGACGTCCGTTCAGACAATCAATCTGAGGAATGTTGCCGGCTCACTCCTATTTATAACCTGCAGGTGCATCTAATCAGATGACGTCACCTGAACAAGGTTATATAAGCCAAAATTTGGCGTGTTTGGTACACACATCTTTACAACAGGCAACACGAAAAGATATTCCCATAGCGTTTTCACGCAGCATCTCGTTCCCGCCTTTTCAGGGAACAGGGTTACAGCAAAGTAACCCGAGACGCTCTTTAGGCAAGCCAAGTTTATTTGTATAGCACATTTCATACACAATGATAATTCAAAGTGCTTTACATTCATTTCAATTCAACTCAATTCAATTTTATTTGTATAACGCGTTTAACAATTGTCATTGTCGCAAAGCAGCTTTACACAATCAAAAGAATTATTCAAGTTTGTATGGAATGTGAGTGTGCATGAAATAAAATGGTCAGATAGTCCCTGGTGAGCACGCCGAGGGCGACAGTGGCAAGGAAATCTCCTTGAGATGGTAATAGGAAGAAACCTTGAACGGAACCAGACTCAACAGGGAACCCATCCTAATTTGGATGAAACAAAGCAGAAATTGATCTCCATTCATACTGTGTGTTAGGTGTGTTAGCCAGTTCATCTATAACAGATGATGTTAATTGATGTTAATTTGGTGTTATTGGAGACTTAGGTAGACTTCAGAAAATTTCAGGCCTAAACTATCAAGCAACTACAGCCAAGTCAAGTCCTCAGAGAAACAGCTGTCAACACCAGTTCAGGCCAAAACAGTCTTCATGGTAGAGTGAAACCGTCCCCAGCAAAATTTAGCAAGGGGTATCTGTACTTTTACTCAAGTAATGAACCTGTGTACTCTGTCCACCTCTGGGTTTACTGCATAAACACTGTAACAAAAGGTCTAGAGAGGAAACAGAGACATTTCTTTTTCCGTTTTTTGCTTTAAGTTTAATCATGCAGCAGTTTTAGTATTCATAGCAAAAGCAACCCAACAGTGTGATTAACGTACCCAAAATAAAATATATTTTTGACCCAGCATAAACAATCCAGCGTTGTGTTTACAAAAATCAAGCATTTTTTAGTGTACTACTACTAATGAATAGAATAAATGCAGTCAAAGCCCGGAGATTCTGCGTACTGTCGTGTTGTATTCAGCGAGTAGCACATATTTTTTGTGTTGGTTGCATTTCATGTCTGTAGTTTTATTGATAAATCTGCTTATATCTGTGCACGCATTTATCAGCCCTTTGATCAAAAAGCTGCACGCGCAACTCACTTTCACTTTGCAAAATTTAATTCAATTCAATTCAATTTTATTTGTATAGCGCTTTTAATAATTGTCATTGTCACAAGGCAGCTTTACACAATCAGAAGAATTATTTAAGTCTGTATGGAATGTAAGTGTGCATGAATCAAGATAAGCAGATCATCCCTGGTGAGCAAGCCCCGCGCAACAGGGGCAAGGAAAAACAAGCATGGGAGAAACCCTGAGAGGAACCGGACTCAACAGGGAACCCACCCTCATCTGGGTGATAACGGATAGCAGGGATTGATCTGCATTCATACTGTGTGTTAGGTGGCAGGCAGTTCAGAATAACAGTTGATGTTAATTGATGCTAATATGGAGTCCGGGTAGTTATTGGAGGCTCAGGTAGACTCGTAGGAAATTCCAGTCCTGAACTATCGAGCAACTGCAGTCAAGTAAAGTTCTCAGAGAAACAGCTGTCAACATCAGTCGAGGCCAAAACCGTTTTCTACTGTAGGTAGAGTAAAACCGTCCCCAGACACTGGACGCATCCCAAAGAAACACACAGGGCATCCATGTGACGAGATCTCCAACCAGAAGCGGGGCACCAGGATGAGTCGGACAGGTCCAGAGGGCAGAGGGAGTCTGGAAACTCAGGAAAGACATGTGTAGAGAGAGAGAGAGAGGTTGAGAAAGAGAGAAAGGGGGAGAGAGGGAAGAGAGAGAGGGAGAGAGAGAACAGGAAAGGGGAGAGCAGAAAGGAGAGATTACAGTTAGGTTTGGTCACAGTCACATAATGTATAAAGTGAGTGTATATTTAGTGCAGAGTGCAAGCAGAGACTCCGGCAGGACTAACTATAACAGCATAACTAAAAGGGAGGAGCCAGAAGGAAACACAAACATGAGGGCTTCCTGAGATGTAAAGCAAACAATCACCACACCGTCAGCAAACCTGAGTGATCAATGAGAGTGAGGAAGACAGCATCCAAACATACCAGTTCACCATAATACTCTACGACCATGAGTCCCCCAGATCTGCTCCTTTACCTAAGGCTAATCTATTTATAAAAATGCTTGATTAAATAAATAGGTTTTTAGCCTGGACTTAAACACTGAGACTGTGTCTGAGTGGCGGAACGTAAGACACTAGCAGTTCACTCAGATACTGCGGCGGAAGGCATTTAATGCTTTATATGTCAAAAGTAGTATTTTAAAAACAATGTGAAATTTCACAGGGAGCCAATGAAGTGAAGATAAGATAGGGGTGATGTGCTCGTATCTTCTGGTTCTAGTGAGGACTCTCGCTGCTGCATTCTGGACTAATTAAAGCTTGTTTATGCACCAAGTTGAACGACTAGGTGATAAAAGCATGAACTAGTTTTTTCCCAGAAGAGGGCCGTTTCCTTAATTCCTACATTTTCTAATCTGTGAAGAAAAATACTATGATCAATGGTGTCAAAAGCTGCAGTGAGGTTAAGTAATACAGGCATACAATATAACACACATAATATACATCACACTATTTTACCTTTTCTGAAGTGAGTTTCCTAAAGATTTTTAGGCTGACTCTGAAACCGGTATGAACAGATGATTTTTATTATGTTTTTATCAAAAACAAAAACTAAACAAAAACTGAATTAATTGGGCACTAACTTTTGCACATGAATATATGCAGTGAAAGTTTTAGTAAGTCCATGTGTATAATAATGTCAGAAATAAAAATAATTTACTGTAAATTTAGTGACCAGCATTAGCTTGAATCTGTCATGGAAATGAGTGCTTGCATATTTCAAGCATTTTCTGTTGTGGTGGTAGTTGTGGTGTCCCATGTTCTCACTTATAAGAATGAGATTTATTTTTTATTTATTTTTTTTTAGTTTGGGTTGACTTTCAGTGGAAAATCACCAGACCAGTATCTGCCTCCAGTAACACATCCTGACAAGGGGTGCATTTACAATCAATTTCTATCTTTAACACTGATTCAGATTAATGTGTTTTGTCACTCTTAATAAATTTTTAAATAGTTGAATTTAAAAGGTGAAATAATTTAAAGAAAGACAGACATGATGATGCTGTCATCAGTCATACTAGTCATCAGTGTGTGATGGATATGTATTAAAATGTGGTCAGGTTGAGCCACGAACCCTCTTAAACCATCAGGCTTATCATTTTCTGGCAGGAGTGTACTTCAATCTGGTTGAACTAATGATGCTGCAGTCCAATGAGAATAAAAAAGGTTCCAGCTGAAACAGCAGACTTTCTTCCCCCTGTTAAATCTCTCTCTCTCTCTCTCTCTTTAGACCTACTGGGATTGTTTTGTAATAAAATTACTTCATAATTTCTGTCATTATGTTATGCTCAGGGATTCATGAGAAGAAAAGTGTGTATTATAGTATTTAATTTATTTTCTAATTCTAAGTTCAGTCTTAATTTAAGGCATATATTTATCCACTATCCATATACAGTACTTTTGTAATACTATAAAATCCTACTGGATATCCCAGACTTCCTTTATCCAGGCAGTTGAGGGATAAACTTGCAGATCAGCATCAGTTTCCTCTTTTAGTGCTGTAATAAGAACAGCAGTCATTTATGGAACAGGAAGGCAGCAATGTCATTTTCCTGCTGAGTTAAAGTCCAGCTTTAAGTCTTAGAGGTTTTCCTCAGACAGAGTGCTGCACTCAGATTATAATTATGTTTTTCTATTTTTCAGCTGTAAACGTTCTGGAATTTGTGATATTTAGGCTGTGTCTCAAATTTAAAAAAAATACTCAAGACCCATTCTTAACCATTTAATGAATCCAACATGCCAGAGACTAATCATGCTCATGCATTAATCTGCCCAAAACATAAGTCATTACTACTGTGGAATCATAATTGGCACATAAACAACATATGTTCATACACTAACCAGCCACTTCTTCATGTGAACCTTGCTAGTACTGGGTTAGGTAAAGCTTTGCATTCATAACTTCCTGAAGGCTTTGTGGTACAGATTCAACACATTGCAGATCTGGTGACTGTGGAGGCCAAATACAGTGAACCTACTGTCATGTTCAAGCAATCAGATTGAGTCTTTTTTATACCATTATCTGTAAACCTTAGAGATGTGTGAAAATCCCAGTAAATCATCATTTTGGGAATATCTCAGACCAGCCCATCTGACCCCAACAACCACGCCACGCTTAAAGTCACTTAAATCAACTTGCTTCCAAAATCTGAAGCCAGGTTTGAACTTTAGCAGATCATTCTGTCCATGTCTACATGCCTAAATGTGTTGAGTTGCTGCCATGTAGTCAAGGCAAGTAGGCTTTTATTGTCATTCCAACCATATACAGTTCAGTACATGAACAGTGAAACGGAACAACGTTCCTCCAGGACCGAGGTGCTACATACATGCAACAATATAAATTAATAACACAACATAAATTAACACCACACTTTACTGGAACCAGCTAACTAACTAAGAGATCTAAATAGCTGACTAGCTCAGATATGACAGATTTACATTTTAAGTTACCCTAAACTATCTATTTCTATACAAAAAACAGACAACAAAGTGCACATGCAAATGTGCAAACAAGAGCTACACGACAACGTAACACGTTACAGTAACTTTTTTTTCCCCTTTTTAGTGATGAGGTAGTGGGAAGAGAAACAGTAAACAGTAAACATTTCTGAAGTAGCAGCAATGATTTAAAAAGAAATTATGTGCAAATAGCAAGTAAAATTAAATATTGTCCAAATGTTGCAAAGAGCAGTTCAGGTAGGTAGGTATGAACATTTTAAAAATAAATTTAGATCAGGGTGATTGTGCATGTGTGTGTTTATCAGGTAACAGTTGTGAAGCAGGTGTGTATCAACTACACGCCAAATTTTGGCATATATAACCTCGGTCAGGTGACGTCATCTGATAAAGCGCACCTGCAGGTTATAAATAGGAGTGAACCAGAAACATTCCTCAAATCGTTTTGTCTTCAGGACCGCATTGCGATTGCGTGTGATGTGTGCAAGCGAATCAAAAAAATATTAACTCACCGTTATGGTGGAGTTTGTTAGGAGATCCGTAAACCAGCAAAAATAAGGAAGTGTTTAACTCACCAATATGGCTAAGTTTCAAGCGAGATGTGTCTCTCCGTGTGATAAATCCATCCCGGAGGGGCGATCTCCACACTTACTGTCTCGATTAAAGTGCTTCGCGGCAGCTCGCATTTTTGACAGAGAAGCTATGGCCCGCGGCGCATTCCTGGGGCTTAAAACGACGTGCATCTGGCAGAGCTGCGAGAGACGGATTTTCCTCCTTTCTTTCGCATTCTCATTGGATCGGGAAATTCCTCCGTCCGCTTCTCAAGCGCGCCCTCGCTTCCGCTGAGATGAAAATAGCCTCCAAGCACTCTAAATTTTATTTTTTTGTAATTAGACAACAGGTTTCTGACGGGTGGCCGGGGGAGGGGGGGTGAAGCCTCAATGATGCTCTTTCCCTTTCCTTAGCAACCTCCATGATGGGTTAACCCTTTCATGGAGTAACTTTTATTCATCCCATGTTTTCATGCCATCTATTTATTTATTTAAATTTAGTTGATGTGGAAGCACAGGGTTATATGATGACAACCCAGATAGAAGAGACGCTTCCAGGCTATCTCTTTCCTGGGACATTATCCTCCCTGAAAAGCTAACACTTCTTTCCAAGCTGTGTAGACTTTCATCTTCCCTGGAGGGAAAAGCTTTTCAGGCAGCAGGTCAGGTTGGTGCTTCACTCCACATCATGACGGTTTTGCAAGCCTACCAGGCTGACCTGCGAGACACTTAAGCAGACCTGAGAGACTTGAGCACTGGCGGGGCTCTGAAGAGTCCTGTAACTTCCTGTTGGTGACGTAGCTTCCTGTTTTTGTATCGTTGCCGCAAAAGTTTTGCGTTTGTATTAGCGTTTAAATTACATAACTTTTTCATTTATAAAATAATAATATTAATAGCAACTAGTTTTAACATCTTCATACTATTTGGCTTCGCCCTTTTCTGCACTTTTTGGAGAACATGCGAGTTTCTTCGTCTAAAAACAACAAACGGAATTCAGCTCCAAACAACTACAACCCCGACTCAGGTACGATATCATGTCTAATATTCAGCTTGTTCAGTGTGTAGAGTGCAGGATGTTTAGACATTCTTCCTCCGTCATTAGTGGTAATTTTATTTGTGATAGGTGTGTGTTAGTGAGCACTCTGACGGAGAAGATATCAGCGTTAGAGGAGCGCATCCAGACTTTAATTCAATTCAATTCAATTTTATTTGTATAGCGCTTTTAGCAATTTTCATTGCCGCAAAGCAGCTTTACATAGTCAAAAGAATTATTTAGGTTTGTATGAAATGTGAATTTGTATGAATCAAAATGGTCAGTTTGTCCCTGGTGAGCAAGCCGAGGGCGACAGTGGCAAGGAAAAACTCCCTGAGATGGTAATAGGAAGAAACCTTGAGAGGAACCAGACTCAACAGGAAACCCATCCTCATTTGGGTGAAACAGAAAGCAGTAAATGATCTGCATTTATACAGTGTGTAGGGTGGGAGGCAGTTCAGCTATAATAGCTGATGTTAATTGATGTTAATATGGAGTCCAGGTAGTTATCGAAGACCCAGGTAGACTTGTAAGAAGTTCCAGTCATGAACTATCGAACTGTCAAGTCCCCAGAGAAACAGTTGCCAAAAACCAGTCAAGGCCAGGACCATTTTCTAGGTAGAGAGAATCATTCCCAGACACCAGACGCATCCCAGAGAGACACACGGGGCATCCATGTGACGAGATCTTCAACGAGAAGCGTGGCACCAGGATGGGTCAGACAGGTCCGGAGGGCAGAGGGAGTCTGGATCACTGGCATCTCAGGAACGACATGTGTAGCTCGACAGAGAGAAAGAAAGAGTGAAAGGGGGGACAGGAGGAGAGAGGAAAAAGAAAGAGGGGGGAAAGAGAAGAAGAGGAGAGATGGCAGTTAGGTATGGTCACAGTCACACAATGTATAATGTGAATGTATATTAACTGTAGAGTGCAAGCAGAGACTCCGGCAGGACTAACTATGACAGCATAACTAAAAGGGAGAGCCAGAAGGAAACACAAACATGAGGGCTTCCTGACATGTAAAGCAAACAATCACCTCACCGTCAGCAAACCTGAGTGATCAATGAGAGTGAGGAAGACAGCATCCAAACATACCAGTTCACCATAATACTCTACGTCCATGAGTCCCCCAGATCTGCTCCTTTACCTATGGCAAATCTATTTATAAAAATGCTTGGCTAAATAAATAGGTTTTTAGCCTGGACTTAAACACTGAGACTGTGTCTGAGTCCCGAACACTATTTGGAAGACTATTCCATAACTTTGGGGCTTTGTAAGAAAAAGCTCTGCCCCCAGCTGTATTTTTCATAATACGCGGTACTGACAAGCAGCCTGCATCCTTTGATCGAAGTAGGCGTGGCGGATCGTAAGACACTAGCAGTTCGCTCAGGTACTGCGGCACGAGACCATTTAATGCTTTATATGTCAAGAGTAGTATTTTAAAATCAATGCGAAATTTCACAGGGAGCCAATGGAGTGAAGATAAGATAGGGGTGATGTGCTCATATCTTCTGGTTCTGGTGAGGACTCTCGCTGCTGCATTCTGGACTAGCTGAAGCTTATTTATGCATCTAGCTGAACAACCAGACAGTAAGGCATTACAATAGTCCAACCTAGAGGTGATAAAAGCATGAACTAGTTTTTCTGCGTCGTTTAGCGACAATAAATTTCTTATTCTGGCAATATTTCTGAGGTGAAAGAATGCTATCCTGGTAATATTATCTACATGTGCTTCAAATGAAAGGCTGGAATCAATAATCACACCAAGGTCTTTCACTGTTGCATTTGATGGAACAGAAAGGCCATCTAAAGTTACGGTGTGATCTAAAATTTTACTCCTAGCTGTATGCGGTCCTATGACTAGAACTTCTGTCTTATCCGGATTTAGCAGAAGGAAGTTAATTAGCATCCAATTTCTTATGTCCTGCACACATTGCTCAATTTTAGTAAGCTGTTTTTTCTCATCAGGTTTTGCTGAGACATATAACTGTGTATCGTCAGCATAACAATGAAAACTAATACCATGCTTACGGATTATGTTGCCCAGAGGAAGCATGTAAAGGGAAAAAAGCAGTGGACCTAAAACTGAACCCTGCGGAACGCCAAACTCCACTAGAGAACATGCAGAATAATCACCATTTAAGTCTACATACTGATAACGATGGGTCAGATAGGATCTGAGCCAGGAGAGGGCTGTACCCTTAATTCCCACTACATTTTCTAATCTGTGAAGAAGAATAGCGTGATCAACGGTGTCAAAAGCTGCACTGAGGTCAAGTAATACAAGCATAGTTACATAACCCTGATCAGAGGCCAATAGAATGTCATTTACTACTTTAACGAGCGCTGTCTCTGTACTGTGATGAGGCCTAAATCCTGACTGATACAGTTCATGTATGCCATTTCTATGTATATATGAGCATAGCTGCTCCGCTACTATCTTTTCCAGGATCTTAGAGATAAAGGGGAGGTTTGATATTGGTCTGTAACTGGACAGCTGACAGGGGTCGAGGTCAGGTTTCTTAATTATTGGTTTGATAACTGCTAATTTAAAAGATTTTGGAACAAATCCAATGCTGAGTGAAGAATGTAATATTCTCAACAGGGGTTCTATTATTGCTGGTACTATCTGTTTAAGAAAATGTGTCGGTACAGGATCTAATATACAGGTTGATGAATTTGAAGAAGAGATGAGTGAAATTAGTTCATTCTCTTCAAGGGGAGTAAAGTATTCTAGGTTCTGGTCTGACATGGCTAGATTAACATCTGCATCAATTACATTGTTCGGTTTCAAAACCTCAATTTTATGCCTAATATTTACAATTTTATTATTAAAAAAGTTCATGAAGTCCTCACTATTGCATGATGTTGTTGTGGAGATTTCTGCAGTGGTCTTATTTCTGGTTAATTTGGCTACAGCATTAAATAAGAATCTAGGATTATTTTTGTTATTTTCTATAAGAGTGGAGAGATATGTTGGTCTAGCTACACTAAGAGCTTTTCTATAGTTCAGGATGCTCTCCTTCCATGCTATTTGAAATACTAGCAATTTAGTTTGACGCCATTTACGTTCTAATTTCCGAGCGGTCTGTTTTAAAGTGCGCGTGTGATCGTTATACCAGGGAGCAAGTTTTTTATCTCTAATAATTTTTCTTTTGACTGGAGCTACATTATCTAGGGTATAGCGAAATGTCGACTCTAAATATTCAGTCGCCTGATCGAGTTCTGTGGGGTCAGACGGTGATCTAATCGAAGTTGGGAACTCTGGGAGATTACTGATAAAACTCTGTTTGGTAGTTGATGTGAATGTACGTTTCATACGGTAGCGCGGCGCTGTGTGTACATTATTATTGTGACACACTTGAATTGAGACAAGATAGTGATCTGAGATAACTTCAGATAGTGGTATTGTGAATAAATTTCTTATACTTAATCCAAATAATATTATTAAATCTAAAGTGTGACCTGCTTTATGAGTGGGTCCTACTACACACTGATTTACTCCTACCAAGTCCAGTATAGACATAAATGCAGTTCTCAGAGGGTCTTCTGGGTTTTCAAAATGAATATTAAAATCTCCAGCAATTAACACTTTGTCTACAGAAACGACTAGGTTTGAGAGGAAATCTGCAAATTCACTAAGAAATTCCGAGTACGGCCCTGGAGGTCTGTAAATGACAATTAGCGGGATCGACTGAGCTGACTTAATATAGTTAAATACACTTATGTTACTATAAAGAATTTCAAATGAATTAAATTTGTGTCCGTGTTTTTGTACAATAGTAAAATTATCATTGTGAATAACTGCGACGCCTCCTCCTCTACCAGTTAACCGAGGCTGGTGTATGTAGCTGTATCCAGGAGGACTAGCTTCATTTAGAGCTACATACTAGTCCTGTTTAATCCAGGTTTCTGTTAGACAGAGTATATCAAACTCCTGATCTGTGATAATTTCATTAACTATAACTGCTTTAGATGCGAGAGATCTAATATTTAACATTAGAGAGGGTTAGAGAGTGTGAGAGCAGTGTTATTCCTGTAGCGGACAGTCTGGGTGCCGCAGGTGGAGATAACCAGCCCCTGATTCCGGCATTAGAGCCCTCACAGCGGGGCGAGTGGGTGATGACTCAGCGGCATAATCGTTCAGCCAAAGCTAACGCTAAGGCTAGCCCACCGGAGCACACCTCTTCTGCGCTTCACGTGTCCAACAGGTTTGCTCTCCTCAGTGATGCCCTGACTGAGGAACCTGAAAGAGCTCTGGTTATAGGAGACTCTATACTGAGACATGTGACATTAGCCAGGCCTTTAGGGGCGCCAGTGGCAGTGGTTAGGTGTATCCCGGGAGCCAGAGCACCGGACATAGCAGGTAATCTTAGGGCTCTGGGACAGCACAGGTTCCCCAAGATAGTGGTACATGCTGGAGCTAACGATATACGCCTTCGTCAGTCAGAGGTTAGTAAGAATAACTTTATAGAGGTGTTTAAATTAGCGAAGGCGATGTCCGATGGAGTAGTATGCTCTGGTCCCATCCCAATGAGACGTGGTGACATAACTTACAGCAGGTTATGGTCGCTGAACTGCTGGATGTCCAGGTGGTGCTCTGAAAACAAAATAGAACGTAAATGGCGTCAAACTAAATTGCTAGTATTTCAAATAGCATGGAAGGAGAGCATCCTGAACTATAGAAAAGCTCTTAGTGTAGCTAGATCAACGTATCTCTTCACTCTTATAGAAAATAACAAAAATAATCCTAGATTCTTATTTAATGCTGTAGCCAAATTAACCAGAAATAAGACCACTGCAGAAATCTCCACAACAACATCATGCAATAGTGAGGACTTCATGAACTTTTTTAATAATAAAATTGTAAATATTAGGCATAAAATTGAGGTTTTGAAACCGAACAATGTAATTGATGCAGATGTTAATCTAGCCATGTCAGATCAGAACCTAGAATACTTTACTCCCCTTGAAGAGAATGAACTAATTTCACTCATCTCTTCTGCAAATTCATCAACCTGTATATTAGATTCTGTACCGACACATTTTCTTAAACAGATAGAACCAGCAATAACAGAACCCCTGTTCAGACTAATTAATTCTTCACTCAGCATTGGTTATGTTCCAAAATCTTTTAAATTAGCAGTTATCAAACCAATAATTAAGAAACCTGACCTCGACCCCTGTCAGCTGTCCAGTTACAGGCCAATATCAAACCTCCCCTTTACTGTATCTCTAAGATTCTGGAAAAGATAGTAGCGGAGCAGCTATGCTCATATCTACATAGAAATGGCATAAATGAACTGTATCAGTCAGGATTTAGGCCTCATCACAGTACAGAGACAGCACTCATTAAAGTAGTAAATGACATCCTATTGGCCTCTGATCAGGGTTGTGTAACTATGCTTGTATTACTCGACCTCAGTGCAGCTTTTGACACCGTTGCTCACACTATTCTTCTTCACAGATTAGAAAATGTAGTAGGAATTAAGGGTACAGCCCTCTCCTGGCTCAGATCCTATCTGACCCATCGTTATTAGTATGTAGACTTAAATGGTGATTATTCTGCATGTTCTCTAGTGGCGTTTGGCGTTCCGCAGGGTTCAGTTTTAGGTCCACTGCTTTTTTCCCTTTACATGCTTCCTCTGGGCAACATAATCCGTAAGCATGGTATTAGTTTTCATTGTTATGCTGACGATACACAGTTATGTCTCAGCAAAACCTGATGAGAAAAAACAGCTTACTAAAATTGAGCAATGTGTGCAGGACATAAGAAATTGGATGCTAATTAACTTCCTTCTGCTAAATCCGGATAAGACAGAAGTTCTAGTCATAGGACCGCATACAGCTAGGAGTAAAATTTTAGATCACACCGTAACTTTAGATGGCCTTTCTGTTCCATTAAATGCAACAGTAAAAGACCTTGGTGTGATTATTGATTCCAGCCTTTCATTTGAAGCTCATGTAGATAATATTTCCAGGATAGCATTCTTTCACCTCAGAAATATTGCCAGGATAAGAAATTTATTGTCGCTAAACGATGCAAAAAAACTAGACACCTCTAGGTCTTCAATAACTACCTGGACTCCATATTAACATCAATTAACATCAGCTACTATAGCTGAACTGCCTCCCACCCTACACACTGTATAAATGCAGATCATTTACTGGTTTCCCGGTTTACCCAAATGAGGATGGGTTCCCTGTTGAGTCTGGTTCCTCTCAAGGTTTCTTCCTATTACCATCTCAGGGAGTTTTTCCTTGCCACTGTCACCCTCGGCTTGCTCACCAGGGACAAACTGACCATCTTGATTCATACAAATTCACATTTCATACAAACTTAAATGATTCTTTGACTGTGTAAAGCTGCTTTGCGGCAATGAAAATTGCTAAAAGCGCTATACAAATAAAATTGAATTGAATTTAATTAAATTGAAGATAGTGCGTTCTGGAATTAGGCCGGGCCACAGACTTGTCTTTTCGTGCAACAAAGCAGACGGGTGGCCGACAGACCGATAGACGATGGCCGATAGACGGCTCGTGCTATCGGCCATTTTATGGCTGTGATAGTTTCCGCGAAAAGGCACTTGTGGCTGAATCTCACGGGCATCAAGGATAAGGATCGTGCATTCCTCCTTGATGCCCCCATCTCGTATTCCGGCCTGTTTGGCGACGCAATTAACTTGGTCGCCACTAGGTTTGTGAGGCGAAGTTATATGAACAAGCTGTCAGGAAATTCCTTCCTCACCGTGCTCAAGAGTCGGGACTGTCGGCCACCCAGTCTCAACCGGGTCTGACTCTCACGAGGCGTGAAGCACACAAGGAGAGTGTTTTGAGCTGGGAATCCCCTCGTAAGGATTGGGGTGCGGCACAATCTGCCTCAAAAATTCGGATCGGCATACTGTCTTCTTCACAAAGAAGTCCTGAGGCTCATGTGGCCAGGACCATGGGGGTGGCCCCCCAATAGGAAGAGGCAAGTAGAATTCCTTTCAAAAATGAAGTGTTCTCCCTAGCACCCCCAGGAGGTTGCTGTTCATGCTCCGCCACCACTGGTGTTTCGGGGAACACCGGTTTCCAATAAAGTGTTAGCTTTTCGTTTTTTCCCTGCCATGTTTCAGGATGCTGAACATCTAACATCCCCCCCGTTAAACCAAGCCGTTGAGACTTTTGCCACTTTCGGAGAAACCGGCAGTGTGGAAGCTCTTGCCAACTATATCTCCTTGGGTCGTAAGCACTGTAGAGGGAAGCTACAGGATTCAGTCTCACATTACCCTCTGTGTTTCAACTGTGTGGTCTTCACTTCCGTGAAACCGGAAAGGGCGCATCTGCTGACAGAAGTTACTGGGAAAAGGGGCCATAGAACATGTCTCCCTACCAGACAAAGAGTCAGGCTACTACAGTCGGTATTTCTTGGTTTCCAAGAGGAACGGGGGGCTGCATCTAATTTTTAGATTTTTGCGGGCTGAACCGCTATCTAAAAACAAATAAATACAGCTTCAAAATGTTGACTGTCAAAGTGATTGTTCTCAAATCCAACAAAGCGATTGATTTGTGACAATCAATGTGAAGGAGGCATACTTTCATATAGAAATATTGCCACAACACAGGAGGTTCCTGAGGTTCGCTTTCGGGGGCGAAGCTTACCAGTATCGTGTCCTTCCATTTGGTCTAGCTCTCTTACCCGCACGACTGGCTGGCCCAGTAGCTAGCGTGTCGACATCAGGATTTCGTCCTAGCTCATCTTTGTTTTTTAGGATTGAGACCCAACGCCATGAAAAGCGTGCTCTTTTCTGTTCGGAGGACAACTTATTTGGGTGTCACATGGGATTCGATCGTACAGCAGACACTGCTGTCTCCCACTCATGTTGAATCCATTCTCAACACCCTCAAGGAAATTAAGCTAAACCAGAAAGTGACTGTTCATCACTTTCAGAGATCTTTAGCTCTCATGGCAGCTGCATCCACGGTGATACCTTTGGGCCTTCTGCACATAAGAACATCTCAGTTGTGGCTAAGAACCAGATGCTTCCCTTACGAGCTGGGGTGCAGTCTTAGATGACTGTCCAGCCAAAGGGAGCTGGAGAGGTCAACTTCTTGTGTGGCACATCAATTGCCTCGAAATGATGGCTCTATTTCTGGCCCTAAAGCACTTCCTCCAGCAGTTGAGAGGCTACTATTTCCTAGTGCGGGTGGACAACACTACAGTAGTCTCATATATAAATTGCCAGGGCAGACTGTGCTCACGCCGCTTGAATAAGCTAGCACACCAGGTTCTGCTTTGGAGGAAGACCAAAGAGGGGATTTATGGATGCAGTGAGAGAAGACATAAAGTTAGTGGGTTTGAGAGAAGAGGATGCAGAGGATAGGGTTAGGTGGGGGCAAATGATTCGCTGTGGCTACGCCTGAAAGGGAACAGCTGAAAGACAAAGAAGAAAAAGACCAGGTTCTGCTTTGGGCACAGGACAAGTTCCTGTCCCTCAGGGCGATTTACATTCCAGGGCACATGAATGTGGGAGCAGATGTCCTGTCCAGTCAAGCTGTGACACACGGGAAATGGAAACCCCACCCCGAAGTAGTCATTCAATCTGGTAGAGATTTTATTGTAGCAGAGGTGGACCTCCTTGCCTCGCAAGAAACAGCAAATGTCCCCTTTACTACTCTTTGACTCTTCCAGCTCCCCTGCGTCTGGACACCTTGGCCCGTATGTGGCCCAGATTACGCCTTTATGCGTTTCCTCCAATAGATCTGGTCCCGGGTGTTCTGGCAATGGTCAACAGCATTCGCGCCTCTTATTGATAGCGCCCTGTTGGCCGACCAGAGTGTGGTTCTCGGACCTAATATCTCTCCTCAACGGCTCATTATGGGTGATTCCAGTGAGGAGGGATCTTCTGTCTCAGGCGCAGGGGACAATATTTCATCCCCGGCCTGTGAACGGGACCAACTAAATCAAGCTGGTCTTTTAGCCACTATTTAGACACTATTCTAAGTGCTAGGGCTCCCCCCCCAGTTTCTGCAGGAAAAGTTGTCCTCGGGCTTGTGCCCTAGTACTCTTAGGACGTACATAGCTGCTATTCCAGCCTGCCACATTCTAATTGATGGGTTACTGTGGGAAAACACCCTTTAGTTGCCCGTTTGGCCACCCACTAGAGCCACGGTCCCTTTGTGGAATTTATCTATCGTGCTCGAAGGTCTACTTGACACCCCTTTCGAACCACTAGAGTCAGCGCCTGTCCTTAAGATGTTTTTTTTGGCCATTACGTCTCATCCACACCCGAACTATCTTCCGAAAGTTCCATTCTCAACCATGCACCCTGTTGTTCTTAAAGCCTTCTGTCCTCCGCCTTTTACAGCTTATAGAAGCGATTTTTTCCCATTTTTTTCTCTTAATTCAGTTTAATGCATGATAATACCAAATCAAGTTCATTAAATTGTAAACTAATAAAAGTGCACCCATTCATGGGGTAAGTTCTGTCAACGCACAATGGGTATTATACTCTCCTTGGTACGAAAGACAAGGAAGAAGAAGACCAGGTTCTGCTTTGGGCACAGGATAAGTTCCTGTCCCTCAGGGCGATTTACATTCCAGGGCACATGAATGTGGGAGCAAAGGTACTGTCCAGTCAAGCTGTGACACACGGGGAATGGAAACCCCACCCATATAAATAAAAATATAAAATTATTATCAATAAGTCTTGTTAACATGGCCTGTATATGTTTTATATTTTTTGTTTTATTACATAAGCTAACTAGATGTGAGATATGGAGTTTGAAATGCTGAGCAGTAAAAAGAAAATCAATTCTAATGGGCTGTATTTTTCTTGAACGTAAAGGCCTTTTATTATATTAATTTCAAGGGTTTTTTTTCCATAAAGTGCACTTTTATTTTCTTCATCCTCATGTGTAAGATTTTATGATCTGATCTGATTTTTAGCTATATGCTTGGTCTTAAAGTTTATTGACTTTCTTTTGTGCTCCACAGTAATGAATTCTTCTTTCTGACGAGAGGTCGAGTGGCAGAACTGTTCATCCACAGTCTTATTATCAATGTTGAGCCTTTGAAATGCAGAGCAAAAATTGTTGCAGTTGAGTTAAAAGCATGCAGGACTGATCAGTCTGAGTGGCTTCAGAAGTTGTAATTAATGCATTTGATGCTATAAAAACACATGCAGCGACAAACAACAAATCTCTTACTTCTCTTGTTCTTTTCATCATTACAGCACTGTTCCAGAGCCCCCTTATTTCCAAACCTGAGTGATGGGGTGATGTGATGAAGCAGACTTATCACCCTGAAGTTAATAATTTTTCTTCTCTAACACCATGTTCATAATAGTGGTACAGGTTAAATTTTGTAGCAAACCTCAAGCATGTTATACTTGCCGGTGTAGTTCTCCCAGGTAAAACTGGAACAACGTTTCATCACTTTTTTTAAATGAGGAGAAAGAATTACCCTTATAAAAGCCTTGTTTATATTTACTCCAGTCCCTGTACCTGAGCAGTTAGAGGAATGTTTTTGTTTGTTAAGCCACACAGCGACCTATGAATTATTTAGGCATAAAAGCTTTCAACGAACTAGTGAGAAACAGGTGCAGATGATGACAGATGATCAGACCAGTGATTAGTATCCTGCTGATGCTGAGTGGTTGGAATAGATGAGAGGGGAAATGTGGTTGCTGCCCAGGTTGTTACATTGTAACACTTGGATTTAATTAAACCGCTAGTTACTTTGCTACGGGGTCGAGAATCAAAATACGGGTTTTTAAACAACACTTCCGGTATTGCGCAATCAAGACAGGACAAGTAAAGACGCGACACAATAACTATATATAAACCAAACCAAAGTGTATTAAACCAAACAAACCAACAAACAAACAAACAAGGTGCACCAAAACCAATATATACAAAATATATACAAATATAAACAATGTGTATGGTGTATGCGGGTGTGTGAGTGCGTGTATGATTGTCCAGAGTTAATGATATTGCAGTGTGTGAAATGATGCACGGGAGAGATTGGCTCGGCCTCACCGGTATTGATGACAAATCCGGGAGCTCGAGCAACGGAACGAGAGGTGAATTGTTAGTGTCTATGAGGAATAATCCGACCGGGGAAAAGTACTCCTTTACAACCATCCAACAAACTCTCTCTCTGAAAAACAGCGCGCTGGGTAAATCTCTCCGTGTCGAGCCACTTGCCGGTTCCGGCTTTATACCGGCACACGTGACCCGACGCCGCTTCCGGGTTCTCTCGCGCTGCGATCGCGCATGCTCGCGAGAGCTTACCCTGTGACCAACACTGTCTATGGGGACAAATAAAACCAGATCGGGCAATTTTACGAGCACAGGTGAGCAGCATTAGCTCCTTAATCCATTTCCCTGTTATAGTTAAAATGCCCTTTTATGTGGCTGCGCTACATAGACCCCCCCCCCAAGCCTCCGGCGTCTGAGGAGAACGTCCGTAAAAGCGCTTCAGATTAACCACGTTCACTGTATCAGTTTTTTGTGGATTGCCCCAAGACACTGTGTAATTGATTGGTCCCTTTTTGTTTTTTATTTCTGCTGGTCCTTCCCACTTGGGCGCTAGCTTGGCAGAAAATCTTTTCGCTGCGGAGGAGAGTGGGTGAGTTTTTATCCAAACTAGATCTCCCGGTTTAAAGTGCGCATCTTTTCTCCGGGCATTGTAGTATCTAGCTTGTTTGGACTGTTGTTGTTTTACTCTTTGTCTCACCTCCTCCGTGATAATTCGTTGTCTGTCCAGTAGTGAGTAGGCTGTGTGATCCGGTGTTGGAGGGTGGTTCATGAGCCTTTCGAGTGGCCCTTTTAGTTGCCGACCCAGTGTGAGTTCTGCAGGCGTCTTTCCAGTAGTTTCCTGTTGGGCTGTATTGATGGCGAATCTGAGCTCTGGTAACCATTGGTCCCAGTTTTGGTAATGGTCCCCGACGTATGAAGCGATCATTGTCTTCAGAGTTCGGTTAACTCGTTCCGTCAGGTTCGTTTGTGGGTGGTAGCTCGTAGTTAGCTTTTGGACGCTCCCCGAGGTTTGGCAGAGGTGTGCCAGCAGTTGAGACGTAAACTGCGGACCTCGATCGGAAACTAGATATTTGGGGACTCCCCATCTAGTAAAGATTTCCTCTCTTAGCACTTTCACCAGTTTTGGCGTCTTCACATCCCTGAGGGGAAACATCTCCACCCATTTGGTGAAATAATCTACCACCACCAGCAGATATTCATTTTGCCTTTTACTTTGGGGAAAAGGACCCATGATGTCCAATCCCACGGTGTGTCCTGGCTCTGGAACCTCCGTGCTCTGTAGTAGCCCACTAGGTCTAGTGTTTTCTGTTTTATACTGTTGACACACACGGCAAGTTCTCACATAGTGCCAGACGTCTTTCCGCACCGTGGGCCACCATGCCACATTTAGTAACCTCAGCAGGGTTTTTAGTTGCCCCAGGTGTCCTCCCAAGGGATTGTCATGATAGTAATGTAAAAAGTTTTTTATTAATGACTGGGGGACAACTAGTTGAAATTTTTCTCCGAGTCTTACCGGTACCCGGCGATATAACGCCCCTTGGTGATGTTCGAACGAGACCCTCTGCTCCCTTGTGCTTCGTGGCTGGTCATTAGAGAGCAGCTTCGTGATGGTGGGGTCCTCATGTTGGGCTTGAGTTATTTCGCACAGGTCGTTTGGTAAGTCGGATGAACATTTAGAGGTTGTGATGGCGAGACATGGAGCGGTGCCCACTTCTAACGGCAGGGGCGCCCGGGATAGCGCATCTGGTCCCAGATTTAAGCAGCCTTTTCTATGATGTACTGTAAAAACGAACTGTTGTAGGCGTAACGTCCATCGGGTGAGACGAGAGCTGGTTTTCGGGCAGTTGAAGGCCCATGACAGGGCGGCATGGTCGGTAAAGACCTCGAAAGCACGACCTTCTAGATAGTGCCCAGACCACGGCCAAACACTCCTTTTCTGATGTGGAGTAATTCTGCTCAGCTCCTCTCAACGTTCGCGAGGCGTAAGCTACTGCTCGTTCTCCTTCTGCTGAAGTTTGGGTGAGGATGGCTCCCAGGCCCACTTCGCTGGCGTCGGTGTGCAATTGGAATGGCAGATTTAGGTTCGGTTGTATTAGTACTGGTGGGTTTTGAAGTGCGTGTTTGATGACATCCATGCTGTTCTGGCATTCTTCGGTCCACTCCCATTTTACTCCCTTCCTTTTTAAATTATTTAATGGAGCTGTTATGTCTGCAAAGTGGGGGATGAACTTGTGATACCAGCCGGCCAGACCCAGAAAACGTTGAAGAGATTTTAAGTCTTGAGGAGGAGGATATTCTGCCACAGCCTTTGTTTTCTCCGGGTCTAGCTGCACCCCTTCTTCAGAGATGACATGACCAAGGAACTTCAGCCGCCTTTTGAAGAAATGACACTTCTTCATGTTGAGGGACAGATTGGCTTGGGTGAGTCTGGAAAATACTGCGTTGAGATGCATTCTATGTTGTTCTAGTGAGTGTGAGTAAATAATAATGTCATCTATATAGACAAAGCAATACTTTCCTCTTAGATCTGCCAAGACTTTCTCCATCAGTCGTTGGAACGTTGCAGCTGCGTTTCTGAGTCCGTAGGGCATGGACCGGAATTGAAACAGACCTTTGGTAGTGATGAAGGCGGTCTTCTCACAGCTGTCTCTCTCCATCTCCACCTGCCAGTAACCGGATTGCAGATCCAATGTTGAGAACCAGGAGGCGCCATCCAGTGATTCAATGATGTCGTGTATTAAAGGCATTGGATATGCATCAGGTTTGGTTTTGCTGTTCAATTTTCTAAAATCTACACAGAAACGGTAAGTCCCATCGGGTTTAGGTACTAAAACAACAGGTGACGACCATGACGAACATGAAGGTTCGATGATGTTGTCCTTCAGCATCTGGTCGACTTGATCTTCTATAATTTTTTTCTTTAAGGGTGATACTCAGTACGCTCTGGATCTAAATGGGGTGTCGTCAGATAAAGTTATTCTGTGTCTCTCTAATGCTGTTTTGCCCAAGATGTTGAAGGTGGTGCGGGGCCAAGTGGCCATTAGTTTCAGCAGCTCCTCTTCATTGTCGGTGTCCCATGATGTCACACTTTTTGAGTTTTCCTCCGCACATAGGAGATCATCAGGAGTCACCGGTAAGGCTAGATACAGGTTAGCTGTAGCCGGGAGATAAAGGTTGTCTCCTTAGAGCTGACATAGATGGCGCAGAGTGGGGTTGGGACATTATGAAGGGATGATATGTGACTCCCTCCTCTGTTTTCAGCCCGTACTCCCCGCATGCGATGTCCAAGGTGGCTCCTGTGGCTTTTAAGAAGTCCAGCCCCACGATCAGAGGGAAAGCTAGGTGAGAGTTGCTCATGACGTATGTGTCCAGCTCACATTCGATAGTGTGCCAGATGTAATGAAGCCTTCGCTGGGTTTGCGCCTGGTGTGTTTTCCCATCAGCCATAACAAACTTCTGAGGAGAAGGAACATCACACCTGACTTCCTGTTTGCAGAGCTGCTTCCATAGATGTTCCCTCATCAGCGTGTAGGAGCTTCCTGTATCGACCACAGCATTCACCTTCCTTCCTTGCACTGTTACTGGAACCAGGAGAAGCGAAGGAGTTGCCAGCGGTTGCGCAATGGAGAGTCCCGCTGCGTGCTTTAAAGGAACTCGCTCACCTGCCTTCTTATGACTCTTTTCCTTGTTGTGCTGAGAGTCCACCTTCTGCCAGTAGTCTTTGGAGCTCTTGCAGTCTTTTTCCACCCTAGAACCTATCTTCACCAGCTGTTCCACGGTGTTCACTGTTCCTCTCAGACATCCTGCCACTCTTGGGTTGATGTTATTCAGGATTCGCCCCACTAGTTCTTCCTCGGAGATATCAGGCTTCCACCTCATACAGAGGGCGCGGTAGTCATAGGCGAAGTCTCTAAGGCGTTGACTGGGCTGCTGTACCAGAGACCTTAAGTTTTCTTCAACTTCTGTGAGGTAGTCATCCGGTAAGAAAGCCGCCATAAATGCCTGTTTAAAAGACTTCCAGTCCTTCACCTTGCCTTTCTCTGCCTTCCACCAGCTCAGAGCAGGTCCTCGTAGCACCGTGCTGAGGGTTCCTAACAGTTCTGGGCTGGGCAGTGGTCTGATCTCCAGATAGTTTTCACACTGTTCGATGAAGTTAAGAACATCCGCCGTCTCTGAAGCGTCGCCAAAGGCTGGAAACTCCAGGCGGATGGGTGGTCGGCCATAAAAGGAAGAAGAAGAGGGTGAAACTGAGGAGGTAAGCTGAGCAGAAGCGTGTGGTTGGACACAAGGAGGAATGTCGTATGTTTCATGACTGCTTATGTGCTTTACCTTTGCCGCAGATGCTGTGATTGCCGTGCTGGGAGAATGTAGAACAGGAGATTGGGGAGATGCAGGGGTGTAGGCCTTTAACCTTTGGATGGTGGGCGTACTTGTGAGCCGTAGTTTTTTCATCTGGTTTTCCCAGATTACGTCACGTCTCAGAAAACAGTCAGTGACAGCTCTTTCCAGTTTCTCCAGGGCCTCTTGGCAGTAGCGCTCCAGCCCTTCTAAGCTAGCGTCCACTGCGTCCCGAAAACTGGTTTCCCTGTTCAAATTGCTGTTTACGGATTGTCTAAAATCCTGCTCCAACGTGTTCACTTTGTCAGTAAGCGCCCCATATCCTCCTTGCATTGATTCAGTTCAGTTTGCAATGTATGCACAACATTAATATCAGACACAACATCATCATCATCATCATGTCTGTCAGATATATATAGTGAACTAATCAATGATGTTATTTCAGCTGTAGGGTTACGGCGTGTAACAAATGCATCATCTACATCCTCCAGCACATTATTAGCTACAGCAAGGTCGGCCTGCACGGCCCCACTAGCATTAGCATTAGCAATGTTAGCATCCATTTTGTTCTGCCAAGACACACAAAACCGGAAAATACCCAAAAAATACAGATTCCCCGTACGTACGGGCCACCACTATGTAACACTTGGATTTAATTAAACCGCTAGTTACTTTCCTACGGGGTCGAGAATCAAAATACGGGTTTTTAAACAACACTTCCGGTATTGCGCAATCAAGACAGGACAAGTAAAGACGCGACACAATAACTATATATAAACCAAACCAAAGTGTATTAAACCAAACAAACCAACAAACAAACAAACAAGGTGCACCAAAACCAATATATACAAAATATATACAAATATAAACAATGTGTATGGTGTATGCGGGTGTGTGAGTGCGTGTATGATTGTCCAGAGTTAATGATATTGCAGTGTGAGAAATGATGCACGGGAGAGATTGGCTCGGCCTCACCGGTATTGATGACAAATCCGGGAGCTCGAGCAACGGAACGAGAGGTGAATTGTTAGTGTCTATGAGGAATAATCCGACCGGGGAAAAGTACTCCTTTACAACCATCCAACAAACTCTCTCTCTGAAAAACAGCGCGCTGGGTAAATCTCTCCGTGTCGAGCCACTTGCCGGTTCCGGCTTTATACCGGCACACGTGACCCGACGCCGCTTCCGGGTTCTCTCGCGCTGCGATCGCGCATGCTCGCGAGAGCTTACCCTGTGACCAACACTGTCTATGGGGACAAATAAAACCAGATCGGGCAATTTTACGAGCACAGGTGAGCAGCATTAGCTCCTTAATCCATTTCCCTGTTATAGTTAAAATGCCCTTTTATGTGGCTGCGCTACAACATAAACAACAAATTTTTTAACTGTATATTTAGGCACTTTTGCAGCTTGTCACTGTAAAACATTTGTTTCCATTTCCTCCATGTAATCTACATCATTTAATTTAATTTTATTCAATACACTGCTCAGGCGTTACATACTCTAATAGTTCATTGGATTCCCTTTGGCTCACAGCCATGCCATTGTTTTAAAAAGCTTATGCAGTCTCTTAATATATATTTGTGTTCAGAGTTGCATTACATTTTTCCAAGATCTTGCATTGATGATGGGAGAGTCGGCCCGCTGCGTAAAGCCTTTCTACAGCAAATCCCAAAGACTATCAATGGGGTTAAGGTCTGGACTCTGTGGTGACCAATCAATGTGTGAAAATGATGTCTCATGCTTCCTGAACCGCTCTTTCACAATTTAACCTTGATGAATCCTGGCATCATAATCTTGGAATGTGTCCATGCCATCAGGCAAGAGTTAATTCATAGATGTAATAACCTGGTGATTCATATATGGATATATTCAGGTTGTCATCTGACTTTATTTTATTGCCACATAATGTTGCTGAGCCCAGACCTGAGCAACTGTACTAACCCAAGATCATAACACTGTCTCCAGAGGCTTGTTCTGTAGGCTTGTTGTGGGTGCATCACTTTATCCACCTCTCTTCTTACCCTAATGCACCCATTACTCTGGAACAGGGTAAATCTAGACTCATTACACCACATGACCTTTTTCTATTTCCTAATCCTTAGTTGTTTTCTTTGCTTGATGCAGAACAATAACTTGACACTTTTCCACTACAATAGACTGTAAGGAAGTTATATTTTTAATATGGAGAAATAGTTTTCATAACCATAAGCCAACATTTGGTCATTTGGTGGTGATCTAATTCTCCACAGTGAACACCAGACAGAAAAGAGTGCTCCATTACAGAACTCACATTCCTATAAGAACAGCTGCCTGGCTGAGAGCTTTGTAAATAAAAACAAAAACAAAAAAAACTGTTATTACAAATTGGCAGTGGGCGATCGCCTGTGATGGAAAGGCCGTTACGTGGTCAGTTTCATGTTTGATAAATTGGAAAAGAGGACAGAGGAGTCTGAGTTGTGAGTGTCCCCCGATTTGGATGAGAAAATCCCCTAATGGCTGCTTTTAAAGCTTAATCGTGTGCTGCAGAGTTTAATGATGGGGTTTGTCATATTGCTGCACAGCCAAAGGCTAAAAGCCAATCACTTCATGTCCTAATAGAGCTCTGCTTTAATATAAGAGAGAAAAGAGAGCGTTAATATTTAGAGGACTGACACAGATATTGACTTCTGCTGAAAAAATACCATTAAAAAAAAAATAGATTTGAGATGGTCAAGAAAATCTACATTTCCGTGTGTGGATGTTTGTGGGCATCTTAAGGCCTGTTACTCTAAGTGTTTCACTACAATAGATTGTAAAGAAGTTATATTTTTAATATGGTGAAATAGTTTTTATGAGCCAACCATAAGCCAACATTTGGTGGTGATCTAATTTTCCACAGTGAACACCAGACAGAAAAGAGTGCTCCATTACAGAACTCACATTTCTATAGGAACAGCTAGACTCTGAGAGAGGCAATGGACCATAGACTCTGAGAGAGGCAATGGACCACAATACACTGCAAAGTGAACAAAAAAACATGATAGCATGAGCAGTAAAGCATGAATCATTTGAGCAGCTGATTGTGTTTAGGCTGAGCTGTAATACTTACCTCTTCTAATTGATTGGATTTTCTCTCTGATCTCTTCTGAAGGCAGCGTAAAGGGGCAAAATGGCACTGGACAACTATTTAATTAAACAGAAGTTTTACATGAAAAGATGTATCCCATGGTGATGAATAAGATGTTACTGTGTTTGAAAAGGGCCAAATTATTGCCATACATCAAGCGAAGAGAACAACTGAGGTGATAAGACTGGAATGACAGGAATTGGCTTACAAACTGTCCAACACATTAATAAACCCTGGAAGCATAGTGCAGAACCCTCAACTTTACAGAAGAAATATTGCCATAAAACATCCTTAATAAGCATAAGGGGAGATCACATTTGTTATATTAGGGGAGATCACTAAAAAAATGTCCAGTAGAAATCAGAGCTATGTTTAATAGTGAAAGTAAAAGCACTTCTCTTTTTGTTTTGTTTTTTTAGAACAATTGAGCCCAAGGTCTGATTATTTTAACCAATCAGAATACAATCGTTCTTCGGGAGGGGTGGTGCTGGGGGTGTGATTAAATCATTTCTGAGCAGGGTACAACCCAATCATGTGAAAATGCCCTAAGAGGATTTCCATACACACTGTGAAGAGAACAGGATTGGGACTAAACAGCTGTGTTTAGAAATCCACTTGTTAGTAAGACTCATCAGAAAAAAGGCTTTAGTTGGCGAGAGCATAAAGACTGGGCTTTGAAGTGATGGAAAAAGGTCATGTGATCTGATGAGTCCAGACTGACCCTATTCCAGAGTGATGGGCGTGTCAGGGTGAGAAGGGAAGGACATGAAGCGATGCTCCCATCATGCATAGTGTCCACTGTACAAGCCTCTGGAGACAGTGTTATGATCTGGGGTTGATCAGTTACTCAGGTCTAGACTCAGTAACGTTATGGGGCAATAAAATGAAGTCAGCTGACCACCTGAATGTACTGAATCACCAGAGGATCACATCTATGGAGGGTTTCATCCCTGATGGCACACGCCATATTCCAGAACACAGAGTGTGAATGGGTGGTTCTGGGAGCACGAGGAATCGTTTACAAACACAAACACAAACTGGACACCACAGAGTCCTGACCTTAACACTATTGAAAATCTTTGGGACATGCTGGTGTAGACATTAGAGTGCAAATAGTTCTCCTGTGTCCAGTTTATGCTAAGTTATATTGAACAATACAGAGGTCTGTTGTTGAAAAACCTTCTGTCTTGCACATTTTAGTTTTCCTTTGTGTTTCCCTAAGAAATCTTGTAGTGAAAGTAAACTAATCATTACTAGAATGTAGTTACAGATTAACACACCAATGCAGTGCATTACAGATGTCCTCTGACATTAATGCCATGGTGAATTCATTCACCAGTCAGCAATCAGTAATGAGTTATATATGTTTGACTAAATTGCCAGCTGAGGCGTTTTGTGATAAATGATCTTTATTGCACAGTAATTTATAATTTACCCCTCAGATTTAACTTCCTGCTAGAATTAATTATTGTGGAAATATTGATTACAGTATGCATTTGGAAATTATTAGGTTTTAAATTCTGCCAAGCTATTTAACTAAAGTTTTAATGCTCTTTAGTGTAATTCTAATAAAATACAATTACATGTACACTTAGAAATGTTAGTACATACACACACACACACACACACATATATATATATATATATATAATATGCAATGTTTTTACTTTTTCTCCCAGAGGGACACAACCTTCATACTAAAGCTCTTCTTTCTCTCTCAGCTGATAAATATTTCTATTTTTAACCTGAGGAAGGTTTCCTGCTGTCAGCTGCACATTTATCATGAATCAGTAAACAGCAGACACACACCATCCTGCAGCTGAAACAAACACAAGATACAATTTTCTGTAGAACTTACTTCTAAGTCTAAACCATGCATTTGGTTTCTTTACAATCGAACATCGTATTTCTTTATAAAAATAACAATAATAATAATAAGTGAAGAATGAAATGAGCAGGTGTGCTGGTATAGAAAAACAATTAACCTGTATTTGTCTAGCTTATCTGTAATGATGAGCTGTTATTATAGATAGTATAATGCATCAGGAAAAAGCTATAATCTAATAAGCTACTTCATTAGGTTCAGCACAGAAAGAGTTTATTGTGAATGTGGACGAGTGTGAGAGTAGTGAATACGTCACAGGTTTAAACACTGTGTATCGATTGTGATGGTGTGAAGAATCAAAGAACAGCGAGTTGGTCATCAAGCAAAGTGTCAGATCAGAGCTGTAAAATCCTGTGAAGAACCACCTCAGGGGGAATGTGAGTCTGAGTCACTGCACAGCGAGATTCATGCTGACATTAAAGGCCTGGGTATAAAACACAACAGAGTGAACTTTAATTAGAACGGGAGACGAATCCGACATATCAGACTGCTTTACATGTAGAGGAGCAAAAGGTTAAACACAGTGATAAAGCAAAGAAAATGATCCATGAACACAACTATTATATTATTTAGAAATTGATAACGTTATCTACAGTACCATCATGGCAGAATCATTCATGAATTAACAAAATGATCCACAGTCATTTAAGAAAGAAATGTTTATTAAAGAATACAATGATTCTTAATGATTAAGGGGCCGTCACACCAAGACCATGAAGTTCCCACGGCATCCTAAAAATAAGGTACATAGCAGGAGTTTGGGGGAAAAAAGTGCATTTATCCAATTCTTACTACTTCTAGCTGCATTCCTGTAAGATTATCAATGCATCTGCCATCGCCTATACCGCTTAACCTGTGTACAGGTTTGTGAGGGCCTGGAACCTATCCCAGCAGGCTTAGGTATTGAGGCTGGGTACATGCTGGACAGGGTGCCAATTCATTTCAAATATGGTAAGCGCCAGAAGAATGTAATATGAAGTTAATGTGCTTTTCTACAATGTGGCATGGACCTACCATGGTCATAGTACAAGCCTGCAGTAGGCACTGTGAGAACTCCATTGAAGGAGCAACAATGCAGTGACGTCCCAATGACAGCTCCATCAAAACACTATCCAGTCATTGCCGTCTGTGCCATGCTTGTGAAGTCCCTCAGAGATGTTACTTACATGGATAACTGGTCAGTGCACTCATTGTATGTACAAGCCTGAATGTATTAAAGTGCAGAAGAATTCTTACTGCATTCACCCAAATTCTTTCTATACATTTAGTGGGAACGTGGCTCAGAGTGATGGCTCCCTAATGAACTGATGGCTCACTCTGGCTTTATAACCTTTACCAGACTGATAGATCTCAATTACTTTTGTTCTCATTTGTTCCTAAATTTCTTTGGATCTTAGCATGATGTCTAGCTTTCTCTGTGTCAGGAAGCTCCTATTTAAGTGATTTCTTGATTGAAACAGGTGTGGCAGTAATCAGGCCTGGGGGTGACTACAGAAATTGAACTCAGGTTGGATAAACCACAGTTAAGTTATTTTTTTAACAAGGGGGGCAATCACTTTTTCACACAGGGCCATGTATATTTGGAGTAATAATGTAAACCTTCATTTAAAAACTAAATTTTGTATGTATGTATATATATATATATAAATGTGTCTAGATAATAATAAGATGAATGAATACAATTTCTCTGATGAGCAAGCCAAGGGTGATGGCGACAGTGGCAAGGAAAAACTCCTTGAGATGGCAATAGGAAGAAACCTTGAGAGGAACCAGACTCAACAGGGATGATATAACACCATGTATGTTATGCAGCTGAAAGTACAATATAACGGAAATTCTTTAAATTAACATGAAGTCCAGTTCAACATAGGGAGTCAGTAGGTGCAGAGGGCAGATGGGATCTGGATCACTGGGAGCACAGGAGCAGGATGTGTAGCTCCAACCATAATAAGGCAGAATCCAGCTGGAGCTGGTCCTTCTCTGGATGCCTCAGGATCCTCGCAGGGTTAGCCTTTGTCTACTGAAGCTGGTACAATCTCCAGATGCCCTTTGGATGGGTAGAAAAGTACAGAACAGATGGAGAGAATTAGCGTAGTTGCCATTCAGGATAGATGTACTGAAGTATGAAGTTATGGGATGAGTTACGCGTATGCCAGATTAAAGAGATGCGTCTTGAGTCTACTTTTAAACTGGGAAACTGTGTCTGAGCCCCGAACACTGTCTGGAAGGCTATTCCAAAGCTTTGGAGCTAAATATGAAAAAGCCCTACCCCCTTTTGTAGATTTGCAAATTCTGGGAATTACAAGAAGTCCAGAGTTTTGTGATCTTAAGGAGCGTGGTGGATTATAGTGTATCAGAAGACTGGTTAGGTATGTGGGAGCTAAACCATTTAAAGCCTTGTATGTAAGTAATATTTTTTTGTAATTAATTCTAAACTGAACGGGTAGCCAGTGCAGGGATGATAATATTGGGGTTATATGATCATATTTTCTGGATCTAGTGAGAACCCTGGTGGCAGCCTGGTGGTGAAAGGACACTGAATCATTGTTATACAACGGTCAAGGACGGCTACAAGGCACAATCTTTCCCTCCGTTTAGTAAATCCGACCACGCCACAAACAAAGGCTGAAACAGGAAGTTCCGGTTCAGAGGGAGGTCGCGTTCTGGACGGACCAATCGGTGGCTGCGTTACAGGACGCACTTGATGACGCAGACCGGGACATGTTCCCAAACAGCTCAGATGATGACATCAGCGTGTTTATGGAAGCGGTTGTGGGATTCACTGGGAAATTGGCGGACGATACCGTAGAGAAAAAGACTATCATAACGTTTCCCAACCAGAAGCTGTGGGTGGATAAAACCATCCTCTGAGCTCTGAGATCTCGCACCGCTGCCTACAACACGGGAATCGCGTCGGGGGACATGGAACCATACAAGGCTGCGTCATACAACGTCCGGAAGGTGGTGAAAGAGGCGAAGCAGCGCTACGGGAGGAAACTAGAGTCACAACTCCAACAGAGTGACTCTAGGAGCCTGTGGCAGGGATTAAGGACAATTACAGACTACAAAACACCAACAACTGGTATGACGAACGCGGACGTGACTCTGGCAGACGAGCTGAACACTTTCTATGCTCGCTTCGAGGCTGCAGCTAAAGACGCTAGCAATGCTAATGCTAGCGGTGCTAATGGCTGCAGACAGGAAGACACTGCCAGCACCGGAAGCGCGTTCATCATCACTGAGCACGACGTGAGGGGAGCCTTCAAGAGAGTGAACACCAGGAAAGCAGCAGGACCAGACGGCATCTCAGGCCGTATTCTCAGAGCCTGCGCAGACCAGCTAGCACCTGTGTTCACTGAGATATTCAACATCTCTTTATCTCAGTTGGTGATCCCCACATGCTTCAAAGAGTCCATCATTGTTCCTGTTCCGAAGAAACCTCATCCTGCTTCTCTCAATGATTATCGTCCTGTAGGCCTCACCTCAGTAGTGATGAAGTGCTTTGAACGCCTGGTCAGAGACTTCATTATTTCTTCACTACCGGACACACTCGACCCACTACAGTTTGCATACCGCCAGAATCGTTCCACAGACGATGCAATCTCTCATCTCCTCCACACATCACTTACTCACCTGGACACTAGGAAAGGGAATTATGTTAAAATGCTCTTCATCGACTACAGCTCTGCATTTAATACCATAATTCCCTCCACACTCACCACCAAGCTGGAGCACCTGGGACTCAGCTCATCCATGTGTCAGTGGATCTCCAATTTTCTGACTGGCAGACCACAGGCGGTAAGGATGGGCGGATGAACTACCAGACCCCCATCATCAATGAGAACCCAGTGGAGAGAGTGGACAGCTTCCGATACCTCGGTGTTCACATCACGCAGGACCTGTCATGGTCCTGTCACATCAACACTGTGGTAAAAAAGGCCCGGCAGTGTCTCTACCACCTCAGATGCTTGAGAGACTTTAGACTGCCCTCTAAGGTGCTCAGGAATTTCTACTCCTGTACGATAGAGAGCATCCTGACGGGAAACATTACGACCTGGTTTGGAAACAGCACCATGCAGGACAGACGAGCTCTACAGAGGGCGGTGCAATCAGCTGAGCGCATCATCCGCACCGAGCTGATATATATATTCCCCCCCCATATTCCTATATTCTATTTTTGTGATATTTTACATGCCCTTATTTGTACAGTTGTTAATTTTACTAGTTACATTAATTTTCCTTTGTATTTTATTTCTTTTATTAATATTTATTCCTTATATATTTTTTTTATTTTCTTTTTAAGGTCACCGGCGGTCGTATAAGCATTTCACTGCATATCGTACTGTGTATGACTGTGTATGTGACAAATTAAATTTTAATTTGACAAAGTGGTTTAATGAACATGAAAGTGAAGTTTAACATCTCCCATGGCCTGCACAGTCACCAGATCTAAATATTATTGAGCCCATTTGGGGTGTTTTGGAGAAGTGAGTCAGGAAACAATTTTCTCCACCAGCATCACGTAGTGACCTGGCCACTATTCTGCAAAAAGAACAACTCAAAATTCCTCTGGCCACTGAGCAGGACTTGTATCTGTCATTTCCAAGACGAATTGATGCTGTATTGGCCGCAAAAAGACGCCCTACACTATACTAATGAATTAGTGTCATCTAAAACCAGACGTTTTAGCTTCATTGTCAAACCCCTGTACAATAGAACACTTTATCAGAATAAACAGTGTAGATTTACAGAAGGACAAATAAACAAAACAAAAAATTCATTACAGACACATGAGGAACAGATAATTAAAGCCATAGTACACAGTCTTTTTTTATTTACATTTACTCATCTATGAAAGTGCGTAAATGTTAGCAGCTATGTTGATTTAGCAGCTTTTGTTGCTTTTTATCTTTATTTTACATCACTTTCATAAAGTCAGACATGCTGTTTTTATGCTGCTATTATCTTGAAGCGATGCTGCCAAACTCCTCCACATCTTTTTGATTTTTCCAGCTCTACTCAAATTTCCTGTAATCGCGCTAACAACACGGTTAATCATTTGAATCAATAGTAAACAAACTGATCTGAGTGAACTGACGCGAGTGTTGTAACAGAGCTGTTCATATATCATGCTGGAGGGAAGAGCAGGATCAAAGATAACACCTCAGGCACAGCTTTTACAACCACATATCACTACAGAGCGATAAGGTGTGTGTGTGTGTGTGTGTGTATTTTTTGTTATCTTAAGGGAAACCGATCCTTAATCAAAGATCATTCCGGACTTATAATATTCCTAGTTTAGAGTCAGACATAAAAGTTATTTAGGAAGCTTTTTACTCTTTTTTTTTTTTTTTTTTCATCTAGGAGTAGTACTGTGCAGAGGAAGTGCATACAACAAATGCCACTTGTCAGTTTGCCTTTGGAGGAATGTGAAACACAGGCATAATGAAGTTAATAAAATGATGAAGTGCTGCTTATAACGGAATATAAAAAAAGTTGTATTCACTCAAATAAGTTAATATAAATACATAAATTGCATTCATAAGCGAATACAATTATTTTAATGTGTGTGCCATGGATGACATGCCACAACTCCATAAATGCAGCTTACTTCCCGTTGATTTCATGCTGTGCCAAGGGGAAATGCATGAAACTGCGCATGATCTATAAGAGCAGAGTTTGATTTATTTATTTTACTTTATTTTTTTCAAAAGAACTTGACTTCCACGTTTATTCAAATCAACCATTAAGTTCAAATCAAAAACAAAAAAAAGGACAAACCAACGGAAATTACCAACTGTCATGAGTGTATGGCTTTCACCCCATACAGCTGCATGCTCTCCTGGGGTATATGTGTGTGTGAGCATAATGTATATGCATGTTAATGAACAACACAATTCTCTAGCAGCTATGCTACGCGTCTTTCTCTTGTCATGGAAGGTAGTGACAGCACAAAGAAACATACTTAAGAAGACTGGCAGTAATAAGACACAGGTGAGAATCATCTAACATTATCTTCATGTTAAACCTGCCTTCTCTCCATCCACAGCTGCCACATAGGCCTATTTCATCTGTGACAAGCTACAGCCAAGGTCAGGGAGCTGACAAGCAGGGCAACCTGACCACCTGCTAGCTGTATGACACATTAGTCTAAAAAAAAAAAGAAAGAAAAACCATTAAAATGCAAAACCACTTTCGCTTGACGGAAAGCTCTGGAACAAATTCACCACTCCCTTTTTATTGAGGTCAGTTATTAGGCTAGTAACCACCAAAATATATATATATATATAAGTACAAACAAAAACTGGAACTGCCTTACCCACTTTTTAGTTTTAAAGCTCAAGCAGGCTGCAATATGGTATTTTATTAATTTAGTTATGCACCTGCCCATGCCCCTAATGAAAGCCCAGAGAATCAGATCTTCTTAGCTGTTTCAGCATGCAAATGATAGTGTCAGTAATTTTTGCACTTCATTACTTTTCTCGCATTTTTACTTTTCCCCATTTTCGTTTTTTTGAAGAATGTTTTCAACTTAACTAATATGTGATCAGGGGGCACAGTGGTGTAGGGGTTAGCACTGTCGCCTTGCACCTCCAGGGTCCGGGTTCGATTCCCGTCTCTGTGTGCATGGAGTTTGCATGTTCTCCCTGTCCTGGTGGGTTTTTTCCCACAGTCCAAAGATATGCAGGTTAGGCTAATTGGTGATTCTAAATTGCCCGTTGTGTGAGATAGATTGGCACCCTTTCCGGTATGTACCCTGCCTTGTACCCTAAGCCTCCTGGGATAGGCTCCGGGTCCCTGTCATGCTGAATACAAGATAAAGAAGATGAGTGAGTAATATGTGTTAATTCGTCAAGTCTATTTCTGGGAAGGAAAATTATAGCGATCTGAGAAGCGATTCTAGACTTTAAAGATGATTAATGAGACTGGGATAATCATTGTGTCTGTAAGTCTGGATGACTTAGACAAAGTTAGCAATTGCTCAATTAAATATTTGAGACCTCACAGCAGGGCAAGTGGGTGACAACTCTGCAATGCAACTGCAAAGACACTGCTAATGCTAAGGCATCACATGTCCAACACCTTGTGAATCACCTGCTGAGAAACCTGAATTCGAATTTGTGGCAGCAAAATAAACAATAAACTCAGTGTGAAAGCAAAACAGCAAGGAGTCCAAATAAGGCTAAAATATTTAGAAATTTGTTCTAACATCAGTCTAATTGGTAATCCAATTAACAGACATAAAGAAAGTGTAGCGGATTTCACTCAACTACTGACACCAGGCTCTTTCCGAGATGAGTCTGCAGTTTATTAACATCTGTGTCTATACCAGACCAGAAAAACCACTTCACAAGGTGAAGGGTTCTGCATTGGCCTTGATGACTTGCATCGTTATGAGTTCCTCTGAAAACGTCAGTTCTTAATGAGTGTGGAAGTACAAGCTACAATTTCACTCATTTGATGGTGCACATTCACAGACAACCGTAATGTTTTTTGGATGATCTCAGAGGTCACATGTTTAGCTTTAGTCTCCAGAGCATCACAGACCTTTAACGTTCTGGCAAAAGGTCAGTGGCTCAACAGGTCAGCCGAAACATTTTTGGTACCGGGTATGTATTTCAAGTCAAACTGAAAAAGGGGCAAACTTAGATACCCACCTTTACTCACAGGCATCTAACTCTGGATTTGACAGTATATACGTATATACGTTAGGGGATTGTTATCAGTTAGCACTATCAATTTCACCAGCATGGTTTTGCTAAAGTCAAGAGGCCTTCACTGAAATGGGAATAGTAATTCACCATCTCTAGAAAAGACTTTATTTTGGTTTGTGACCAATTGTGGATATAATGTCACTGATTGCGGACACTTTAGTTGGATCAGTTGCTATGCCACTTTCAGTTACAATATGTCCCAGAAACAGTTTCTCTTAAAAAATAGCACTTCTTTTGTGCTAATTTAAGGTTAAGCCGAAAAACCATTATCGCAAGATGATCAAGTGCTTTCTTCTTAGTTAGTTTTGATAGTCAGATAGTTCTGTTTTCCAAAAATCTATGCCATCATACGCAAGAACGTCGCTGGTCTGTTACATAGCCCTAAGCCATAAGATTATATTCATAAAGCCCTACAGGAGTTATGCATGCCATACATTTACAGTCATTCTCATGAACTGGAATGTTATAAAATCCCGATGTTAAATCCAAGGTGCTAAAATAACAGTTTCCCCCTAACAATGCATGGGCATCGGCTTGATGTGGCAAAGAATATGCATCCTTCTCTGTCCTTTGGTCGAGCCACCTTATGTCTGTACAGATCTGGGGCCTCATGTATCAACATGTATCTTTGCTTACGCCAGTTTTCACGCTCATGGTCGGATTTACTAACAGTGAAATTAACATGAGAATGTGCATTATTCCACGCCAACTTCATGTCTGGCGTACATGTATTTCTTGTGTGTGTTTGTTTTATTTCCGTTGGCGACTCCTAGAGGCAATTATGTTAAATTGGACACTACAAAGTACCGCACCAACACATGTGAAAAACATTGCTACTAATTTAAAATTGATAAAATGGGTTAATTAACACAATATTTTTCTACCAATTATGTGATTTAGAACATATAAAAGCATTTGTAAATGTATGCAACCCTTAGTCTATGGCAATGGCAGTGTTGGCCTTATTAAAGGACATTGTCAATGGCCAAATCCTAAGGGAACGTGTTTTTAGGGATCACAGTGATTTTCTGGCCCACGATGATGACTGGCTTATTAGCCGTTTCAGATTTTCAAGAGCTATCCTCTTGGAGCTCTGTGCTGAGTTGGGTCCAAATTTGGAAAGAGAGACCGCAAGGAGCCACGAATTACCTGTTCCCTTACAGGTACTGACAATGCTTGGTTTCCTGGTAACTGGTTCTTTCCAAAGGGAACTGGCAGACCGCTCGGGGTTAAGCCAGTCGTCTTTGAGCCATGCAATGCCAGCTGTATGTCTAGCACGCATATAAGGTTTCCATACCATGCAGTTGACCAGTCAAACATTAAAGCACAATTTGCAGCGATCGGCGGTTTTCCTAATGTAATCGGAGCGTTCGATTGCACGCACATTGCTTTAAAGGCGCCATCCGAAGACAAATTTGCATACGTGAATCGGAAACATTTCCAAATAATAAATGTGCAAATAATATTTGATGCTCAAATGCGCAATGCAATATTGTGGCAAGGTGGTCTGGGACAACCCATGATTCATTCATCCTTACAAACAGCATGGTTGGCATGAGGCTCCAAGGTGGCAGGGTGCGCGATGGGTGGCTATTTGGTGAGTGATGTATTTTAAGATAGTATTCCAGTATAGTATTAGTATTTTTTTTTATTAATTCCAGAGGACAAACTTGCAAATAACAGTTTTTCTCCGGTCTACCTCCAATAGGAGCACCTCCAATTCACACTCTGTGAAGTTTCTCTTCTTGCTTGCTTTTGCCATTGCTTTTTCATTTGGTTTTGCCAAAGTGGAGTCATTACTATATTTATACGGGGGAGGAGGCAGGGAGGGGTTTTGCGCTTGTGCACGTGCGCTCAATTTCACGTTAATTCGGATGTACAAAGAGAACATGCGTGGGATTCCTATGGCGTTATATTCCTGCCACAATTCTGAGCGCGTGGTTTGACATTTTGAGAGCAGACAAAGCACTCTATGCGCGTGCAATGTCTCCACTGCGCGCTCAACAGCTCGATTCTGCGCGTGCAGTTCCTCCCCTGCTTGCTCAACATGTTCTCCGCGCACGCGCGACTTCTCGATTCTGTGCGCGCTCGACTCTGTCTGCACGCGCGTGCAACGTTTGTTTTCTGTGCGTGCTCGACTCTCCCTGTACGCTCGCTCAACTTTGTCCAGTGTTACAAAACTGCCACAAAACCAGCCAATTACAGACTTCCACACACTACTTCTGATTGGCTGTTCCTCCTCCAATCAAGTGGCACTACTATCGACCGCTTAACGGAAGCATTGTAAATAAAGGTTTATAAGTGAAGCGACCGAGTTGTCCGATTTTAATTTTAGTCGATGTAGTCTAACAATGAGCTATATGGATAATTAGATAAGTGAATAAAAACACACAATGGACAAACGAAACTGGTATATACTAATACTTCATTAAATAAAAATAAATACTATTATATTTGTTTATAATATTTATAAATAAATGCAAATTTATTTACATTGCTTCCCTTATATATAATTTATTTTCATTTGTATATAATTATATATAATAATATAATTTTTATTTCTTATTATTTTCTTTTGATTTTGTAAAGCTGCTTTGAGACAATGACCATTTTAAAAGCACATATTGCCAGCTGATAGCGAAGGAAAAGCCAATCAGAAGTAGTGTGTGGAAGTCTGTGATTGGCTGGTTTTGTGGCAGTTTTGTAACACTGGACAAAGTTGAGCGAGCGTACAGGCAGAGTCGAGCGCGCACAGAAAACAAACGTTGCACGCGTGTGCAGACAGAGTCGAGCGCGCACAGAATCGAGAAGTCGCGCGTGCGCGGAGAACATGTTGAGCAAGCAGGGGAGGAACTGCACGCGCAGAATCGAGCTGTTGAGCGTGCAGTGGAGACATTGCACGCGCATAGAGTGCTTTGTCTGCTCTCAAAATGCCAAACCACGCGCTCAAAATTGTGGCAGGAATATAACGCCATAGATTCCGCATACGCAGTGTTTCATACATCCGATTTTTTTACTGCGTACGCACATTTACAGTTTTGTCCGTACGCAATGTTTTAGTATGAATTCAACGCAAGTCTTTGTACATGAGGCCCCTGGCCTTTAAAAATGCATGTTTTCAGAAAAGGGATCCCGCGACTTGCCGCGGCAAGCTGTGAAAATGCCCTTCATTACCTGTAGGGGGCAGTCGTGGTTCAGTCTGAAGTATTGTGTTTCTACTGAAGCCGAAAATGTGTTGTGTCGCTTGCTGTCTTATTGACAGCAAGCAACAGAGCTCTTAAAAGTGTCAAGCTCAAACTGATATGTATTTATTCTTCATTTTCTTCTCTCCTTTAATGATCATACTTCTTTGACTGCGCTTTCTCCATTCAGAATTATTATTATTAGTAGTAGTAGTAGTAGTAGTAGTTCTCCGTATTTATTATTGTTATTATTCCCGGCTAGTGCCCAAAAAGCCAATGTTATGCGCAGAGAGTCCAAAGAAAGGTTAAAATACATGAGAGGAGAATGTGAAACTTTAATTAAAAATAATATCATAATAATCTAGAAGCATATTATTATTCTTATTAAATTGAATATATTTAAGGGAGTTTAAAATTTAGGTAATTTCTAGAATGAAAAGATGGAAATACAATTGTTCCTTTTTAATTCTCTGTTTATGTAGAAAGTATTTTGCATGTAAAATAAAATTATTAACAACAAATTCAAGCGATTTATTTTTCGCATTCTCATAATAAAAGATTATATCTTTAAAAGTAAAGGAGTGAGATACATTATGTTGGTTCAAGAAGTGGTCTTTTAAAATAGTTAAAATTTTTTTTTGTTTTTTCAAACTCAACAAACAAATTCAATTCAATTCAATTTTATTTGTATAGCGCTTTTTGCAATTGTCATTGCCGCAAAGCAGCTTTACACAATTAAAAGAATTATTTAAGTTTGTATGAAATGTGAATTTGTATGAATTAAAATGTTGTGTCCCTGGTGAGCAAGCCAAGGGCGACAGTTCAATTCAAATCAATTTTATTTATATAGCGCTTTTAACAATAGTCATTGTCTCAAAGCAGCTTCACAAAAAATTAAAGAATTATTATTATTATTATTATTATTATTTTAGAAAAGAAAAGAAAAGAAAATATTTGGCAGTGTGTATGTGTGAGAAAAATGTGTCTAGATAATAATTAGATGAATGAATGATGAATGAAATGTCTCTGATGAGCAAGCCAAGGGTGACGGCAACGGTGGCAAGGAAAAACCCCCTGAGATGGCAGTAGGAAGAAACCTTGGGGGGAACTAGACTCAACAGGGAACCAATCCTCATCTGGGTGATAACAGATAGAAATAACATGATGTGTGTTGTGCAGGTGAAAGTTCAAAATAACAGAAGTTGTGTAGATTAACATGAAGTCCAGTTCAGCACAGGGAGTCAGTAGGTTTTTTTTCCTGTTTTTGTATTGTTGCCGCAAAAGTTTCGCGTTTGTATTAGCGTTTAAATTACATAACTTTTTCATTTATACAATCATAATATTAATAGCAACTAGTTTTTACATCTTCATACTATTTGGCTTCGCCTTTTTCTGCGCTTTTTGGAGAACGCGCGAGTTTCTTCGTCTAAAAACAACAAACGGAATTCAGCTCCAAACAACTAAACTCCGACTCAGGTACGATATCATGTCTAATATTCAGCTCGTTCAGTGTGTAGAGTGCAGGATGTTAAGACATTCTTCCTCCGTCGTTGGTGGTAATTTTATTTGTGATAGGTGTGTGCGACTCTGCGGCATACTCGTTTAGCCAAAGCTAACGCTAAGGCTAGCCCACCGGAGCACACCTCTTCTGCGCTTCACGTGTCCAACAGGTTTGCTCTCCTCAGTGATGCACCCACTGAGAAACCTGAAAGAGCTCTGGTCTCAGCAGCAGTGGTTAGGTGTATCCCGGGAGCCAGAGCACCGGACATAGCAGGTAATCTTAGGGCTCTAGGACAGCATAGGTTCTCCAAGATAGTGGTACATGCTGGAGCTAATGATATACGCCTTTGTCAGTCAGAGGTTAGCAAGAATAACTTTTCAGAGGTGTTTAAATTAGCGAAGGTGATTTCAGATGATGTAATATGCTCTGGTCCCATCCCAATGAGACGTGGTGACATAACTTACAGCAGGTTATGGTCGCTAAACCGCTGGATGTCCAGGTGGTGCTCCGAAAACAACATGGGCTTCATTGATAATTGGAAGAGCTTTGAGGGCAAAACTGGCCTGTTAGGGCGGGACGGTGTCCATCCCACTCGAGAAGGTGCTGCTCTCATTTCCTGTAGTATAGCTCATAGTCTCAGAAGAGGCCTAGTTAATCGGTGACAATCCAGAGCCCAGGCCAGGGAGCAGACAGACAGGCTAAACCAACCGTCTGCTAGCTGCATAGAGTCGTCACTCAGGGTTCACTGTATTGAGACTGTGTCTGTTCCCCGAGCTAAAAAACTAATTTAGAAAGACTCAAAGTCTGTTTTAGTAATTTAAATAAACATAAAGACTACAAACTTGGATCAGACTAAAGCGCAGCCGGCACCTTTGATCTGAAGCTACGACTGTTAAATATTAGATCTTTCGCATCTACAGCAGTTATAGTTAATGAAATTATCACAGATCAGGAGTTTGATATACTCTGTTTAACAGAACCCTGGATTAAACAGGACGAGTATTTAGCTCTAAATGAAGCTAGTCCTCCTGGATACAGCTACATACACCAGCCTCGGTTAACGGGTAGAGGAGGAGGCGTCGCAGTTATTCACAATGATAGTTTGACTATTGTACAAAAACATGGACACAAATTTAATTCATTTGAAATTCTTTATAGTGATATAAGTGTATATTACTGTATGTTAACTATATTAAGTCAGCTCAGTCGATTCCACTAATTGTCATTTACAGACCTCCAGGGCCGTACTCTGAATTTCTTAGTGAATTTGCAGATTTCCTCTCAAACCTAGTCGTTTCTGTAGACAAAGTGTTAATTGCTGGAGATTTTAATATTCATTTTGAAAATCCAGAAGACCCTCTGAGAACTGCATTTATGTCTATACTGGACTCGGTGGGAGTATATCAGGGTGTAGTAGGACCCACTCATAAAGCAGGTCACACTTTAGATTTAATAATATTATTCAGATTAAGTATAAGAAATTTATTCACAATTCAACTATCTGAAGTTATCTCAGATCACTATCGTGTCTCAATTCAAGTGTGTCACAGTAATAATGTACGCACAGCGCCGCGCTACCGTATGAAACGTACATTCACATCAGTTTTATCGGTAATCTCCTGAAGTTCCCAACTTCGATTAGATCACCGTCTGACCCCACAGAACTCGATCAGGCGACTGAATATTTAGAGTAGAAATTTCGCTATACCTTAGATAATGTAGCTCCAGTTAAAAGAAACATTTTTAGAGATAAGAAACTTGCTCCCTGGTATAACGATCACACGCACACTTTAAAACAGACCGCTCGGAAATTAAAACGTGAATGGCGTCAAACTAAATTGTTAGTATTTCAAATTGCATGGAAGGAGAGCATCCTGAACTATAGAAAAGCTCTTAGTGTAGCTAGATCAACATATCTCTCCACTCTTATAGAAAATAAAAATAATCCTAGATTCTTATTTAATGCTGTAGCCAAATTAACCAGAAATAAGACCACTGCAGAAATCTCCACAACAACATCATGCAATAGTGAGGACTTCATGAACTTTTTTAATAATAAAATTGTAAATAGGCATAAAATGTATGTTTTAAAACCGAACAATGTAATTGATGCAGATGTTAATCTAGCCATGTCAGATCAGAACCTAGAATACTTTACTCCCCTTGAAGAGAATTAACTAATTTCACTCATCTCTTCTGCAAATTCATCAACCTGTATATTAGATCCTGTACCGACACATTTTCTTAAACAGATAGTACCAGCAATACCATAACCCCTGTTGAGAATAATTAATTCTTCACTCAGCATTGGTTATGTTTCAAAATCTTTTAAATTAGCAGTTATCAAACCAATAATTAAGAAACCTGACCTCGACCCCTGTCAGCTGTCCAGTTACAGGCTAATATCAAACCTCCCCTTTATCTCTAAGATTCTGGAAAAGATAGTTCTTTGATCAGGGTTGTGTAACTATGCTTGTATTACTCGACCTCAGTGCAGCTTTTGACACCATTGATCACGCTATTCTTTTTCACAGATTAGAAAATGTAGTAGGAATTAAGGGTACAGCCCTCTCCTGGCTCAGATCCTATCTGACCCATCGTTATCAGTATGTAGACTTAAATGGTGATTATTCTGCATGTTCTCTAGTGGAGTTTGGCGTTCCGCAGGGGTCAGTTTTAGGTCAACTGCTTTTTTCCCTTTACATGCTTCCTCTGGGCAACATAATCCGTAAGCATGGTATTAGTTTTTCATTGTTATGCTGACGACACACACTTATATGTCTCAGCAAAACCTGATGAGAAAAAACAGCTTACTAAAATTGAGCAATGTGTGCAGGACATAAGAAATTGGATGCTAATTAACTTCCTTCTGCTTAATCCGGATAAGACAGAAGTTCTAGTCATAGGACTGCATACAGCTAGGAGTAAAATTTTAGATCACACCGTAACTTTAGATGGCCTTTCTGTTCCATCAAATGCAACAGTGAAAGACCTTGGTGTGATTATTGATTCCAGCCTTTCATTTGAAACTCATGTAGATAATATTACCAGGATAGCATTCTTTAACCTCAGAAATATTGCCGGGATAAGAAATTTATTGTCGCTAAACAATGCAGAAAAACAAGTTAATGATTTTATTACCTTTAGGTTGGACTATTGTAATGCCTTACTGTCTGGTTGTTCAGCTAGATGCAAAAATAAGCTTCAGCTAGTCCAGAATGCAGCAGCGAGAGTCCTCACTAGAACCGGAAGATATGAGCACATCACCCCTATCTTATCGTCACTGCATTGGCTCCCTGTAAAATTTCACATTGATTTTAAAATACTACTCTTGACATATAAAGCATTAAATGGTCTCGCGCCGCAGTACCTGAGCGAACTGCTAGTGTCTTTTGATCCGCCACGCCTATTCGATCAAAGGATGCAGGCTGCTTGTCAGTACCGCGTATTATGAAAAATACAGCTGGGGGCAGAGCTTTTTCTTACGAAGCCCCAAAATTATGGAATAGTCTTCTAAATATTGTTCGGGACTCAGACACAGTCTAGGTGTTTAAGTCCAGGCTAAAAACCTATTTATTTAGCCAATTATTTTTATAAACAGATTAGCCTTAGGTAAAGGAGCAGATCTGGGGGACTTATGGACGTAGAGTATTATGGTGAACTGGTGTGTTTGGATGCTGTCTTCCTCACTCTCATTAATCACTCAGGTTTGCTGACGGTGAGGTGATTGTTTGCTTTACATCTCCGGAAGCCCTTATGTTTGTGTTTCCTTCTGGCTCTCCCTTTTAGTTATGCTGTCATAGTTAGTCCTGCCGGAGTCTCTGCTTGCACTCTACAGTTAATATACATTCACATTATACATTGTGTGACTGTGACCATACCTAACTGCCATCCCTCCTCTTCTTCTCTTCTCCCCCCCTCTTTCTCTTTCCTCCGACTGTCTTCCCCGTTCACTCTTTCTCTTTCTCTGTTGAGCTACACATGTCGTTCCCGAGCTGCCAGTGATCCAGACTCCCTCTGCCCTCCGGACCTGTCTGACCCATCCTGGTGCCCCACTTCTGGCTAAAGATCTCGTCACATGGATGCCCTGTGTGTCTCTCTGGGATGCGTCTGGTGTCTGGGGATGATTCTCTCTACCTAGAAAATAGTTCTGGCCTTGACTGGTGTTGGCAACTGTTTCTCTGGGGACTTGACAGTTCGATAGTTCAGGACTGGAACTTCCTACAAGTCTACCTAGGTCTTCAATAACTACCTGGACTCCATATTAACATCAATTGACATCAGCTATTATAGCTGAACTGCCTGCCACCTAACACACTGTATGAATGCAGATCATTTACTGCTTTCTGTTTTACCCAAATGAGGATGGGTTCCCTGTTGAGTCTGGTTCCTCTCAAGGTTTCTTCATATTACCATCTTGGGGAGTTTTTCCTTGCCACTGTCGCCCTCGGCTTGCTCACCAGGGACAAACTGACCATTTTGATTTATACAAATTCACATTTTATACAAACTTAAATAATTCTTTTGATTGTGTAAAGCTGCTTTGCGGCAATGAAAATAGCTAAAAGCGCTATACAAATAAAATTGAATTGAATTGAATAGGTGCAGAGGGCAGATGGGGTCTGGGTCACTGGAAGCACAGGAGCAGGATGTGTAGCTCCAGCCATGTAGCTCCAGCCATCATAAAGCAAAATCCAACTGGTCCATCCTCATTACTGGTCCTTCTCTGGATGCCTCAGAAACCTCGCAGGCTTGGCCTTTGTCTACTAAAGCTGGCACAATCTCCAGATGCCTCGGGATGGGTAGAAAAATACAGAAAAGATGGAGAGAATTAGCGTAGTTGCCATTCAGGATAGGTGTACTGGAGTATGAGGTTATGGGATGAGTTACGCGTATGCCAGATTAAAAAGATGCGTCTTGAGTCTACTTTTGAATTGGGAAACCGTGTCTGCTCCCCGAACAGTGTCTGGAAGGCTATTCCAAAGTTTTGGAGCTAAATATGAAAATGCCCTGGGAAATTCTGGGAATTACCAGAAGTCCGGAGTTTTGTGATTTTAAGGAACGTGGTGGATTATAGCGTATCAGAAGACTGGTTAGGTATGTGGGAGCTAAACCATTTAAAGGCTTGTATGTAAGTAGTACTATTTTGTAATTAATTCTAAACTGAACAGGTAGCCAGTGCAGGGATGATAATATAGGTGTTATATGATAATATTTTCTGGATCTAGTGAGAACCCTGGCGGCTGCATTTTTCACTAACTGTAGCTTGTTTATTGAGGATGCAGGACAACCACCTAGTAATGCATTACAATACTCCAGTCTGGAGGTCATGAATGCATGAACAAACTTTTCTGCATCAGATACGGATAGGCAATATTTCTAAGATGGAAAAAGGCTGTTTTTGTGATATTGGAAATATGATTTTCAAAAGACAAGTTACTGTCTAATATTACGCCCAGGTCTTTTACTGTTGAGCTGGTAGTAACAGTACATCCTTTTAAACGCAGGCTGAATTGTGAAAGCTATTGTGTGCTGGTTTTTGGGCCAATGAGTAATGTAACCTGTCTCACACGCTTTTGCCAGGCGCGAAGCACTTTGATTCAGAGGAGATTACGGTGCTTGCATTCTCCCTCGAGTCCGAGGATAGCATGCTCTTACATTTACATTTGGGCATTTGGTAGATTCTCTTATCCAGAGCGACTTACTTTTTTTTTTTTATCTCATTACACATCTGAGCAGTTGAGGGCCTTGCTCAAGGGCCCAACAGTGGCAACTTGGAGGTTGTGGGGTTTTAACCTGGGATCTTCTGAACTGTAGTCCAATGCCTTAACCACTGAGCTACCCCTGTTACGCTACATAGCGTAAGGTTGCATTATTTTTCTTGCACTGGAAGGTCACCTGACACTTGGCCCTTTTCCCTAGGTGTGGTGTGGCAGGTTGTTGCCAAAGCAGCTGCTCCTTGTCCACCATCCTTGCTTGCATAAACTGCTTAGCAAGCTCAGTTGCAAGCTGAGCCAGGAAATCCACCCTTCTCTCCTTCACTCCAGTGCATGCCTGATACAGCACATGAGCATTCATTGCTGCCATGTCAATCAAGTTGTAAAACACAGCGACTGGCCATCGCCATGTTCCTGCCCGTATGGTGTACTGTCGAACCTTCTGGTCCATAATGTCCACGCCACACTTTATGGTGTTGTAGTCAGTTACTATGTTTGGCTTCCTCTTTCTGTTATCCCCAATCTCAACTATGATGTGCATGGTGCTGAGGATGCAGACGGTCTTCCTCCGCTTGTGAGTGTAGTGCCAGTTGTTGAAAACACCTGATAAGTAAGATAAGAAAAGATAAAACGTTATAGTCAGTGCACTTTTATATATAATATAATAGCACAATGAAATTGGGAGCTCTTGCTCTAGGTTCAAAATAGAAAAGAAAAAATAACACAGCACTTATATAAATGCTTATATTAATATAGATCAAATAAATAATACAGCACTTTATATAAAAATAGATAAAAATAACGACAACATACCTGTGTGGTGAATTTGTTGCGGTCCGAAGATTGTTTGGCTGATTGTGGAAGCTCACGACGAATCTTGTTTATGGTGCCAACAAGGGTAGCTGAGCAGTCGTCCAGCAAATGACAATGAAGTGAAGTAATTGTCAGTGGTAACAGTGCTTCCCTTGTCCATGAAAGGCTCCATCAGCTTCATGACCACATTCTCTGACAGTCTCTCCCCAGAGGGACGACTGAGGTCCTTGCCAAGATAAGGGATAGCGTTGCACGTATTTTGACTTCAAGTCACATGCAACCCAAAACTTGATTCCAAACTTGTCAGGTTTTGTGGCAATGTACTGCTGGAAAGGACAGCGAGACTTGGTTGGAAAAAGTTGCCTCCAGCCGACTTTTCTTCTTAAGAGGTGTTCTACTTTCTAACCCGGAACACATCTCATCACCTGAAGACATGTCAGAGTCCGAACTCTCTTGCAAGTAAATGGATACTTCCCCACCATCTAAATCACAAGCGTTCATGTTTTGCAGCAGAGCCAAAGCCTCAGCAGCAGTGTAATGTCTTGGCATCTTTGCAGCTTGTTCGTACCGATAAGTTCTTGAAGATTGTGAATGCATGAAGTAAACTATCCCTTTTACTCCCAAGTTTAGCTTTTCATCAGTTCCATGTGTGAGGTACTTTAGAGTACACTTCTTGGGGGGAAGGGGAGTGACACATTACAATGGGCCACCCATTTACAAATTCATTTTGGTCACATATAGAACAGTTTGGTCACATCATTTTGGTCACATATAGAACAGTTTGGTCACATATGTAGAACAGTTTGTGCTGATTACAAGGAAAATACAGGTTGGTCAATAATATGTTATAAATAGCTGAAAAAAGCACAAATATCAGAACATGTCCAAACATCTCAAGGGCCCCAAAATCACCTCGGGTCCCAGAGGGTTAACCACATAAGGCATATTTTAGGTTTCAGACATTTAAACACACATATGTACTGGTAAAACAACACATGTTGAGATTGTAAAATACAAAAAGATGTCTATGGAAGCAACAATAACAACCCATTCAAATCTAATTTGCTCATGTGTTTTATTCATAACAGATGCACATAGTGTAAGTTACTAAAAAGTTCACTTTATTCTTCACACATATTTAAGATAAAATAGAATGAAATGATGGATGAAGTGTGTAAGCATATAGTGTTTCATCTTTCATGTTTGTTAATTCAATACTGCTGAATACACCTAATCTTCCTGAAAAATAAAAACTTTGTTTTTTATTCATATTATGTTTATTTGTAATGTGTATCTATTCGAATAACAGAGATAAATTGACACAGATTTTTATCTTTGCTCATTCTGCTCTTTGCTTTATTTTATACTTTGTTACCTGAAAGGCTTTCTTTTTATATAAAAAAAAGTCTAATTAGTTTGTGTGTATGGCTCAGACAACTTGCAGAATAGTAAAAAAATCGTAGTATATATATATATATATATATATATATGTCTTTGACCTTCATTATGTACATTTAAATTATTATATATGGTATGTGGTTTATTTTGATAGGTTAACTGTTTTTGTGGCGTTTAGTGCTCCTCAGCGTGTTCAGAGAGAGAGAGAGATCACATCACACATACGCTTTTTCCACTCAACTCTTTAGGTGGATTTTTCCCTGGTTTTTGTTCTCCTCTTCGATTTAAATATGGTTTCCCAGCGTCCTTCAAAGCTTTTTTTACCCTGCCCTTCCATTTGTGGGCGGAAGGGGAGTGACACATTCCAATCGGCATTTACGAATGAATGGGAGTCAATTGTCGGTGATTAAGTTGTGAGTTTAAAACCAAGGGGCCATTTGGCCTACCTCTGGTAGGGCTGGAGGGGTCAGAAACCACCAAGTTGCCACTGTTGGGCCCTTGAGAGCGGCCCTTAACCCTCAACTGCTCAGATGTGTAATCAAATAAAAAAAAAATTGTAAGTCGCTCTGGATAAGAGCGTCTGCCAAATGCCTAAATGTAAATGTGGTAAATAACCTACTACTGGCCTGATCAATGTTATGTGTCCTAGTTACAGACAACTTAAATTTATTAATTGGCTGAATTGAGTAAACGTTTAAAAATAGGATTTACATTGTTTTGCAGAAAACATTTTTCTGAATCTTATGTGTTGTGCAATTAATTCATAAATTAAATAAATGAATGTGCAGAACCAACCTGTTTTGCTTGTTTACCATGATGAAATTTGTTATCAGAGTGTCAAAGTGTACAAAAGATATAATATGCTTTGTCAGTAATCTTCCTTTACCTCTTAAAAAAAGTGAGACCTTTGAACATAAAAAATAACACTGTTGCTGACACACACACTATTTTACTTCATACTTCATGTTTCACTTATACTGCTGCTGTCACACGCATACACTTTAATTTGTATATTCCAACCTAAGTTTTTAATTTAAATTGAATTAAATTTTATCTTTAGTTAAATTATATTCTCTAGTGCATGTTTTTTTTTTTTTTTTGTAGAATCCTTACAGTGGTTACTCAAGCGGAATGTATATTACTGCCACGACCTCTGTCGCAGCCAAACGGCAACAGCCAGAATAAATCAGTCGTAATTCAAAATAATTTGTAAAATGACATGCAAAGGGACATTTTGCAAAACGGCTGCAATTAATTTTGTTTAGACAGACTCTCTGTTTCTATCTGTGTATTGTTAATATTAAAGAAAATAGCAGAAACAACAGCTCAAGAGCTTATAAAAACATTATTATTTTGACTAGCTAATTAAGTTCACTAGCTAACAAATTTATTTGTACAACGAATGAACTGTTATATATCTTCTGTTTGTATCGGTTTATTGTTATTATTTAAAAAAATACGACCATCATGCTTTGCGGGAGGGGTTGCTATGTGTTCACCATGTTGGGGAAGGGTGTTTGGATTAGTGGCACTGGCCATGTTTGTGTGTTGAGTGTGTGACCTGTTGAATGTGTGCTGGTTCATGCATACCTGTAGGCTGAATTGGATGTAGGTTCTTGTGTGAATGTGCTACTCATCTTGTACAGTGCTATGCAAAATAAAGTACTCCCAGCCATTGCATTGGGCAGCAATTAAGCTCACTTTTCTCTTCAAAATCCTTTCCGGCGTTAAAACGCTACAATATCAAAATTTAAATATAGAAATAACTGGGAAAATAGATGTTCAGAATAGAACATATAAAAAAAAAAGAATAACAAAAAAAATACACTTCTACCTTTGGTTTAATATGGTTATAGCGTAATATATTATGACTGTGTGACACATCCTGTACTCTGTGTTTTACTCTGTGACTCTTTGGTAGAAGTTGTTGATGTTTATTTTATTTATTCATTTTTGTCTTTGATGTTAACTACGCAAAGAAATTTCTTCCCACCTGGGAGTTTTTCCAGCAGACTGTATATCAGAATGACGGACATGAGTCCTCATCTGATAAACTTTTGGTGACAACAGTTTTTTCAGCACACATTTAATCAATAATATTTTTTAAAAGTTTGATCTGGCATCATAATTCTCCTCTTCAATTTCCTACATAGTCTAATCAGTGCTCAACCGCACACATAACGTTTTCGAGAGCGCGGAGGAATGTTGTTGTACTAAATAATATTTATGCAGTATAATCAGGGCCTTCTATTTATTTTAAGTTGTTGTTCTTTCAGTTTTACTGCATGTGCTTTTCTATTTCAGACAACAATCAAATGCAAATTATTTAACCCTTCCCAGGTGTAAATCAGCTGTTCTCACCTATACACTCTGAGAAACTAAAATGCACCCCTCCCCACTTTGCTGAAACCATGCAAAGTGGGGAGGGGTGCATGTTGGATTTTGGATCTTGCTTCAGGCCCCTTCTTAAATTTGTTTAAATTTAAAATCTTTTGGATTTCAGATTCTAAAATTGACATTGTTACAGAATGAGATTTTTCTTATTATAACATGTGTTGTATTGTTATTAATCACTCTACACTGTTTTAATCTTAGATTTTATAAAAAAATAATAATAAAAAAATAAATAAAATTATTTCATTTATATTTTCTATTAGCATAGAAAAATCATTCTTGTGTATCGAGCGATTAAAAACAATACAAGCCATGATATGATAAGGAAACTTTCTATCTCTTCCATTCCAATTATTAAAATAATGGTAAAAATGTCAATTTTGGAATCCGCAAAAATTAATCAAAAGAATAATAATCATTGTGCTTTTTGCTGTTTATGTCCAGCATTGAACAATTATTTGACCACGAAAGGTTGGAATGGCTGAAAGGAGCTGCATACATTGTGCCTGCTTTTACTTTTTAAAAATGCAGTATTTAATCAGAAAGTATATATTTGTGCTCTGTTGTTTTTCTGGGGTACTGATTTTACATTTTGTATGCTTTGCAAAAGTCGCTCCTCTTTATGACAGATAAATAATATAACTAAAACAAAGCTCTTCGTCTTGCTTTTCATCATTCATCATCATGCTTTTTGCTGCTTATGTCCAGCATTTACTAAGATTTTTAAGAACAAGGAAGATGTGCAGAGCTGTGGCAACTACAGAGGCATAAAGCTAATGAGCCATACAAGCACCTTTGCGCCTATGCCTGCCCTTTCTGCCCACGGCAACATTAGCCAATACCTCCCATACATGACAGGAATAGCCTTTCAGACAGTGTTCGGGGCTTAGACACAGTCTCAAAGGTTAAATGTAGACTCAAGACCCATCTCTTTAACCTGGCATACACATAATCCATCCCATAATCTTGTACACAAGTACATCTAAATGGACATTACCATTACCATCGTGTTCCTAATATGATGACTGATTTTCCCCCTATTCTTTTTCTACCCATCCCGATTCAACAGGAGATTGTGCTAGCTCTAGTAGACAGAGGCCGACATGGCAAGGATCCTGAGGCATCCAGAGAAGGACCACCTCTACAGGTAGCTGGATTCTGCTTCATGATGGTTTGGAGCTACACATACTGCTCCTAAACTGCCACATGGTGCCGAACTTGACTCCATGTTAACTTGGACATCTTCTGTTATATTGAACTTCCTGCTGCCTAACACAAGGTATGTTGGATTAAAATTCTGTTATGACCCAAATGAGGATGGCTTCCATGTTGAGTATGGTTTTTCTCAAGGTTTCTTCTTCTTGCCACAGTTCCTGTCACCCCTGGCTTGTTCATCAGGGACAATCAGATCATTGTGATTTATACACATTTTTCTTGGTCATACACATTTCCATACTTTTTATTTTTTATTTTGTCAAGCTGCTTCGAGACAATAGCCATTGTTAAAATTGCTATGTTAATAAAATTGAATTGAAACATTATTTGACTGTGACCATACCTAACTGTTCCCTTCTTCTCTTCTGCTCTCTCTTTTGTTCTTCTCTTCTCTCTCTCTCTCTCCATTTTGCTCTCCCTGTTTTTCTGTTGAGCTACACATGTCTCTGATGAGTTGTCAGTGACCCAGACCCCCTCTGCTCTTTGGACCTCTCTGATTTATCCTGGTGCCCCGCTTCTAGTTATAGATCGCCCCATGTGGTCTGTTTGGGATGCGTGTGGTGACTGGGGATGGTTTCACTTTACCATGAAGACGATCCTGGCCTCAGCTGATGCAGACCACTGTTCTCTGAGGACTTGCAAATGCAGTCACTCAATAGTTCAGGACTTTAATTTCCTACAGTCTACCTAAGCCTCCAATAATTAATATTATATTAACTTATAATTAATATATAACTTATCCATATTAACTTAAATACATAAACTGTTATATTGAACTTCCAGCTCCCTAGAACAGTATGACTGCAGATCAATCCCCATTATCACCCAAATGAAAATGGGTTCCCTCAAGGTTTCTCACTATTGCCATCTCATGGAGTTTTTTCTGTCAGCACCGTTGCCCTCGGCTTGCTCATCACAGACTATTCAATAATTTATTCACATTTACATGACATACAAACTTCCAAATTTCTTTTGATTGTGTAAAGCTTCCTTTTGACAATGGTGATTGAAATTCAACATATTGTCAACCTACTGTATCTGTGTTGTTTGCTATGGAAACAATGGGTCACAAGCAGCACAGTACTTTCTAATAAATCGCGTGTTTTATACCATTTCTCTCGCATTGCCTGGGCTGATGGGGACTTGAACTTTCACATTGCAAGTGATGTTTTAAACCTGATTTAAGCAGGTAGAGTCTGAGACACATCTTGTGGAATCTAATTTAAAACTAATTTCAAATATCCTCGTGATGTGGTTTTGCAAAAATCTGATATTTTTTTCTTTTTTTTTTTGGTGTTTTGAAAGCTGATTCTAAATTGATTCCCCTCTGGATATTGCAAAAAATCTGATTTGGGCTGGCAGCCTGAACAAGGTTTAACTTTGGTCCTGCCGTATGTAACTCATAATAAATAGTGTTTTAATCTGCAGTCTGAGATCTAAATTTGTGATGTGTACTTTTTGTAACTAATTCTCATCGTGAGTTTAATTCAGCTTTAAATACAGCCATGTGTGAACAGTTCAAGAAAATGGGCACAGCTGTAATTTAATCAGCGCTAATAGATCGCAGTCTTCTTTCTGCATTCTCAAACCAAAGCGGGGAGTGGGTCTGGTGTGGCTCTGTAGATGTATAGAGCAGAGTCGCGCGGGGTATGCTAAAAACGTGGAAGAGTGGCAGGCAAGTAGGGTGATGTAATGCACCCCAGGGACTTTAAAGAAGTCAAACTGAAAGCACCCTGCCGCTCTGCACACTGCCATTGCTTGCCACATGCCAGCTAGGCACTACCACCAGACCTTGCACGTGCACACTTTCTTCTCTTTCTTTCTGGCCTTCACCCCTAAACCTTTTTCCTTCCCCCTTTTTTCCAAATAAAATTTCTCTATTTCCTTTATACTTTATTATGTGTCTGTCTGTGGTGCCACCCATGTAATAAACCTGTTACAAGTTGTAACTGGACAAAAGTGACCTATAGCACTTATGTGTAAATGTACATGTGTAAAATGTGATTTTAGTGTAATAAAATCACAATCTTTTTATTACCAAAGATTTGCTTTAAGAAGAATTTATCTTTGAATTTTAATCAGATTCGTTGGGGAAGTCAGTGTCAGAACGAAGCTTGTTAATTAAGCATGCGTTATTAAGCTGATTGCTCAAGATTTCTAAAACGCATGCTGTTCCTTTTCTAACCTCGGCTGATTACAGATTATAATTATCACATCTCTTCTCTTCCTGCTTCACAGCTGGAAGGCGAACCTGAGAGAAATTCACAGATGTCAAACTTCTTGATTTCTTTGAGAATATTTTCTCCTCTTCATGTCAACTTTAGCATTTTTTTTTGTACCAGCTCTTCTCGTTCTCACACTGACGGTGTATAATTGCAGTCTTTAAAGATTAATTTGTCTTTTTATTCTCTTTGCACAAAGATGTACTGTAGATTCACAGCAGGCTCCAGTGAACATGAAGCACATGAATACTTAACAAATCTCCAAACTGTCACTATCTGCTTTTTAACTTTGTAAAACTTCTCCCAAATTCATAAACCAAATTATTTATGCTGTGTAACTTTTGAAAACTTTTCAAAGCCAACATACATTTAAAACTTTATGCCAGAATAGTTCAGCTAAGCGCAAGTCAACATCTGGTAAAGGTCATAGTGCAGAATATATAAAGAGCTAGAGAGAGATTCGGACTCAACTCAAAAGCAGAAAACAAGTCATTTTTTTACTTTATAGTTTGTTTTTTATGCATTTTTTTCCATCAGGCGATGAACTTTAGCAGGTCATTGCTGCTGAAATAAATATGCATCAAGTCCATGCCTATCCTGTGTTTTTTTTCTTCTCCATTCTTTTCAATTTACATTTGTATATTTTTTGTATTGTTAAACAGTACAGCTGCTGTACAACCCTCCAGTTGCCATGACTACAGAGCTTATTTTAAACTAATCTGCCACGTTAATTAAGCAATACGTGTGTAAGAGAACATGAGCCGTAATGAATGTGGGTGGACAGATCATCTACTTCTAACACACACACACACACACACACACAGACACACACACACAGACATTTACAGTTATAGTATGAGCGTCATTATCATATTATGCAAATTAAAAAGTTTACACTCCAAACAAAGTTCAGAGACTTTATACATCTGTGATTTTCGTGACTGCTGTGTTAGTGGAGAGAGCGATGATGAACTGGAGTGTGTGGACCTGGAGGAGGATGAGTTTAAGTGATTTTGGCTGGTGCTAGCTGGGACGGGGGTCAGGGATATCAGTCACAACAAAATGTTATGTGACATTAAATAAATTAATGTGATACAGAAAGCAAGTTTGCATCACCGATGTGGCTTTTAAAAGTGTTGAGATGAGAATGTTGAAATATTAATAATGTTGGATGGATGGAAGGAGGTGTGTCTTAGGTAATAAAGGGAAAATATAAGCATTTCACTACATTTCGTACTGTGTATGACTGTGTATGTGACAAATAAAATTTGAATTTGAAAAATCTTTGAATGTCAATTAATTCAGCTTCCATTCAGATTTTGTTACAAGGAAAAATATTTAATGCACATTTTTGAGTGACAGCTCAAATTCCATGTTAATCTGAGGAGCTCTTACACAAAACATGTGATATCACCCCTCTCTCACAGTGTTCAAATGCAAATCATCAAACCGGCTGTCTGAAAAAATCATCTTTATGGTTTGGTTATTTCAGAATTAATAGATTTGGGGCTAAAATAAATTAACTCTGCCTGTTTTATTATGGTGATTTTCCCTCATAAAACATATGCATGGTTTTCACAGTGAGTTGACCTGATGCATTGTGGGAAAAGGTGAGCAATACAGAAAATAAAAATTAGCCTAATATTGAAGCCACCTAAAGACTTAACTGTGGTACTGTACCAGCAGCCGATGAAGGGAGGCCAAAACTGGAGAGACATGTACTATTTTGCTGGTAGGCTTTAAGAGTCGAGCAGCAGAGTTTTGGATCAGCTGTAGTCAATGTAATGCTGCCTGCGAAACCCTGAAATACAAATCATTAGGGTCGTCACTCAGGGTTCACTCTATTGAGACTGTGTCTGTTCCCCGAGCTAAAAACAAATTTAGAAAGACTCAGAAAGTCTGTTTTAGTAATTTAATTAGCATAAAGACCACAAACTTGGATCAGACTGAATGCGCAGCCGGCACCTCTGATCTGAAGCTAGGACTGTTAAATATTAGATCTCTCGCATCTAAAGCAGTTATAGTTAATGAAATTATCACAGATCAGGAGTTTGATATACTCTGTTTAACAGAAACCTGGATTAAACAGGACGAGTATGTAGCTCTTAATGAAGCTAGTCCTCCTGGATACAGCTACATACACCAGCCTCGGTTAACTGGTAGAGAAGGAGGCGTCGCAGTTATTCACAATGATAATTTGACTATTGTACAAAAACACGGACACAAATTTAATTCATTTGAAATTCTTTATAGTAACATAAGTGTATTTAACTATATTAAGTCAGCTCAGTCGATCCCGCTAATTGTCATTTACAGACCTCCAGGGCCGTACTCGGAATTTCTTAGTGAATTTGCAGATTTCCTCTCAAACCTAGTCGTTTCTGTAGACAAAGTGTTAATTGCTGGAGATTTTAATATTCATTTTGAAAACCCAGAAGACCCTCTGAGAACTGCATTTATGTCTATACTGGACTCGGTAGGAGTAAATCAGTGTGTAGTAGGACCCACTCATAAAGCAGGTCACACTTTAGATTTAATAATATTATTTGGATTAAGTATAAAAAATTTATTCACAATACCACTATCTGAAGTTATCTCAGATCACTATCTTGTCTCAATTCAAGTGTGTCACAATAATAATGTACACACAGCGCCGCGCTACCGTATAAAACGTACATTCACATCAACTACCAAACAGAGTTTTATCAGTAATCTCCCAGAGTTCCCAACTACGATTAGATCACCGTCTGACCCCACAGAACTCGATCAGGCGACTGAATATTTAGAGTCGACATTTCGCTATACCCTAGATAATGTAGCTCCAGTTAAGAGAAAAATTATTAGAGATAAAAAACTTGCTCCCTGGTATAACGATCACACGCGCACTCTAAAACAGACCGCTCGGAAATTAGAACGTAAATGGCGTCAAACTAAATTACTAGTATTTCAAATAGCATGGAAGGAGAGCATCCTGAACTATAGAAAAGCTCTTAGTGTAGCTAGATCAACATATCTCTCCACTCTTATAGAAAATAACAAAAATAATCCTAGATTCTTATTTAATGCTGTAGCCAAATTAACCAGAAATAAGACCACTGCAGAAATCTCCACAACAACATCATGCAATAGTGAGGACTTCATGAACTTTTTTAATAATAAAATTGTAAATATTAGGCATAAAATTGAGGTTTTGAAACCGAACAATGTAATTGATGCAGATGTTAATCTAGCCATGTCAGACCAGAACCTAGAATACTTTACTCCCCTTGAAGAGAATGAACTAATTTCACTCATCTCTTCTGCAAATTCATCAACCTGTATATTAGATCCTGTACCGACACATTTTCTTAAACAGATAGTACCAGCAATAATAGAACCCCTGTTGAGAATAATTAATTCTTCACTCAGCATTGGATATGTTCCAAAATCTTTTAAATTAGCAGTTATCAAACCAATAATTAAGAAACCTGACCTCGACCCCTGTCAGCTGTCCAGTTACAGACCAATATCAAACCTCCCCTTTATCTCTAAGATCCTGGAAAAGATAGTAGCGGAGCAGCTATGCTCATATATACATAGAAATGGCATACATGAACTGTATCAGTCAGGATTTAGGCCTCATCACAGTACAGAGACAGCGCTCGTTAAAGTAGTAAATGACATTCTATTGGCCTCTGATCAGGGTTGTGTAACTATGCTTGTATTACTTGACCTCAGTGCAGCTTTTGACACTGTTGATCACGCTATTCTTCTTCACAGATTAGAAAATGTAGTGGGAATTAAGGGTACAGCCCTCTCCTGGCTCAGATCCTATCTGACCCATCGTTATCAGTATGTAGACTTAAATGGTGATTATTCTGCATGTTCTCTAGTGGAGTTTGGCGTTCCGCAGGGTTCAGTTTTAGGTCCACTGCTTTTTTCCCTTTACATGCTTCCTCTGGGCAACATAATCCGTAAGCATGGTATTAGTTTTCATTGTTATGCTGACGATACACAGTTATATGTCTCAGCAAAACCTGATGAGAAAAAACAGCTTACTAAAATTGAGCAATGTGTGCAGGACATAAGAAATTGGATGCTAATTAACTTCCTTCTGCTAAATCCGGATAAGACAGAAGTTCTAGTCATAGGACCGCATACAGCTAGGAGTAAAATTTTAGATCACACCGTAACTTTAGATGGCCTTTCTGTTCCATCAAATGCAACAGTGAAAGACCTTGGCGTGATTATTGATTCCAGCCTTTCATTTGAAGCACATGTAGATAATATTACCAGGATAGCATTCTTTCACCTCAGAAATATTGCCAGAATAAGAAATTTATTGTCGCCAAACGACGCAGAAAAACTAGTTCATGCTTTTATCACCTCTAGGTTGGACTATTGTAATGCTTTACTGTCTGGTTGTTCAGCTAGATGCATAAATAAGCTTCAGCTAGTCCAGAATGCAGCAGCGAGAGTCCTCACCAGAACCAGAAGATATGAGCACATCACCCCTATCTTATCTTCACTCCATTGGCTCCCTGTGAAATTTCGCATTGATTTTAAAATACTACTCTTGACATATAAAGCATTAAATGGTCTCGCGCCGCAGTACCTGAGCGAAATGCTAGTGTCTTACGATCCGCCACGCCTACTTCGATCAAAGGATGCAGGCTGCTTGTCAGTACCGCGTATTATGAAAAATACAGCTGGGGGCAGAGCTTTTTCTTATAAAGCCCCAAAGTTATGGAATAGTCTTCCAAATAGTGTTCGGGACTCAGACACAGTCTCAGTGTTTAAGTCCAGGCTAAAAACCTATTTATTTAGCCAAGCATTTTTATAAATAGATTTGCCATAGGTAAAGGAGCAGATCTGGGGGACTCATGGACGTAGAGTATTATGGTGAACTGGTATGTTTGGATGCTGTCTTCCTCACTCTCATTGATCACTCAGGTTTGCTGACGGTGAGGTGATTGTTTGCTTTACATGTCAGGAAGCCCTCATGTTTGTGTTTCCTTCTGGCTCTCCCTTTTAGTTATGCTGTCATAGTTAGTCCTGCCGGAGTCTCTGCTTGCACTCTACAGTTAATATACATTCACATTATACATTGTGTGACTGTGACCATACCTAACTGCCATCTCTCCTCTTCTTCTCTTTCCCCCCCTCTTTCTTTTTCCTCTCTCCTCCTGTCCCCCCCTTTCACTCTTTCTCTCTCTCTCTGTCGAGCTACACATGTCGTTCCTGAGCTGCCAGTGATCCAGACTCCCTCTGCCCTCCGGACCTGTCTGACCCATCCTGGTGCCCCGCTTCTGGCTGAAGATCTCGTCACATGGATGCCCCGTGTGTCTCTCTGGGATGCGTCTGGTGTCTGGGAATGATTCTCTCCACCTAGAAAATGGTTCTGGCCTTGACTGGTGTTGGCAACTGTTTCTCTGGGGACTTGACAGTTCGATAGTTCATGACTGGAACTTCTTACAAGTCTACCTGGGTCTTCAATAACTACCTGGACTCCATATTAACATCAATTAACATCAGCTATTATAGCTGAACTGCCTCCCACCCTACACACTGTATAAATGCAGATCATTTACTCTTTCTGTTTCACCCAAATGAGGATGGGTTCCCTGTTGAGTCTGGTTCCTCTCAAGGTTTCTTCCTATTACCATCTCAGGGAGTTTTTCCTTGCCACTGTCGCCCTCGGCTTGCTCACCAGGGACAAACTGACCATTTTGATTCATACAAATTCACATTTCATACAAACTTAAATAATTCTTTTGACTATGTAAAGCTGCTTTGCGGCAATGAAAATTGCTAAAAGCGCTATACAAATAAAATTGAATTGAAATCATTACAGTTTAACCATGTCTTTATGTCATCTAGACATGTTAACAGAGGCTTGTCAGAGTAGTCTTCCTTCTGTTATAATGGAAGATATATCTATCATCTGAATAGCAGTAAAAGGAGATGCCATGTTTTCTCAGAATAGAGCCGAGTGGCAACAAATATAAAAAGAAAAAAAGGGCTCCAAGGATAGATCACAGTGGGACCCCATATGTCAGAGGAGCTGATGAGGACTCAAGAACTCCAAGAATAACAGATAATGTTCTATCAATAAGATAGGACCTAAACAGTCTAGAGCTGTCCCTCTAATTCCCACCCAGTGTTCTAAGTGGGACAGAAGGATGTCATGGTCTACTGTATCAAAGGCAGAAGTTAAGTTAAGCAGCAGAAGGTCAAAGTCAACTTTATTGTCAATTCTGCTACATGTACAGTGCATACATATAGAGAATCAAAATTACGTTTCTCTCTTCCTCGATACAAATAACACTGAAGGGGGGGGGGGGGGGCACCTTAAATAACACAAACTTAGAAAAACAACAGAGGTGAGGTAATTAACTGTCCTGCAAAAAGGGACAGTTAACAACACAAAATTCCACATGAATTAGTGAATAAGGGTGGATCATATTTCATATTAATGAGAAACCTACAGTATATACAGTAAATCCAGTATGAGTTGTGTGAAATCCATACTGGGTTAATTAGACTGTGAGATGAAACTAGAATTTTTTTTGTAAAGTATGCCTTGTGAATTATCACAAAAAGGGGTGTAGGATAAAAGCTAATTCAATTCAATTTTATCTGTATAGCGCTTTTAGCAATTTTCATTGCCGCAAAGCAGCTTTACACAGTCAAAAGAATTATTTAAGTTTGTATGAAATGTGAATTTGTATGAATCAAAATGGTCAGTTTGTCCCTGGTGAACAAGCTGAGGGCGACAGTGGCAAGGAAAAACTCCCTGAGATGGTAATAGAAAGAAACCTTGAGAGGAACCAGACTCAACAGGGAACCCATCCTCATCTGGGTGAAACAGAAAGCAGTAAATTATCTGCATTTATACAGTGTGTAGGGTGGGAGGCAGTTCAGCTATAATAGCTGATGTCAATTGATGTTAATATGGAGTCCAGGTAGTTATTAAAGACCCAGGTAGACTTGTAAGAAGTTCCAGTCATGAACTATCGAACTGTCAAGTCCCCAGAGAAACAGTTGCCAACACCAGTCAAGGCCAGAACCATTTTCTAGGTAGAGAGAATCATCCCCAGACACCGGACGCATCCCAAAGAGACACACAAGGCATCCATGTGACGAGATCTTCAGCCAGAAGCGGGGCACCAGGATGGGTCAGACAGGTCCGGAGGGCAGAGGGAGTCTGGATCACTGGCAGCTCGGGAACGACATGTGTAGCTCGACAGAGAGAGAGAGAAAGAGTGAAAGGGGGAGACAGGAGGAGAGAGGAAAGAGAAAGAGGGGGGAAGAGAAGAAGAGGAGAGATGGCAGTTAGGTATGGTCACAGTCACACAATGTATAATGTGAATGTATATTAACTGTAGAGTGCAAGCAGAGACTCCGGCAGGACTAACTATGACAGCATAACTAAAAGGGAGAGCCAGAAGGAAACACAAACCTGAGGGCTTCCTGACATGTAAAGCAAACAATCACCTCACCGTCAGCAACCTGAGTGATCAATGAGAGTGGGGAAGACAGCATCCAAACATACCAGTTCACCATAATACTCTACGTCCATGAGTCCCCCAGATCTGCTCCTTTACCTAAGGCTAATCTATTTATAAAAATGCTTGGCTAAATAAATAGGTTTTTAGCCTGGACTTAAACACTGAGACTGTGTCTGAGTCCCGAACACTGTTTGGAAGACTATTCCATAACTTTGGGGCTTTGTAAGAAAAAGCTCTGCCCCTAGCTGTATTTTTCATAATACGCGGTACTGACAAGCAGCCTGCATCCTTTGATCGAAGTAGGCGTGGCGGATCGTAAGACACTAGCAGTTCGCTCAGGTACTGCGGCGCGAGACCATTTAATGCTTTATATGTCAAGAGTAGTATTTTAAAATCAATGCGAAATTTCACAGGGAGCCAATGGAGTGAAGATAAGATAGGGGTGATGTGCTCATATCTTCTGGTTCTAGTGAGGACTCTCGCTGCTGCATTCTGGACTAGCTGAAGCTTATTTATGCATCTAGCTGAATAACCGGACAGTAAGGCATTACAATAGTCCAACCTAGAGGTGATAAAAGCATGAACTAGTTTTTCTGCATTGTTTAGCGACAATAAATTTCTTATCCTGGCAATATTTTTGAGGTGAAAGAAAGCTATCCTGGTAATATTATCTACATGTGCTTCAAATGAAAGGCTGGAATCAATAATCACACTAAGGTCTTTCACTGTTGCATTTGATGGAACAGAAAGGCCATCTAAAGTTACGGTGTGATCTAAAATTTTACTCCTAGCTGTATGCGGTCCTATGACTAGAACTTCTGTCTTATCCGGATTTAGCAGAAGGAAGTTAATTAGCATCCAATTTTTTATGTCCTGCACACATTGCTCAATTTTAGTAAGCTGTTTTTTCTCATCAGGTTTTGCTGAGACATATAACTGTGTATCATCAGCATAACAATGAAAACTAATACCATGCTTACGGATTATGTTGCCCAGAGGAAAAAAGCAGTGGACCTAAAACTGAACCCTGCGGAACGCTAAACTCCACTAGAGAACATGCAGAATAATCACCATTTAAGTCTACATACTGATAACGATGGGTCAGATAGGATCTGAGCCAGGAGAGGGCTGTACCCTTAATTCCCACTACATTTTCTAATCTGTGAAGAAGAATAGCGTGATCAACGGTGTCAAAAGCTGCACTGAGGTCAAGTAATACAAGCATAGTTACACAACCCTGATCAGAGGCCAATAGAATGTCATTTACTACTTTAACGAGCGCTGTCTCTGTACTGTGATGAGGCCTAAATCCTGAATGATACAGTTCATGTATGCCATTTCTATGTATAGATGAGCATAGCTGCCCCGCTACTATCTTTTCCAGAATCTTAGAGATAAAGGGGAGGTTTGATATTGGTCTGTAACTGGACAGCTGACAGGGGTCGAGGTCAGGTTTCTTAATTATTGGTTTGATAACTGCTAATTTAAAAGATTTTGGAACATAACCAATGCTGAGTGAAGAATTAATTATTCTCAACAGGGGTTCTGTTATTGCTGGTACTATCTGTTTAAGAAAATGTGTCGGTACAGGATCTAATATACAGGTTGATGAATTTGAAAAAGAGATGAGTGAAATTAGTTCATTCTTTTCAAGGGGAGTAAAGTATTCTAGGTTCTGATCTGACATGGCTAGATTAACATCTGCATCAATTACATTGTTTGGTTTCAAAACCTCAATTTTATGCCTAATATTTACAATTTTATTATTAAAAAAGTTCATGAAGTCCTCACTATTGCATGATGTTGTTGTGGAGATTTCTGCAGTGGTCTTATTTCTGGTTAATTTGGCTACAGCATTAAATAAGAATCTAGGATTATTTTTGTTATTTTCTATAAGAGTGGAGAGATATGTTGATCTAGCTACACTAAGAGCTTTTCTATAGTTCAGGATGCTCTCCTTCCATGCTATTTGAAATACTAACAATTTAGTTTGACGCCATTTACGTTCTAATTTCCGAGCGGTCTGTTTTAAAGTGCGCGTGTGATCGTTATACCAGGGAGCAAGTTTCTTATCTCTAATAATTTTTCTTTTAACTGGAGCTACATTATCTAAGGTATAGCGAAATGTCGACTCTAAATATTCAGTCGCCTGATCGAGTTCTGTGGGGTCAGACGGTGATCTAATCGAAGTTGGGAACTCTGGGAGATTACTGATAAAACTCTGTTTGGTAGTTGATGTGAATGTACGTTTCATACGGTAGCGCGGCGCTGTGCGTACATTATTACTGTGACACACTTGAATTGAGACAAGATAGTGATCTGAGATAACTTCAGATAGTGGAATTGTGAATAAATTTCTTATACTTAATCCGAATAATATCATTAAATCTAAAGTGTGACCTGCTTCATGAGTGGGTCCTACTACACACTGATTTACTCCTACCGAGTCCAGTATGGACATAAATGCTGTTCTCAGAGGGTCTTCTGGGTTTTCAAAATAAATATTAAAATCTTCAGCAATTAACACTTTGTCTACAGAAACGACTAGGTTTGAGAGGAAATCTGCAAATTCACTAAGAAATTCCGAGTACGGCCCTGGAGGTCTGTAAATGACAATTAGCGGGATCGACTGAGCTGACTTAATATAGTTAAATACACTTATGTTACTATAAAGAATTTCAAATAAATTAAATTTGTGTCCGTGTTTTTGTACAATAGTCAGATTATCATTGTGAATAACTGCGACGCCTCCTCCTCTACCAGTTAACCGAGGCTGGTGTATGTAGCTGTATCCAGGAGGACTAGCTTCATTTAGAGCTACATACTCGTCCTGTTTAATCCAGATTTCTGTTAAACAGAGTATATCAAATTCCTGATCTGTGATAATTTCATTAACTATAACTGCTTTAGATGCGAGAGATCTAATATTTAACAGTCCTAGCTTCAGATCAGAGGTGCCGGCTGCGCATTCAGTCTGATCCAAGTTTGTGGTCTTTATGTTAATTAAATTATTAAAACAGACTTTCTGAGTCTTTCTAAATTTGTTTTTAGCTCGGGGAACAGACACAGTCTCAATAGAGTGAACCCTGAGTGACGACTCTATGCAGCTAGCAGACGGTTGGTTTAGCCTGTCTGTCTGCTCCCTGGCCTGTGCTCTGGATTGTCACTGATTAACTAGGCCTCTTCTGAGACTATGAGCTATACTGCAAGAAATGAGAGCAGCACCTTCCCGAGTGGGATGGACACCGTCCCGCCCTAACAGGCCAGTTTTGCCCTCAAAGGTCTTCCAATTATCAATAAAGCCCACATTGTTTTCGGAGCACCACCTGGACATCCAGCGGTTCAGTGACCATAACCTGCTGTAAGTTATGTCACCACGTCTCATTGGGATGGGACCAGAGCATACTACTCCATCCGACATCGCCTTCGCTAATTTAAACACCTCTATAAAGTTATTCTTACTAACCTCTGACTGACAAAGGCGTATATCATTAGCTCCAGCATGTACCACTATCTTGGAGTACTTGTGCTGTCCTAGAGCCCTGAGATTACCTGCTATGTCCGGTGCTCTGGCTCCCGGGATACACCTAACCACTGCCGCTGGCGCCCCTAAAGGCCTGGCTAATTTCACGTGCCTCAGTATAGAGTCTCCTATAACCAGAGCTCTTTCAGGTTTCTCAGCGGGTGCATCACTATGGAGAGCAAACCTGTTGGACACGTGAAGCGCAGAAGAGGTGTGCTCCGGTGGGCTAGCCTTAGCGTTAGCTTTGACTGAACGAGTATGCCGCAGAGTCGTCACCCACTCGCCCCGCTGTGAGGGCTCTAATGCCGGAGTCGGGGGCTGGTTATCTCCACCTGCGGCACCCAGACTGTCCGCTACAGGAATAACACTGCTCTCACACTCTCTAACCCTCTCTAAAGTCTGGATGCGCTCCTCTAACGCTGATATCTTCTCCGTCAGAGTGCTCACTAACACACACCTACCACAAATAAAATTACCACTAACGACGGAGGAAGAATGTCTAAACATCCTGCACTCTACACACTGAACAAGCTGAATAAAAAGCTAATGCAGTTCCAGCTACAGTTTTCATTTATTATAAATAAATAAATAAATAAATAAATAAATATCTGTTTTTTTTTTTGTCGTATAAATATAGATACTAGAATGCCAAGCTCACTAGAGAAGTGAGACAAAGATACTGTATGAGATATGTAAAATGCATTGTCAGGAGGATTGTCGCTAGAGTATTAACACACACACACACATACACACACACAATCTGGAGAAGCTTTGAGACCTGTGTTAACGAGTTAAGGAAATAGTCAAATATTGGAACTTTTCAATATTTTTTTATTGCCATTAAACTTTAATCTAAATTGTAATAGATTTTCTAAAATTTTTTATAGATTTTATAATGAGATTTAGGTAAATTTTGACATGTAAAATGCTAAAATGCGGAGAACTGACTTGGAGACGTGCAGCTATAGACTGCTTGAACAACAAAGTCCCCATGTACAGCAGAGAACCAGTCAAATGTTTACACAAAGCCACTTATTTAGTGGTTTTTGTTTGTTTGTATATTTTTCCTATGACCTACACTGTAGATTTGTACAGTGATTTGTACAGTGTTTAAGCTGAATGTTTTGTGTTTGCTCGGCTTTATATATCTTAACATGACAGTTCTCCTCTCTGTCCAGTAAGATTAGCTGACTCACCCCAGACTTACAGGGCAAAGATTTGTAATTAATATTCATACAAATGTGGGGGGTTTCAGTTAAATCTTACCATCATTTTAATGACTAATGAATTTGACTTTCTATTTAAAAAAACACATCAAAAGATCCTTAAAATCCTTAATCACAGTTAAGTCACAATTTCATCTAGACTTTAAAAAGATTTTAAAAATTGCTGTTGTAAAGAGCAGAATTCAAAGTTTTAAACATATTTTATGTTATATTTCGCCTATATTTATCCTATCTATGATGATCTTACCCATTATCCATACCCTGAAATAAACGGTAGGCTAACCGTTTAGGCTAATTGGTGTTTACAAATTTTCTGTAGTGTGTGAGAGTGAGTGCAAGTGAACTGTAATGGATTGGCTCTCTGCCAAGCGGGTACCACCTTTGTGTCCCAAGTCCCCTGGAATAAGCTCCAACACTCCTGGATAAGCATTTAGAGTATGAGTGAGAGAGAGTGTAGGAATATGAAAATTATTCCTATAAATATTCAAAGCACATCACTCTACCCATAATCTTTCTTGTACATAAATTAAAGAAATGTGCAACGATTTGAGTTTTTTAGCAGAGATTTTTGTAAGTCTCAGCGAAAATTTTCCATTTGCTGATTAGATGGATGAATGGATTCCGTGGATAGATGGTAAAAAATATTTTCACCATCAGAGAATTATTTATTTCTCTACTTGCTCTGTTGCAACATTACATTTAAGCATTACAAAATGTTCTGCTTCTAATTCTTCTTTACAATTAAATGAAGTATTTTTATGTTTAGAATTATTTAAGTTTTAAACAAAATTTAAATGCTGCTCAATGGATACGTTTTCACCTGCTTAGTGTGAATTATTTTTTGATTTCGGCATTTTTATTCATTTATATATTTATTTTATTTATTTATTTTTTTTTCATTTTAGTGATAAGTTGATTCAATGCTTGCTGACCCTCTCCACCTCTTGCTCCAGTTACTGCTGATGGTTTTCTCCCTGTGTGCTGATGCTAATAAATTATTGAAGTTCCATTTAAAGACTTGATCGTAAATCACTCCGCACGCTCTCGGTTATTAATGGAAGGGGCTTTCACATCGTTTTTTTAAAAACTGAAAGCTTGTTTAATGGCCGCCCACTCCTTTAAAGCTCAAACACAGAGCACAGATTCAGACTAAAATTGGATTGGATTTGTCTCCAAGTTCCCGAGACAGCGACTCTATCCTACGCTAAATTTATTTTAATTCACGTCAACATAATGAACACACATAAATATTTTAGGCAGCTATGTAGAACCTTCGGAACATTTGAAGTGGATGTTTTATCTGATTAAGATAAGAGAAAGATGTTTACTATAGGTTGACTTTATAAAAAATAAAGTATGTTTCATTTTTCATTTTCTCATTTTTCATTGGGTTAACAAATGAATAAATGTTTTATTTTAGAGCTTCGTGTTTAAATCTGGATCTACATTGGTCAGTTAAAAAAGAAAATACATTAATAAAACTAATAGACAAAAACAACCTGATTCAATTAATCACTCAGTTGATTGATTCTGATTAAATAATCAACATCTTTCATTTTAATTTTTCTATCAAGCCACATTTGTAAACCTGAAGTCACTGGGAATAAATGTATAGAAATGAAAAAATTTTTTTTAAAGAATAAAATTTCCAATGTAGTTCCTTTCTTTCTGTTCTCCTTTATTTCTTAAATAATTCATTGTCATTTAAAAAATGTGGTACTATGGAGTCAAAAAAGAAATGTAAAATAACATAAACAATCCAACAAACAAACAAGAAAACAACAAATAAATTAATAAATGCTTTACTAGAAAAAAAATACTGCTAAATAATCAATATATGTCTTTTTATTTTCAAGCTGCATTTTTAATCTACATTCTTTAAAAGGTCACAAAAAAAAACTAAACCATTATATTAACAACTTGAATTTATTCTGCTTTTTAGTTTTCAAGATTCAAATAACTTTATTAATCCCAGAGGGAAATTGCTTAAATTTAAAAAAGCTAAATTGCTTTTATTTTCAGTTGTGTGGTTTCTTGATCCACTTCATTCTGTTAGTATTATTATTTGCATGTAAATGATCACCAAACCGCCAACTGACATTAAGTAAAAGAGCTCATTTGGGTTGTTTTGGACATTTTGCCTGAACTACCCTCAGCAAAGTGCACACTTGTCTTAGCCACTTGTGCCCTACAGCAGTCTTTCTCTGGATCGATGCTCATAATCAAGATTCATTAGGATCACCCTGATCTAATAGGACCAGAAAGCGCCACTGAACCCAGGTCAGGAGGCAGAATTGCATTTTATTTTCGGAGGTTTTGTCCAAACAGCCTACAGCAAAGTACACTTGACACATCCACTTTCGCCCTACATAATTTATCCATTTAATTAATGATGATTTATTAGCATGCTAAAGGTAGTAAAAGCCCCAGCAACAGGACAGTTTGACCAAATGAGCCCTAGTGACATCCACTTAAGTCAAATCCACACAATTGATAAAATTGTGTTAAAGTAATGGCACCCTGAAATGTTTGTGAGATATTTTTTAAATGTTCCTGGATGCAGAACGTTTTTGGAGAAAGAAGTAAGTTTATTCTGAAAGCTCTCTGAGCATTTCTAATTATTTAACTGTAATCTTAGTTTCCTAAGTCTGTTTCCCATAATGAAACCAGCAAATGTGGGCAGAGTTTCTCTCCATTATGTGTGTGTTAATGTGTTTGTGTATAAATCGTCAGTATTTATTTCTGTTTGAGTTTATCCCAAAAACTTTTTCTCTTTTGAGTTAAGAAAAGTTAATATATCTTAGATGTAAAGCTGCTTTTAGACAATGACCATTGTAAAAAATGCTATATAAATAAAATCAAATTTAATTGAATTAAATGTATTTGAATTATTGTTATGGTTCTTCATGTCGATGCATTTGTAAATAACTTATATTACATTATATTACTAATAGCTTACAGCACCAATGAATTCCACCATTTGTAGTCAAGTAAACATATTTAATAAACAGGCAGGATGGTTTCTCACAATGCAGTACAGTATATAACCCAGGACAGTGACTCTGCAGCTGCACAGGGTAGCACTGCTGCTCAACAAGTCAAATTATATGGCCTCATACTAGTGCCTCTTTACTGAAATATATAGTTTGTTTTTTGTTTTTTTGCACATAGACATTGTTTCACTCAAACTTTCTCTCCTTCTACCAAGATTTCAGATGAGCCTGACTCCAACAGGAGGATCAACTCCATATTGAAGTGTATGTATTTGGATAGAATGTCACTTAAGGTTTGGCCAAATATGTTTGTCCATATAATTTAATGTAATGTAATGTTATGTTATGTTATGTTATGTAATGTTATGTAATGTTATGTAATGTTATGTTATGTTATATATGTTATCCACAGTATATACTGGACCTCCTGGACCTCTCAGCTGTATTTGACACAGTGAACCATGAAATTCTTTTAGCGATTCTTACAAGATTTCTTTTATCTATTCTTACACGCCTTGGAATCTGTGGCATGCCATGGCAATGGTTTGCCTTCTGACTTACAGTAGTAGGTAGGTCGTATGTTAGGTAGGTCGTAGGTCGTATGCGTCTCCTGTTGTCCCTCTATACCCAGTGTCTTTCTAAGGCCAGATCCTGATGTGAGTTTTCATACCATTGTTCTGCTGACAATCAACTTATTCTCTCTTTTCCTCCCTCAGACTATTAGGTTCGCACCTGGATCTCAGCATGGATGACAGCTTATCGAAATCTCAGTAAAACCAAACTGCTGTTCATCCCTGGTGATTTATCCTGCTGTCAAGAACCTGTGATCTCCCTGGACAACAATCAGATCACTCCTTCAGCCACTGCCTGAATCTTGGGGTAACTCTGGACAATCATCTGTCACTTTCCCCACCTGCTGATAACCTTAATCACTTGATTACTTTTTAAAACACCAGAAGCATTTCTTCACAGGCTACTTAGGTGCTTGTTCAGTTCCTTGTTATTTCAAGACTGGACTACTGCAGCTCACTCCTGGCAGATCTGGCTTTGTCCACCATCCGTCCTCTGCAGCCGATGCAGAACGCAGCACATCTCGTTTTCAACCAAAGTTCTTCCACACACCTCTCACGTCTCCGCTTCCTGCACTGGCTGACCATCACTCCCCTGACCATCACACTCATGAACTGGATTGGTCAGTAAACAATGACTATCTGTACAGGATAGGACATCAAATTTTTTTTAATATTAATCTGTCTGTTTATGCTACTTTATCCTGTAGAATTAGTTTATGTATTATTTAGATTAATGTTGTTTTTGTCTCTGTAGATTTGGAGTGTCACAGATTGAAAAAAGAATGTCTAAACAGCTTTAAGATAAATTTGTTTTGCCTTATTGCAATGTTTTCATCCTGCTGCAATCTGCAGTTCTGTTTTAACTTAAATACAGCTTTGAAACTTAAAGGAAGTTATTTGAAAGGAGATGTCTGTGTTAGGCCACAGTAGGTCTCTCACTATCTCTGTTTAACACACAACGATATTTAATATCTCAAACACACACACACACACACACACACACACACACACACACACACACACAAACTCAGTGGGAAGCTAAGAAGGGCAGATAATAGACATAAATAATAAATGTAGGTATACAAAACATTATTTTCTACATTTAAAGGTTAAAAGGTGCTATGGCACAAAATTCATAAAAATGTAGGAGGAGAAGTGTACATTTTACTAAAACGTGTGGTTTGTGTTGTTAAAGAGTTTTACTTCCCTTTGTAATAAATGTACAGTATAGGAATTAGAAATACAAAGGGTTTTTACCCCATTGTATATATCAAGTCGAGTAGCTAGGGTATGAACGAATATTCAGTTATTGCACTTGTTCAGTTTCATTTGAATTTTATTTACAGTATATAGCTCTTTTAGCAATGGCCATTGCCACAAAACAGCTTTTCAGAATAAGCAACAGGAAATAATGGAATTAATTCAAAGTGTGAGAAATATGTATAAATTAAAAATAATCAGATTGTATCTGATGAACAAGTCGAGGGCGACGGTGCTAAGGGAAAAACTGGCTGAGCTGGCAAAAGAAAAAAAAAAAAACCTTGAGAAGAACCAGACTCAACAGGGAACCCATCCTCAGTTCGGTGATATCAGATAGCAGGGATTGATCTGCAGTCATACTGTGTGTTAGGAGGCTGGAAGTTCAAAATGATGTGAAACATTCATAAATGGTATTCCTACAGATCTGGGCCTAGTCTCTTAAAAGCTTTTTATCATTAAGTAGTTCTTAAGTTGTACCTTAACCTTTCTCTTAACATTATGGCACGATTCCTGAAACGTTCGTACTCTGTATATATTAGGTAAGTCACACATTCTTAAGGTTGGTCTGGACCAACCTTAACTCACTCTTAGCGTAGTTTCAGCTCAAGACGCTAGTCGCCGCCACTGAGCAGCAGTCTTTATAAATCAGTGGTGTATGCAAGCACATTATGGAACGTTATCGAAGTCATATTAATGATGGAATATACTCTAGGCCTGTTTAAGAATTTTATTTTATTAAATAACAGAACTAATTGAGTGACTTTACATTTTATTATTACATAATGTGACTAATGCATAATGTGACTAATGCATTAAATTTGACAATTTTTAATATTAAACAGGTGGCAAACAATTTGGCTCTAAGTGGCTAAGATCGTTTAAATGGGTAATCATGGTAGCGTCCAAAAAGCAACAGATATGGCAGCAATACAGCATGTAGTTGTTGTGCTAAACCAAAGATGGCGCCGTGTGGTTCATGTAAATTTTTTCTTTGGGCAAAACTTCAGCCCTTTTAATATTTTTCCTTAGGTGGCTATTTTAAAAAAGTTTCGCCTTGCAAGGCAACAGATTATGGAGGTCCTTGACCTGCTCAGACCTGCACTTGCCAGGCCAACGCATCGTACTTAAGCTCTACATCCCGATGTCCAGCTGCTTGCTGCTTTTTGTTTAAAATATTTTTCATTAATCATTAGCCTTTTGTATTTCATCATCCATGACTCAATAGACTTTTCTTTTGACACATTTTATTTTATTATGAAATTTGATTTAGTTAAATGAGAAAATAAACTTGGAAGGTTTCAAACCCCGCATCTATTTATTTTTTTGAGTGATTTTTTTTTTTGTAATGCTTTAAACCTCTACCCTGTCATCTCATCATATTCATTCCATAAGTGCGCTATACAATCCCAACCACTGACATGCTTTCCTAAAGTTGTATAGGCCTACAAATAGGATATCTTTGCCAAAAGTTAACTTAAGAAAAAGTATAGAAGACCACAGCTGTTTATCAATCAACTATGATTGTATACCTGGTTCGTTTCACCATCACTACAGGTTACATAAAAATATTAGCAACAGTTTGGTGATTTAATTGATATATTTGTCTAATATGGCATGCTATTGATAAGTTAGCCCATGTCAAAATAAATGTTATTGGAAGAATTTTGTGCAATGTTTAATTTGCATAGAAAGTGCTGTCTTTAATGCTGTCATGCATAAGGAGTCAAAAATGAGCTCCTGAGCAACCGGTCAGCTAACTCAATACCTTCACTATAGACAGCGCCTTGTAACGCTGGACGTAAGAGGCAGCGACTTAAGAAGACTTCTAAGGGACAGTTAAAAAACAATTAAAAAAGTAATCAATTTACGTAAAATATATCTTAGGAGTCTTCTTAGCGCGCTAAGAGTGTGCATTATCTGGAAACCGGGCCCTGGCCATTAATTATTTTTATTTATTTTTTTTTATCTATTTTATGTTTTGCTGGGAAAATTTAATTTAGGCAAAGATGTCCACTCTGTCTTGTTAATTCATCTAAAAAAAAAAACCTACAGTATTTGCCATCAGCGCACACAGTTTAATGAATTCATAACTATCATGAATGAAAGGTGAAAAGAGATTCCGCAGAATCTTCAGACACAATGCTAGCTCTGAAGGACTATACGACAAGAATATAGAGAATAAGGATCATATTTATAATAAGATAATTAATTAAATAATACAATTATATCAAGTAAGAACTTTATCTAAAAGACAGACAGACCAAATTTCTCATTCACTACTAAAGTAGTTAAATATGCTTATACTGTAGATATGTAGGTTACATTTTAAAAGTACAATTGCAAGTAAATTACAAACTGTATGTAAAATATGAATAAAACAGTATTAGGCACAAATATATAAATGAATTCAATTCAATTTTATTTGTATAGCGCTTTTAGCAACTAATCATTGCCGCAAAGCAGCTTTACGCAATCAAAATAATTATTTAAGTTTGTATGAAATGTGAATGTGTATGAATCAAAATGGTCAGTTTGTCCCTGGTGAGCAAGCCGAGGGCGACAAGTGGCGAGGAAAAACTCCCTGAAATGGTAATTGGAAGAAACCTTGAGAGGAACCAGACTCAACAGGGAACCCATCCTCATCTGGGTGAAACAGAAAGCAGTAAATGATCTGCATTTATACAGTGTGTAGGGTGGGAGGCAGTTCAGCTATAATAGCTGATGTTAATTGAAGTTAATATGGAGTCGAGGTAGTTATTGAAGATCCAGGTAGACTTGTAAGAAGTTCCAGTCATGAACTATCGAACTGTCAAGTCCCCAGAGAAACAGTTGCCAACACCAGTCAAGGCCAGAACCATTTTCTAGGTAGAGAGAATCATTCCCAGACACCAGACGCATCCCAGAGAGACACACGGGGCATCCATGTGACGAGATCTTCAGCCAGAAGCGGGGCACCAGGATGGGTCAGACAGGTCCGGAGGGCAGAGGGAGTCTGGATCACTGGCAGCTCAGGAACGACATGTGTAGCTCGACAGAGAGAGAGAGAAAGAGTGAAAGGGGGGACAGGAGGAGAGAGGAAAAAGAAAGAGGGGCGGAAAGAGAAGAAGAGGAGAGATGGCAGTTAGGTATGGTCACAGTCACACAATGTATAATGTGAATGTATATTAACTGTAGAGTGCAAGCAGAGACTCCGGCAGGACTAACTATGACAGCATAACTAAAAGGGAGAGCCAGAAGGAAACACAAACATGAGGGGGAACTGACATGTAAAGCAAACAATCACCTCACCGTCAGCAAACCTGAGTGATCAATGAGAGTGAGGAAGACAGCATCCAAACATACCAGTTCACCATAATACTCTACGTCCATGAGTCCCCCAGATCTGCTCCTTTACCTATGGCAAATCTATTTATAAAAATGCTTGGCTAAATAAATAGGTTTTTAGCCTGGACTTAAACACTGAGACTGTGTCTGAGTCCCGAACACTATTTGGAAGACTATTCCATAATTTTGGGGCTTTATAAGAAAAAGCTCTGCCCCCAGCTGTATTTTTCATAATACGCGGTACTGACAAGCAGCCTGCATCCTTTGATCGAAGTAGGCGTGGCGGATCGTAAGACACTAGCAGTTCGCTCAGGTACTGCGGCGCGAGACCATTTAATGCTTTATATGTCAAGAGTAGTATTTTAAAATCAATGCGAAATTTCACAGGGAGCCAATGGAGTGAAGATAAGATAGGGGTGATGTGCTCATATCTTCTGGTTCTGGTGAGGACTCTCGCTGCTGCATTCTGGACTAGCTGAAGCTTATTTATGCATCTAGCTGAACAACCAGACAGTAATGCATTACAATAGTCCAACCTAGAGGTGATAAAAGCATGAACTAGTTTTTCTGCGTCGTTTAGCGACAATAAATTTCTTATCCTGGCAATATTTCTGAGGTGAAAGAATGCTATCCTGGTAATATTATCTACATGTGCTTCAAATGAAAGGCTGGAATCAATGATCACACCAAAGTCTTTCACTGTTGCATTTGATGGAACAGAAAGGCCATCTAAAGTTACGGTGTGATCTAAAATTTTACTCCTAGCTGTATGCGGTCCTATGACTAGAACTTCTGTCTAAAAAGGACTTCTAAATCGAAGTTGGGAACTCTGGGAGATTACTGATAAAACTCTGTTTGGTAGTTGATGTGAATGTACGTTTCATACGGTAGCGCGGCGCTGTGTGTACATTATTACTGTGACACACTTGAATTGAGACAAGATAGTGATCTGAGATAACTTCAGATAGTGGAATTGTGAATAAATTTCTTATACTTAATCCAAATAATATTATTAAATCTAAAGTGTGACCTGCTTTATGAGTGGGTCCTACTACACACTGATTTACTCCTACCGAGTCCAGTATGGACATAAATGCTGTTCTCAGAGGGTCTTCTGGGTTTTCAAAATGAATATTAAAATCTCCAGCAATTAACACTTTGTCTACAGAAACGACTAGATTTGAAAGGAAATCTGCAAATTCACTAAGAAATTCCGAGTACGGCCCTGGAGGTCTGTAAATGACAATTAGCGGGATCGACTGAGCTGACTTAATATAGTTAAATACACTTATGTTACTATAAAGAATTTCAAATGAATTAAATTTGTGTCCATGTTTTTGTACAATAGTCAAATTATCATTGTGAATAACTGCGACGCCTCCTCCTCTACCAGTTAACCGAGGCTGGTGTATGTAGCTGTATCCAGGAGGACTAGCTTCATTTAGAGCTACATACTCGTCCTGTTTAATCCAGGTTTCTGTTAAACAGAGTATATCAAACTCCTGATCTGTGATCATTTCATTAACTATAACTGCTTTAGATGCGAAAGATCTAATATTTAACAGTCCTAGCTTCAGATCAGAGGTGCCGGCTGCGCATTCAGTCTGATCCAAGTTTGTGGTCTTTATGTTAATTAAATTACTAAAACAGACTTTCTGAGTCTTTCTAAATTTGATTTTAGCTCGGGGAACAGACACAGTCTCAATAGAGTGAACCCTGAGTGACGACTCTATGCAGCTAGCAGACGGTTGGTTTAGCCTGTCTGTCTGCTCCCTGGCCTGGGCTCTGGATTGTCACCGATTAACTAGGCCTTTTCTAAGACTATGAGCTATACTACAAGAAATGAGAGCAGCACCTTCCCGAGTGGGATGGACACCGTCCCGCCCTAACAGGCCAGCTTTGCCCTCAAAGGTCTTCCAATTATCAATGAAGCCCACGTTGTTTCGTTGTTTCCTCAATTAAGGTCAGTGTTCATGACTCCACCATAAGAAAGAGACTGGGCAAAAACAGCCTGCATGGCAGATCTCCAAGGCGCAAACCACTTTTAAGCAAAAAGAACATTAAGGCTCGTCTCAATTTTGCTAAAAAAACATCTCAATGATTGCGAAGACTTTTGGGAAAACATCTGGTGGACCAACGAGACAAAAGTTAAACTTTTTGGAAGGTGCATGTCCCGTTACATCTGAAAAAGAACATCATACCAACAGTAAAATATGGTGGTGGTAGTGTGATGGTCTGGGGTTGTTTTGCTGCTTCAGGACCTGAAAGGCTTGCTGTGATAGATGGAACCATGAATTCTACTGTCTACCAAAAAATCCTGAAGGAGAATGTCCGGCCATCTGTTTGTCAACTCAAGCTGAAGCGATCTTGGGTGCTGCAGCAGGACAATGATCCAAAACACACCAGCAAATCCACCTCTGAATGGCTGAAGAAGAACAAAATGAAGACTTTGGAGTGGCCTAGTCAAAGTCCTGACCTGAATCCTATTGAGATGTTGTGGCATGACCTTAAAAAGGCGGTTCATGCTAGAAAACCCTTAAATAAAGCTGAATTACAACAATTCTGCAAAGATGAGTGGGCCAAAATTCCTCCAGAGCGCTGTAAAAGACTCGTTGCAAGTTATCGCAAACACTTGATTGCAGTTATTGCTGCTAAGGGTGGCCCAACCAGTTATTAGGTTCAGGGGGCAATTACTTTTGCACACAGGGCCATGTAGGTTTTTTTCTCCCTAAATAATAAAAACCATCATTTAAAAACTGCATTTTGTGTTTACTTGTGTTATCTTTGACTAATAGTTAATGGTTTTTGATGATCAGAAACATTTTGTGTGACAAACATGCAAAAGAATAAGAAATCAGGAAGGGGGCAAATAGTTTTTCACACCACTGTAGGTCATGAGATAGGGTGCACACTGGATGAAATGCCAGGCCTCCCATGGCACACACACATACATTCACTCACCAACATTACATTCACAAAAAAAACTTTGGCTCTTTTTTTATGTTCTCATTCACACAGTACAGGCAATTTGGGAATGCCAATTAGCCTAATCCATATGTTTTTGGACTTTGGAGGAAATAAGGGTACACGGAGGAAACCCAAATAAAACAGGGGGGGCATGCAAACTCCTTGCACACAGACCCCCGTTTGGCTTAAACCCCCAATTGTAATTAGCTTTAAAATACTGGAATAACTACATATTGAGCAATTTCTTTATAGTCAGACAAAATTGCTCAGCATTTTCTTCAGCTCTTCTCCATTCTTTTAGGAGGGTCCAGAAACTGTCAAAATTCTTTGAAAGTTTTTTTTTTGGTTTCTTGGCTTCACTAGTTGACATATCCACAGCACCCACTAGTGAATCTCTTAATAGATTAGTCCTAGGCGTTATTTACTGCTCTATGTTGTGAAGTTATCTGGAGAGCATTTGGAATGGAGCCAGTGATTAAACAGCAGTGATGGAGGGCTCAGTGATTTTGTGCTTACATGCTAATACACTTTATTATGGCGGATGGCCATGCTAATTATGCTTCCTTCATGCACATCAAAAGGCAAACCAGAATTGACAAGGATTCTGAGATTTTTTCATAAAGATGGAAAATCAAATGTTTGCTTATTAATTTAAGACCCTACAGGTAACAAGTACTTTGGTGATATCACTGTTCACTTGTGAAGCTTAATAAGCAGTTCCACTATGTATCTCTTAAAACTACAGTAGGTTATAACCTTAGATCCGTCAGTCCAGGGTGTGAAAAAATGACATTATGCCCTGTGTAACATGCCGTTATTCTCTCCCATCTGTCATTATAATATGTAAAGCAATTCCTCTTTAAATGAGTGACAGTTCCTCTCATTCAGTGTGTGTGTGTGTGTGTGTGTGTGTGTGCTTGATTTGTGGATGACTGAATCACAGGTGGCACTTCATTTGAAGAGCTTCAATGCCTGACTGGCATCACTAGTGTGTGTGTGTGTGTGTGTGTGTGTGTGTGTGTGTGCACGTGCGTGTGTGCATGTTAGACCTCTTGGCCTCATTTCCGTATTTGATGTGCTGGAAAATGAGTGTGTCGCTGCACCTGGACCCCCTTATCCCTCCTCATCCCCCACCACACACACACCAAGTCTCTGCATCTCTACTGAAAATAAAATAAATTGAGACCCCACACGTGTTCTTCAGCCAGGATCACATTTAATATACAATCTTTTTAAATATATATTAATATATCTCTACTTTGTGTTTTTGATTATTAAAACTGAATTAAAACTCTCAGGTATTGTGGCATGTTTGTCTAAAGAAACTGGTTGGAAGTGGGTTCCAGGATGGAACAATGTAGTAAGTGTGTAAGAATTGCCTGGTAAGAACGTGAAGCAATCTGATCGGATATAGTAATAACTCAGTCAGAGATCTCATTGGACCTAGTAAGCGAGTTATGATGTATGTGATAGGAGATTAGACACTACACGATAGACCACTGAGAACCTGAGACAGCTAGGAGGGTGAAATAGATGAATGCACATTTTTTCACATTGACCCTGTTTCCACTGTGTTCCTTTGATATTTTAGGACATGGTGGTGATGTCATGGTCTTCTTCATAAACTTTCTATTTCTGTGTCCATCAGTAAAAGTGTAATAATTGCAGGTAGGAGATAAATTTCTGAATTGCTGGATAATGCACAAGGAATGGTCAGAGCAATCGTAATTGAAGAATAGAAAAAAATCTCAGTTTAAACACTGCTTTTATTTTTCCTTATAATTTTTTATTATTAATGATATTGTTATTCATGTCAAACACAATTTTGACACACTTTTAAAGATGTCACTTACAAACATTTCCCTTTCAGGCAAGTGGACCTAGAGCATAAACTGATTAAATGAATAAAAACAATCTCCTGCTCCATCCCTTTTAACAACCAGCCATTCATGTGCATTTTTCCATTTCATTAAGTGCTCTGAGTGAACACAGCATCTGAATCATCTGCATCCTCTAATGCTCTAATGTCATGCCTGCTTCTTTTGCTTTTTTCCAGGAAACGTTTTTGCATCCATTTAATCTTAATGTTTCTGTTCCTGCCTCCACATGATCATCATTTGCATAGGCAAAGTGATTGTTTTTTTAAGATGTTTTGTTTCCAAGCTCTGCTCCTCTACGTAGTGCATACCACTTGGCTTTGATGCCAAATGAATCCTCACATGCCAAACCCAACACTGAGGTCTGTTTGTACTTTATGCAAATGCTTCTTTTGTTATCCATCATCTCTTTCTCTTGATGTTAAAACAGCAGCATGGCCACTCACACAGTCCACTCTGGCATCCTCATGCTATTTCTGTGGCAGGTTTCACTTCATGTACTTTATATTTCCCTGTTGGTTTACACATTATATCTAATAAAATGCATAAATCCTGCTCTGCCCCATCAGGTGCTCTTCAAGGATCTGTGCTTGGTCCCCTGTTTCACTGATGTTATCTAAAGAAAAATATGTTTTGTGTCCAAATTGTTTTAGACAATCCATCTGAAACGGTAAGAACATCAGTCTGGGGATCACAAAGCCATTTTATTGATAGAGTTATCTTTTTTATTATTATTGATTGTTTAGTGACCTTCATAGTGCAGCAATTTAATCTCTTCCAATTAATAGCATACCCTAGTGGACACTTTCTCTCTTTTATAGAGGCTGTTTCAGTCTCTAAAAGACTAAGGTGAAGTCTTTTCGATGCTTCACTTTTAGCAAGTCCCACTTTGCTTGTCTGTAACCACACAAAAAACATTTATCTTTATCATCATCATCATCAGTTACTTATCCAAGATATATATATATAGTATACTGTGTAAGCTGTGTAAGCTTTAAACAGGATGTGAAAGGGAGTGCTTTAAAGGTGAGCTGTCCTGAGTTAATTATATTAAAGTAACATTTAAAATGAACGTTGCTTGTTTTTTTTAGCTGTAGCATGTAAACAGTATCTTGCTGCACTTTGTCTCACATGCTTACTCAGGTCTCATATTGGTTTTCTGATCTGTTTCCTCTGAACTGCTTGGATATTATGCCATGCACAATCCCCTTCCTCATCATCATCAAGTGCTTTGATTTTTAAAAATTATTTCGTAAATGTTTGGCTTTTTCGAGGAGGTGGCCCGAGGAACTTATCAGTCTTACACTGGATATTATACCTTATACTGCTGTAAAGAGTGGCTGCTTATCAAATACAGACCTACTGAACATGAATTTATTTAAGTTAGATTGTGCTGTATCTTAATTATTAGTGTGTTTTAAACACCCCAAAAAACCTTTAATCATACAGATTGTGTTGAACCTTTTCCCATTTTTAACCCTTGTGCAGTGTTCATGTTTTTGTTACTCAGACAATAATAATGGTGCTGTTGGACCCACCACATTATTATTATTTTTTCATCAATATAGTCATAATTCAATCACACTCTCTCATTTACCCCTTAATTCTCTATAGTGCTTATCTTGTACAGGGTCCAAGAGGCCTTTAGCCTATCCCAGGGACCCAGGGCCCAAGGTGAGGTACACCCTGGAAGGGGTGCCAGTCTACTACAGGGCACATAAGCACACATACACTTACTTACACTCTAAGTGCAAGGTGGAAATGGCAGTACTCTACATGTCTTTGAACTGTGTGAGGAACCTGGAGTATTCAAAAGCAAAACATTTTCATGAACTTTAAAGAAACAATGTTATTTCTTACTTAACATGGTTATCTTCATGGTTATCTAGCATGAGATGGGGTAGACCCTGGACCGGTAGCCCATCCATCACAGATCATACCAGTTAGCGTAATCTGCATGTCTTTCGACTGTGGGAGAAAACTATCAAGCACAGGGAAAACATTTCCAATTCCAAACACACACACAATGCAGGAATCGAACCCTTGATCCCCGAGTCTAACCACTACGCCTCCATGCCACCTTGGTTACATTCATGTATTAAATATTGTTTACACAAAGCATTTTAAGATTTGTTTGCAGAAAAAGAACAAATTTCTGTGTAACATATTATAGATCTAGCAAACTGTCGGAAAGTGGCGCTGGACTTAACACTGCTCCTTATGTTGCATGTATCTTGTGAATTACACTTAAATCTTTACTGTTTACACATAAGGTTCAAGGACTGATGTGTAAAATCTCAGCAATATATCCTTACTCTGAGTGGTAGGAATTACATAAAAAAAACATTCACACACACACACACACACACACACACACGAAACACAGATGAATGTTTGGAGTTTTTACTGAGTCCTCAAGGGTCAGTCAGCTCCCAACACACCTGAACAGAGTAATCAATATCGCTCTTGCTTCAGCGTTCTAATGTTAAATGTTGTGGGACTTGGAAAAAGCAAAGAGGTAAAAAAACAGCAGCTCATAAATTATTTTCCTTTCTTGTTCTTTCCAGATCCCATAACATTTAAGCTGTACTTGTAGCTGACTGGCTTGTGAGCTCCAAACATTCAGCCTGTGGCATGTGTGTGCAGTTACAATCTCACACCTATTTTAAACACATCGATTTATCCACTTTTATTTTAAAGGGGTCCTATTATGCCATGTTAAAGGTTGCTAATATTGCTTAATGAGTCTCCTAAAACAGTTTTACATGGTATGCAAGGTCAAAAAAACCTTATGTAAATGACTCGTGTGAAGCAGTTCGAAGATTCAGTCTGTCTAAACCCCTCCTTTCCGTGAGGCGTCGGTTGTACCGTGTAACGACCAGCTAATTTTATATAAACTGTGGCTGCAAAAATCGAGAGGTCTTTTATCCTTGTGTTGGTGTTGCATTAAAAGGCTGGTGAGCGAAAAAGGACAAACACAAACAAGTAGATAGTGCAAATGTGTATCATACAAAACTATATAAAGTAAACAAAAAAGGTGCACCACAACCAAACAAAGATATAAACAATATTTACAAACTACATATAATAAACGGTATGTGTATGTGTGCGAGTGAGTGGAAAATGTCCGAAGTCCGTGTTTATTGTATGTGTGTTAGAGGAGTATGGTTCGGTCTCACCGGGGTAAATGTCCAGGAGGCCGATGACAGAGGGTAAGAAGTCCGGGGAACATGTCCAGTCCAAAATAATCCAGTTGAAAAATCTTCGAAAGAAAATGATCCAGAGCAATCTCTCCTTCTCTTGTCCAAACAAATAACATCAGCGCTGGTCCACCATTACTACTCATGCATTTTCCCCTTGGGGCATGCACACTTCGCATGTGTATGATGCGCGAAGTGCGCCTGCTCCGTGCCCTTACATGGTAACCTAAGATGCCTGCAGAGAGTATCCCATCACAGTTTAAAAGTAAAGACTTTATGGACTTCAATGTGCTTCAATGGAAAAATCAATAGTATCAGGAAGAAAATAACGATGGTTCAACCTCTAATAGTATCTCACGATCCAGTTTAGCCTATAGCTTCACATTTAGATTTTCAGTGCTTTACAGGTATAGGACAGGAAGAGCTCACCTCAGCCAAATCAACAACGTGCCTGTTAGACCTAATCTCAACCAGATTTTTAAAAGAAGTGATGCTTACGGTTGAAGAGCCACTTCTAAACATTATTAATTTTTCATTATATCTACGTCACGTCCCTAAACCTTTCAAGTTGGCAAATATTAAGGCGCTTTTTAAAAAAACCTAATTTGGACTTGAATGAAATAACAAATTACAGACCGATTTCAAACCTTCTGTTCATATAAAAAATATTAGAAAAAGTAGTATCAGCTCAAATATGCACATTCTTGCCGGAAAACAACATCCTAGAAGAACTTCAGTCAGGTTTCAGGCCCCATCATAGTACAGAAACTGCACTAGTTAAGATTGCAAACGACTTGTTTTTAGCTTCAGACCAAGGCTGCATCTCAATACTAGTCTTACTTGATCTTAGTGCTGCATTCGACACTATAGATCATAATATTCTCATAGACCGCCTACAAAATCATATACGTATTCAGGGACGGGCATTAAAATGGTTTAGATTATACCTGTCTGATCGATACCATTTTGTAGATCTGAATGGAGGACCGTCTGGTGTAATGCCAGTGAAGAATGGCCCACAAGGGCCCTCTTGGGTAACATCATTAGAAGACATGGAATTGGTTTCCATTGTTATGCTGATGATACTCAATTATATATCTCAACAAGACCAGACGAAATACCTAAGTTTTCTAGATTAACTGAGTGTGTCCAGGACATAAAAGATTGCATGACCAATAAGTTTCTTTTACTAAATTCAGATAAGATGAAAATATAACTTATTGGCCACAAAACCAGCACACAACAGCTTTCACAATTCAGCCTTCGTTTAAAAGGATGTACTGTTACTACTAGTTCAACAGTAAAAGACCTGGGCGTAATATTAGACAGTAAGTTGTCCTTTGAAAATCCTATTTCAAACAGCCTTTTTCCATCTTAGAAATATCGCCAAACTTAGGGAGCATCTTATCCAAATTTGATGCAGAAAAGCTAGTTCATGCATTCATGACCTCCAGACTAGACTATTGTAATGCATTACTAGGTGGTTGTCCTGCATCCTCAATAAACAGGCTTGAGGTCGTCCAAAATGCAGTCGCCAGGGTTCTCACTAGATCAAGACAATATGATCATATAACCCCAATTTTATCATTCCTGCACTGGCTGCCTGTTCAGTTTAGAATTAATTACAAAATAGTATTACTTACATACAAGGCCTTAAATGGTTTAGCTTCCACATACCTAACCAGTCTTCTGATACGCTACAATCCACCATGCTCATTAAGATCACAAAACTCTGGACTTCTGGTAGTTCCCAGAAATTCTAAATCTACAAAAGGGGTTAGGGCATTTTCACATTTAGGTCCAAAGCTTTGGAATAGCATTCCAGACAGTGTTCAGAGAGCAGGCATGGTTTCCCAGTTCAAAAGTAGACTCAAGACGCATCTCTTCAAGCTGGCATACACGTAACTCATTCCATAACCTCATACTACAGTACACCTATCCTGAATGGCAACTACGCTAATTCTCTCGATCTTTTCTGTATTTTTCTACCCATCCCGAGGCATCTGGAGATTGTGCCAGCTTCAGTAGACAAAGGCCAACCCTGCGAGGTTTCTGAAGCATCCAGAGAAGAACCAACTTCAGCTGGTTTCAGCTTTATGATGGTTGGAGCTACACATGCTGCTCCTGAGCCTCCAATGACCCAGATTCCATCTGCCCTCTGCACCTACTGACTCGCTGTGCTGAACTTAACTCATGTTAATTTAAATAACTTCTGTTATATTGAACTTTCACCTGCACAACACACATGATGTTATATCATGTCTATCTGTTATCACTCAAATGAGGATGGGTTCCCTGTTGAGTCTGGTTCCAGTTTCAATATTTTTCTTTTCTAAAAAAATTTCTTTGATCTTTGTGAAGCTGCTTTAACACAATGATCATTGTTAAAAGCGCTATATAAATAAAATAAAATAAAATAAAATTTAATTTAATTTAATTTAATCGAATAGTCTATCGTTAGTTTTAATTATTTGGCTAAAACTCATTAACACTAACCTAAACCATTGATCATGAGTTTTAGCTGAAACTAATTCTATGCATGAAAATGTATAAATGCGTGATATATAAATATATATATATATATAATAAACTGTGTGTGTGTATATATATATATATATATATACTTTTTAAATAAAATTATCATATTATCGCTATTACTTGACCCTGAAGTTTAGTTTAGCACACAAAAAACCCCCAGAAAAGTCCTTTCTGGTAAATCAAGTGCATATGTAGTTTATTTACAGTTATTCATAAAAAATATTTTATATACATTGTATAGTACAAGGTAAACACGAGAAAGATTACAAAGTGAAAAAATACAGTGTCTAATTTATAAACAGCTTAGTATACTGTGCATAGAACAAGCAAATCGCAAGCCTAGTTGTGATCACAACCCCCTCCTAACGACCGTGCCAGGTGGAGACAGAGTTTCAGGTAAATTTCCGGTAAAAAAATATCTTTTATGATGAGTGTGTGTTGGCACTTTAAATGTACAGTAAACAATAAACTCTGCCTTTTGCGAAGTGAAAGTGAGTGCTGTCAAACAAAAGGCTAATAAACGCGCGCGCAGATATGAGCAGATTTATCGATAAAACTGCAGTCATACTCCCCCTGAAATGCAACAAACTGAACTGTATTCTCTGAATACAATGTGCGCGCTTCGAGCCGAACACCCGCAGACCCCCCAGTTACTGTAATCCCTCTTCTCACCTTTCATTCACGATAGGTGTGAAGTTATTAAACCGGTTTCGCTGATGGGGGAATTGACTGTATTGGGGTTTTAAAACAAAACAACAAGACCGAGCTGACGTCTCTGCCTAAAATGTATTTCACCAGCAAAACATAAAATAAATTGAAAATAAAATGTTAGATGGTACCAATTAAATCAGGCTTTATAGTTCCATTTCAAAGGCTACACTCGATGCTGCGTGAAAACGCTATAGGAATATCTTTTCATGTTGCCGGTTATGAAGCATGTGTGTACCAAACACGCCAAATTTTGGCTAATATAACCTCGGTCAGGTGACATCATCTGATTAAATCAGATGACTAAACAGACAGCCCGTGCTATCGGCCGTTTTATGGCCTCTTTGGTGACTGCTGAAAGACAACTATGGCTAAATCTAACAGGCATCAAGGATAAGGACAGAACTTTCCTCCTTGATGCTCCTGTTTCACCTTTCGGCCTATTCGGCGACACTGTTAATACGGTCGCCACTAGGTTCCGAGAGGCTAGATTGTATGAACAGGCCTTTGGGAAATTTCTCCCACGCCGTGCTCAGGAGTCGAGGCCGTCGGCCACCCAGCCTTGACCAGATCTGATTCTCGCCAGACGAGAGGCGCAGAAGGAGAGCGTCAGCAGCCGGGCACCCCTCCGTAAGGACTGGGGTACGGTTCGTCGCCCCTCACAGACAGCCTTTAAAAGATCAGATCACTTCTTCACTAAAAATAAGTCCTGATAGCCTACGGGCACCCCCATGGGGTCGGTGTTCAGTTTCCGCCGCCTCTGGTGTTTCGGCTGACACTGATCCTTAAAGATATGTTAGTGCCTTGGTTTTATCCTGGTACATCCTAGGATGCCGAACCACCGCGTTTGGGGCAAAGCTTACCAGTATCGGGTCCTTCCATTTGGTCTAGCTCTTACCCGCACATATACAAAATGCATGGATGTAGTTCTGGCTCTTATGACTCCTGGGCATCCATATTAAATTACATATACGACTGGCTGGCCCAGTCTCAGTAGCTAGCGCTTCGAAATCAGCATGTCGTCCTAGCTCATCTCTGTTTTCTAGGATTGAGACCCAACGACACGAAAAGCGTGCTCTTTTCTATTTAAAGGACAACATATTGGGTGCCACATGGGATTCGAGCATAAAAGGGCACAGCGGTCTTTCGCCCGTGTCAAATCCATTCTCAACACCCTCAAGGAATTCAAGCTAGACCAGAAAGTGACCATCACTTTCAGAGATCTTAGCTCTTATGGCAGCTGTATCCACGGTGACACCTTTGGGCCTTCTGCCAAGCCCCAATAAAGGTTACGCGCCAGGTGCTTCGTACCCTTCCTATGTGGTCAGACCCCGGTTTTTACTCTGGGTCCCACTCTAACTTCATCTTGTCATCGCAGATGCTAACGACAGATGCTTCTCTCACAGGCTGGGGTGCAGTCTTAGATGACCATCCAGCCCAAGGGAGCTGGAGAGGCCATCTTCTCGCGCGGCACATCAATTGCCTTGAAATGATGGCTCTATTTCTGGCCCTAAAGCACTTCCTCCAGCAGTTAAGAGGCTGCCATGTCCTAGGGCAGGTGGACAACACTATGTAAGTCTCTCATATTAATCGTCAGGGCGGACCGTGCTCATGCCGCTAATAGCTAGCGCACCAGGTTCCTGTCCCTCAGGGCAATTTACATTCCAGGGCATATGGATGTGGGAGCAGTTGTACTTTCCAGTCAATCTCTGACACACGGGGAATGGAAACCCCACCCCGAAGTAGTCAGTCAATCTGGGAGGAATTTCATGTAGCAAAGGTGGACCTCTTTGCCTCGCAAGATCAGCAAATGTCCCCTTTACTACTCTCTGACTCTTCCAGCTCCCCTGGGTCTGGACGCCTTGGCCCGTACGTGGCCCAGGTTACGCCTTTATGCGTTTTGCCTGATAGCTCTGCTCTCGGGAGTCTTGGCAAGGGTCTATCAACAGCGTTTGCGCCTCTTATTGATAGCGCCCTGTTGGCCGACCAGAGTGTGGTTCTCAGATCTAGTATCCCTCTTCAATGGCTCACCCTGGGTGATTCCAATGAGGTGGGATCTTCTCTCAGGCGCAGGGGACGATATTTCACCCTCGGCCCGAGTTTTGGAACCTTCGCGATCAGTCCCTGAACGGGACCAACTAAGTCAAGCCAGCGTGATTAAGACTATTCTAAGTGCTAGGGCTCCCTCCCCTAGAAGAGCTTAGGCCCTCAGATGAAATGTATTTGAAAGTTGGTGCATGACGAAGCAGGTAGACCCAGTCCACTGCCGAATTGTTTCAGTGCTGGAGTTTCTGCAGGAAAATTTGTCCTCGGGCTTCTGCCCTAGTACTCTCAGGACGTACGTAACCGCTCTTTCAGCATGTCATGTCCTGATTGATGGGGTTATTGTGGGAAACACCTTCCTTCTTTTTGTTGAACCACTAGAGTCAGCGCCTCAGGCTTTTGACCCGTAAGATGGTTTTTCTAATGGCCTTTACCACTCTAAGAGGATTGGAGATCTGTCAGTCTCCCCATCCTGCCTAGACTTGCCCCTGGGCTAGTCAGGGTCATTTTGCATCCTCACTCAACTATCTTCCGAAAGTTCCAATAACAACATGCACCCTATTTTTTTAAAGCCTTCTGTCCTCCGCCTTTACAGCTTTGGAGCAGGAGGGACTTCACTTACTGTCCAGTACATGCTCTTCAGATTTACATCCACCGCATCAGCCAGTGGCGTAAGTCAGAGCAGCATTTACATGTTTTGGGGCCGCAACTGGGGGCAGCCGCCACTACACTGGGTGAGAGATGCTATTGCCCTCTCCTATGAGGCGCGTGGGCTCACTTTGCCTCTGGGAATCAGGGCTCATTCAACCAAGGGGATCGCCTCATCTATTGCACTAGCAAGAGGTATTCCCCTGCAGCAAGTGTGTGACACAGAGTGTTTCCTCACCGCACACATTTATTAGATTTTATAGTCTGGATGTTCATGCCACTTCGGGCTCACGAGTCCTCGAGTCGGCTTTCCAGACGTAGTTCTGAGACCTCTCGGCCTTGTGTGCACAGGCTACACAATTCAGGGGTCCAGACACTTGCAGTGCGGCGACGTTGGTACTCTCATTCCCATAGTGTTTTCACGCAGCATCGAGTGTAGCCTTTGAAAGGGAACATCTCGGGTTACTTTGCTGTAACCCTGTTCCCTGAAAAGGTGGGAACGAGATGCTGCGTCCCAATGCCGCACTGCCCACGTGACTGGACGTCCGTTCAGACAAATCTATCTGAGGAATGTTGCCAGCTCACTCCTATTTATAACCTGCAGGTGCGTCCTATCAGATGACGTCACCTGACCGAGGTTATATAAGCCAAAATTTGGCGTGTTTAATACACACATGCTTCACACCCGGCAACATGAAAAGATATTCCCATAGCGTTTTCACGCAGCATCTCGTTCCTGCCTTTTCACAGAACAGGGTTACAGCAAAGTAACCCGAGACGTTGTATTTGATACTTTGAGTGTAATTCATACATTTACTAAATATATTCAGATTTTGTAAAATAACGAAAATTTGTCCACTTCCATTTGTCCGCATCACCATTCTTTTCCCGTCTCTCATTTATTCTCTACAAGGGCACTAACTGCACAGACCAAACTGTTATCTTCTTTTACAGTTATAAAAATTCTAAATATAAACAAACAAAATACAGCATTTTTTCCCCAAAGGTAAACAGAAAAGTGAAGTTGTTCAGCTGTTTAGTGTCACTATGCAGATGTTACACCCAGTGTAGTTACTGGAATCTTTAATTTAGTTTTCATTGAGTGGCCACACATCACTTCCACATTCCCGAATAGGCACGTGGTCCGTTGCCTAGCAACACCGAACGAAACAAGGCATAATCGTGGTGTTTGCTTCGGTTATGACATAGCATAGTTTATTATCTGCTGTGGTGGATCTGATTCATTTAAACCTATTAATAAAGCTTTATTTTCTCAGGAGGGGTCATTACATTGTTTTAACATAGATCTGCTCCATCTAAAGCACTGTCACACTAAAAAAAACATCCGAGAAGTTCAAAACCTTTAAATAGAATGAACGAACTAATGAATTTTAAAATAAGTAGAGTCTTAGTGACTTCCCTTAGATACTCTGTAGTAGGTTTTCTCAGTTAAACATAAAAAATACAGCAAATTATCAACCTGGGAATGAATGGCGCATTGCCCAAGTTCAAGTTTATCTTGGAGCTAAACTATTTGCTTTGGCTGAAAGGGCCATCTAGCGATCATTGTGTGTCAGCGACAGCTTCCCATTTAAAACAATAGGCGGTCAAATGGCCGGTGAACCGCATTAAATGTAGGTGACACAGGAGTGGCGCTTCTAGTGTTAAGCGAACCCGGCATGCATGCTCGGTCACATTAACAAGAGTGTGGTAACGTTAATTGTAAGATGGCGGACATTATGCAAATATGTTACAGAGGTACGTGGATCCGTAACAGAGAAAAATTTAATTTGCTAACGACTTGTTTAGGCGAATGTGAGCCAACTCTTTTTTTTTAGAGACAAAAACTTCATTTATCGTGCACTGTCGGCGTCACAGATAGTGCAGACAGTGCAGATAGTTTATATTTACATACAGCTATATGACACACTGCATGAAAGATCATATTTAAAAAAGCATAATAGGGGCTGTTTAATAATTTTATGACGAGTAGGTAATTGGTGCACCTACTGAGCAGCAGCGGTGACCTTCTCTACTACTTTCTAACAACTTTGTGTATAAAAAAAACTTATGCTTTGACCTTCCAACCTTAGTGTGTGTAAGTATGTGTTGTGCCTGGATCCTGATATTTAAGCAAAATCACATGCTGCTGTGCTGAATATCAGCACGGCTATGTTAGTTTTAAACCCTTATCGGTACTATGTAGCCAAAAGGTGAGTATAATAAACCTTGGAGGTGGTGGATATTTACACTTTAGAATATCAGCTTTGATAATATCTGGGTTCTGGTGTTATTTAGTCATATTCCAGACTCAGAGTGTGAAGGACTGGTTCTGGGAGCAGAATCATTTTCAAAAGTATGTGACTTTTATTATCAGCCAGTGCATTCTTATCCCAGACTATATGTATTTAATGTGTCACAAGTTAAAATAAAAAAAAAAAAAGAATAGTTTACTAAGTAGCGTGATATTCACACCATCATCAAACTCCACTGTGAGCACCAGATCCGCTGCAAGCCAGTCCAGACATTAGCATGTTTTAGATCGCCTTCCTACTACTAGTGCTATAAATTCAGGCCAAATCTCCAATCACACTGGTTCATTTACTGTGCTCATTTCCAAACCTTTTAATGTTTCACAGATTTTGGATTCTTGCAAATAAACCCTGCATTTGAATTCAAACCCTTAGCTTTACAGGGAGATATGCTGTTTTGATGGAGACATTTATTTAGTCCAACAAAATGTAAAACCTGCTGTTTGCTGTGATTAATTAGGGCATTTAAAGAAATATAACAGAGCAGGTCAGAGGCAGTGGTATTGAGTAAAACCACCTTAAGATAATAACAATGTTTTGTGTTTCTCCAGCACTTCATGGTCAGTTACAAACATTTTTAGCACCAAGGACTTTACACTCTTTGTGATCTCCTCACTGACTTGTAAGATTTCCCTTCACTTCTTATGGATTATAATATAACCAAAGTGACATTTTGTGTGTGCACTCTTATGGGTTAACTCATTATAAAACTGTAATATAAAGTTAACACATTCAGATGCAAGCTACTCTAATTGGGCTAGAGTGATAATAAGCAGGGAACGAGGGAGGGAAAAGACAAGAAGAACAAATGAAATAACACACTATTCTTCTGACTCGCAAATATAGAGGTACAAAGGTGTAACCTGATATTTACAGCTTAATTACACTGAATTACACAATTAAAAAGTAATGCTGTATATGGTTATCTGTGATACAGTTACCTGCAGCTGTAAAGTGATTAGAGAGAAAAAGAAATACAAAATCTTCATATTCACACAGCCAGAAAGTCCTTAGACCAGAATTTTCTGCACCAGAGGTTGTTGGGTGTCTGAGGGGGCAAGGTTTCATTAATAATACATGATTAGCATTGGGCTGTTCTTCTCGACAGCTTTCAGAACAGAATGGAGCTGTCTTTTTAGGGACCTCACTCATTTCTTTAAACTCAACCATAATTTTCAGATTATTAAGTAATTGTTAATCCTTAAATTTTAGGATTGTGTCTCTAAGGCAGTCCACACAAATTTTTTATTAAACTTAATAAATGTAATTTTTGTATATTTGTGTACGAGAAAATATAGATGATTACATGAAAAACTGTGTAATGAACATGGACACAAAAGTTTGTACACACACTTGATACTTTCTAATATTGTATTTACTACATGCGCAGTTTACAAAATAAGTTGTAACTGAAAAAACACCACTAAACTAAATGAAATAAACTAAAAATCTTATTAGTTATGATTATGATTCCCCGCTGTGACTTGGGCCAGGGTCATCTGTACAGGGAGGTACATTCATCCAGCCAGAAAGTGATGAAAGCATGGATAACTGATAACAGGTCCTTATGAAATAAAATTGAAAAAAAAAATGCTTCAAATTGGCTACAGTTCTAAGGTGATTAAAGTTGATTAACGCTACTGACTTGCCTGTTAGAGTTCAAAAAAAGTCTTCAAGATTTTTAACTTCCTTTTCTTGCAGACATCATTAACTGTGTGTGCACTAAAAATGAATAATTAACACAACACATTTAGCATTATAATATAACTTTAACCGCACAAAGCTTTATCAATAATCTTGCAGAGTTATCAACTTTGATTGGATCGCCATTTGATTTGAAGGAGAGCATCCTGAACTATAGAAGAGCTCTCAGTGCTGCTAGGTCAATGTATCTCTCCACTCTTATAGAAAATAACAAAAATAATCCTAGATTTTTATTTAATACCATAGCTAAATTAACTAAAAACAAGACCACTGCAGAAATCTCCACAACAACAACATACAGTAGTGAGGATTTCATAAACTTTTTTAATAACAAAATCATAAATAGTAGGCAAAAAAAAATTCAGGCTTTGAAACCAGACAATTTAAGTGATACAGATGATAAATTAATCACATCACATCAGAACCTAGAATACTTTACTCCCCTTAAAGCGAGAGAACTAAATTCACTCATCTCCTCTTCAAAATCGTCAACCTGTGAATTAGATCCTATACCGACACATTTTCTCAAGCAGATAGTTCCAGCAATAACAGAACCCCTGTTAAAAATAATTAACTGTTCACTTAGCAGTGGGTATGTTCCTAAATCCCTTAAATTAGCAGTTATTAAACCACTAATCAAAAGCCCTGACCTTGACCCCTGTCAGCTTTCCAATTACAGGCCGATATATCAAACCTCCCCTTTATCTCTAAAATTCTGGAAAAGGTAGTATTACAGCAGCTATGTTTATATCTACATAGGAATAGCATACATGAACTGTATCAGTCAGTATTTAGGCCTCATCACAGCACAGAGACAGCACTCGTTAAAGTAGTAAATGACCTCCTAGTGGCCTCTGATCAGGGTTGTGTCACTATACTTGTGTTACTCGACCTCAGTGCAGCTTTTGACACTATTGATCATAGGATTCTCCTTCACAGATTAGAAAATGTAGTAGGAATTAAGCGAACGGCCCTCTTATGGCTCAGATCCTATTTGACTGATTGTTATCAGTTTGTAGATTTAGATGGTGACCATTCCTCATGTTCTCAAGTTGAGTTTGGTGTTCCACAGGGTTCTGTTTTAAGCCCACTGCTTTTTTCCCTTTGCATGCTTCCTCTAGGCATCATAATTCGTAAACATGGTATTTGTTTTCATTGTTATGCTGATGACACACAAGTATACGTTTCAGCAAAACCAGATGAGAAAAAACAGCTTACTAAAGTTGAGCAATGTGTGCAGGACATAAGAGATTGGATGTTAATTAATTTCCTTCTGCTTAATCCTGATAAGACAGAAGTTCTAGTCATAGGACCACAAGCAGCTAGAAGTAAGCTTTCTGATCACACTGTGATTTTAAATGGCCTTTCTGTTCCATCAAGTGCAACAGTAAAAGACCTCGGTGTGATTATAGATTCAAGCCTTTCATTTGAAGCACATGTAGATAATATTACCAGGATAGCATTCTTTCACCTCAGAAATATTGCCAAGATAAGAAATATATTGTCACCAAATGATGCAGAAAAACTAGTTCATGCTTTTATCACGTCTAGGTTGGATTATTGTAACGCCTTACTGTCTGGTTGTTCAACAAGGTGCTTAAACAAGCTTCAATTAGTCCAGAATGCAGCAGCGAGAGTCCTTACTAGAACCAGAAGATATGAGCACATCACCTCTATCTTATCCACATTGCATTGGCTTTCTGTAAAATTTCGCATCGATTTTAAAATACTACTCTTGACGTATAAAGCATTAAATGGTCTCGCGCCGCAGTATCTGAGCGAACTGCTAGTGTCTTACAATCCGCCACGCCTACTTAGATCAAAGGATGCAGGCTGCTTGTCAGTACCGCGTATTATTAAAACTACAGCTGGGGGCAGAGCTTTTTCTTACAAAGCCTCAAAGTTATGGAATAGTCTTCCAATTAATGTTCGGGACTCAGACACAGTCTCAGTGTTTAAGTCAAGGCTAAAAACCTATTTATTTAATCAAGCATTTTTATAAATAGATTTGCCTTAGGTAAAGGAGCAGATCTGGGGGACTCATGGACGTAGAGTATTAGGTGAACTGGTATGTTTAGATGCTGTCCTCCCCACTCTCATTGATCACTCAGGTTTGTTGACGGTGAGGTGATTGGTTGCTTTACATCTCAGGGAGCCCTCATGTCTGTGTTTCCTCCCTTTTTAGTTATGCTGTCATATTTAGTCTTGCCGGAGTCATTGCTTGCACTCTGTCCTAAATATACATTCACCTTATACATTGTTCGACTGTGACCATACCTAACTGCCATCTCTTCATCTCTTTTGCTCTCTCCTCTTCTGCTCTCTTCGTCTCTTTTGATCTCTCCTCTTCTGCTCTCTCTCTCTCCCTCTCTCCTTTTTCCTCTACCTATCTCTGTCAAGCTATACATGTCGCTCCTGAGCTGCCAGTGATCCAGACCTCCTCTGCCCTCTGGACCTGTCTAACTCGTCCTGGAGTCCTGCTTCTGGTTGGAGATCTCATCAGATGGATGCCCCGTGTGGTCTTCCTAGGATGCGTGTGGTGCCTGGGGATGGCTCCACTTCTTCTTGAAGGTGGTACTGTCCTCGACTGATGCAGACGGTTGTTCTCTGAGGACCTGTGACTTTAGTCGCTCAATAGTTCTGGACTGGAATTTCTTACAGTCTACCTGAGCCTCCAGAAACAGACTGGACTTTAATATTACACATCTCCTCTTATACTGAACTTCCATTCTCACATAATATGCTCATCAATGCCTGCTATCTGTTTTCACCCAGATGAGGATGGGTTCCCTGTTGAGCCTGGTTCCTCTCAAGGTTTCTTCCTATTACCATCTCAGGGAGTTTTTCCTTGCCACTGTCGCCGTCGTCCTCGGCTTGCTCATCAGGGACAATCATATCATTTTGATTTATACACATTCACATTTCATACAAACTTAATTATTTTAATTTATAAAGCTGCTTTGTGACAATGTAAATTGTTAAAAGCGCTATACAAATAAAATTGAATTGAATTGAATTGAATGTTCTGTCCAATAGTGACCCAGCAGCTGGGTTATGGTTGGGTTGTTTTTAACCCAGCAGTTTTTAGAGTGTATAGATGGAGAGAGAGAAAGAGAGAGGGGGAAAGAGAGAGAGAGAAATGAGTCTGATGCAGAGCTGAACAATGTTCACTAATCTTTTTCCCAGCACAACTCGTACTCTGTAAAGTTGATTATTTTCCTATGAGATCAAATACCTATGTGTTCTTGTTACGTCCCATAGTATTTTCAGGCATTTCGCATGTATTTTGGTGCCTATGTCTTTCAGGTCCTGTAATTGAACATCGCACCCATCAATCATGGTTTCGAGCGCGACCGCAATTCCCATGGGAACCTATGAGGCAGCCCTAGCTGAGTATAAAAACCCAGAAGTGATGCAGCCAGTGGCGCGGCCTTTTGTTTCATTTATATATATTGTTGTTACGGTGACGCTATACTTCCGTTGTTCCGAATGATGTCATAGTGATTTGTGAATGGTGTGTGTGTTACGCTAATCTCTCTATGTGTATTGTTCTGTCTCGACTGCGCCCAGTATGAGTTCTCGGACGTTTCTCCATTCACAGTGTCGAGTCCAGGTTAGTATACCCTAGGGTGTACATAAACAGCACGTAGAGTTAGACTTCGTTTAGACACACTACATAGAAGCGAGAGCTACTTGTTGTACTTATGTTTTGGCTAATAAGTGTAGTTAGCGAGTATCCCATGCCCTGATTTTGTTTTCATTTTGTTTATAGGTTAGATTGACTGCCGCGCATAAGTTAGAAAGTGTTTTGTTTTATTTATTTATTAAATTTAAGCTCTGCCCGTTGCTACCACCATAGAATGTGTTATTTAATATCTTGTATATATTTTCTGTAAATATTATTTCTTTCACTACTTGTACTATTGGTTTTCACTGTGTGTTTTGGTGCTTTAAATTACTAAAGTTTGCTAAAACTCAGCGCTACTCTTGAGTTGGTCTCATCCTTGTTTATCAGTGACGGTCTTTAATATATTAACCTTCCTTTTAATATTTTTTTCTCTTACTGTATGTCGGCTTTCTATCTCCCTTAGACAAAAGCAAGCGTAACAACTAAATAGGAAAACGTAACATAATTGTGTGCTCGTCCTAAAAAGTTCACTCTTTACGTTAGTTGAGGAGGCATTCTTTGAACTTGAACTTGAAATTAAGTGGCTTGTGTGTATTTCAGGTGCTTAGACAACTTAAGGGTAAATAGCATACCTTTAAAAGCGTCAACGCGAATTTAAATATTAAGCTTAACCATGGCATTTAACCTGCTAAGTTTTATTGACAATCCCTCATGGAAGGTAATTGAGAAATGCAAAAAAGATGACTTGCTTATAATAGCTACCCACTATTAGATTCCTGTTTCAAAGCAATCTTTGAAGAAGCAAATTAAAACCGAAGTGATAGATAGGCTATGCGAATTGGGAGTTTTAACATTTGCTGATGCGGATGGAGAGACTGATCCCCATGGCGAGAGGCAGGATATGCTTGGGGGGATGTAAAGAGGAGGTAGAGACGGCCAAATCGGACACTAATGTTGACGTCGGACCTGTATTGCCACCCTTTGAGCCTTTTTCACCAGGTACTCCCAGTTCATGGGAGTTACATACAAAGGTGAGACTGGCACGGCTCTGTCTGGAGGCAGAGGAGCAAAAATTTAATCTGCCTCTAGAAGTCCGCAAGCTCGAAATTCAGGCCGATAAGGAAGTGAGGCTGCGTAAATTGGTTATTGAAGCAGCTATGAGCGCTGCAATTCCTTCTGGGCAGCCAAGCCTCTCATCGGTGGCTAATAATTCAACTCATTCTGGCTCCACCACATTTGACGTGGGAAAACACATTGCTTTGGTACCCAATTTTAGAGAATTGGAAGTGGACAGTTTTTTTAACGCTTTTGAGCGAATAGCGCCTTCTTTGGGTTGGCCTAAGGATGTGTGGTCACTGCTACTGCAATACAAATTAATCGGCAATGTTTTGGAAGTGTACTCTACTTTGTCATTGGAAGATGGCTTAAAATATGATGTGGTTACGTCGGCCATACTCAGGGCATATGAGTATACAGGCCTACAGGCAACGTAAGAAATTGTTCGAAATCGTAAGAAAAACACCACAACCTTCGTAGAATTTGCACAGGAGAAGTCAATTCTTTTTGACAAATGGTGCACCGCTAGTAAGGCTGACAACTTCACCTCAAATAGGAAGCTAATGTTACTTGAGGATTTCAAGCAATGCCTTCCAGAGAGGATGATAAGATATCTAATTGAGCAAAAAGTGACATTATCGCAAGCTGCAGTCTTGGCAGATGAGTTTGTCCCTACACATAAAAATGTTTTTTAGACAGTTGGAGTTTAAATGAGTTCAGTCTCCAGTGCCGTAATGAATGTTCAGCCGCCCAAACAAAATGGTTAGCAGTCTAAAGAGACTTAAGAATGTTTTTATTGCCATAAGAAAGGACACGCAATAACTAACTGTCTAACCCTGAAGTGTAAACAGCAGTCTCAAAGAAAGAAGGTTGCATTGGTTAACTCTGCATGTTACTTAAAAAGGAATTGCCAGACCCCACTTATTTGCCTTTCTTGTTTAAAGGGTTTGTTTCATTGACGGGTAAGAAGGATGACCAGGTAGAAGTCCAGATATTGCGTGATACAGGAGCCGCACAGTCCTTCATACGTACTGATGTTTTTCCTTTTTCAAGTCAATCATCAGTTGGATCCAGTAGGTTAGTACAGAGCTTCAGTATGGAAGTTATGAGAGTACCCATACGTCACATTCATCTTCAGTCTTATGTGGTTACTGATTTTGTAGGGGTAGGGGTATGTCCTGCATTACCAGTAAAAGGTGTATCTTTCATCTTGGGAAATGACCTAGCTGGTGGGAGGGTGATACCTTCACATGATTTACCGACCCAACCTAAGACAGATGATTTGTTTCAAAGATACCCAAGTGCATTTCCCGCATGCACAGTTACAAATTCACAAGCAAAAAAGATAATGACATATCTTTATCTGACTCCTTCTTAGGTACAGACGCTGAGTCTGGGAAACTAATAGGAACCCAGTTCGGTGCCAGCGACCAGGTGAGGGAAGTTGTAATGGGCAACATTTTGCCCTTGGCAGTCACTCGGGAAAAACTAATTGATGCTCAAAATGACGATCCTTCATTGGCAAAATTCTTTAAATCAGTGGAAAACTGCAAATTAAATAATGTTTCATTCTTTGTTAAAGATGGGTTACTTATGCGAAAATGGCATAAAAGTACTTCTTTAGAGGATGAGTGGAATGTAGTATCAGGTGGTAGTTCCCAATTTTTGTCATTAGGGCATGACCATGTGCTACCAGGACATCTAGGAATAACCAAGACCTACAATCGCATCCGTCAACATTTTTTTTTTGGCACGGCCTTAAGCGAGACGTAATACGGTATTGTAAGACTTGTCACATTTGTTAGTACGTGGGAAAACCTGATCAGGTGATCCCACCAGATCCGTCCCGATCCCTGTTCTGGGCGAACCTTTCGAGCACGTTATAGTAGACTGTGTGGGGCCTTTGCCAAAGTCTAAATCTTGTAATCAGTTTTTGCTCAGGATTACGTGCACCGCTACCAGATAACCAGAGGCTATTCCACTTCGCAAAGTTAAAGCTAACGCGGTAGTCAAAACTTTTGATAAAGTTTTTCACGACCTTCGGTTTACCTAAGGTTGTTCAAACAGATCGAGGTACTAATTTTCTGTCAAAGTTGTGTTCACAAGTCTTTGACACACACTAAACATTACCCACTGTATATCTAGTGCTTATCCTGAAAGTCAGGGAATGTTGGAAAGATTCCACCAGACATGCAATAGTAAGGAAGTATTGTATTGAGATAGGCAACGAATGGGATGAAGGTGTTCTTTTGCTTTATTCTCAATTCGAGAAACAGTGCAAGAACCCCTGAGGTTTAGTCTATCAGAATTGGTTTTTGGGCACACCATGAGGGGACCGCTAAAAGCTTAAAAAGAGAGGATGTTGGGTATTGAGACAAGTGAGAAAACCACTGTGTTAGACTACGTAAGCAAATTTTGTGAGAGGCTACAGAAATCAGAAAAGTGCGCTATGATAAAGGTGCCGTGACCAGAGCTTTTGCAGTTGGTGACCAGGTATTGGTCCTACTTCCTATTCCAGGGTCTACGTTACTGCGCAATTTTCTGGGCCTTATGAAATTTTAGAGAAGAAAAGTGAGACTAATTACGTGATGAAGACTCCCGATGGAAAGCGGCAGAAAATGAATTTGTCATATGTTAAAAGCTTATCATGCTAGAGATGCTATAGAGCCTCTCACTACTGGCAAGGGAAAGGATGTAGTTTTCCCAGTGAGTATTGCTTGTGATCAGGGCTTAATTCTGAAGAAAGAGAATGGTGACTTCGAATGGCTTCTTGAAGATTGATGGAGTCCCATTGTCTGCCAGGTTACCAAACTCCGAAACCCTGGCAAACTTGGCAAATCTTTTACACCACCCTAATGCTGATCAAAGGCAAAACATAGTTGATCTCCTTAGCATGTTTCCTTCTATCTTAGGTGATGTTCCCACAATAACAAACGTACTGCAGCATGATATTATAATAAACAACTCTCAGCCCATTAAACAGCATCCATATAGACTTGATGCAGTTAAGAGGTTTATTGAAGCTAGAAACTCAGTACTTGTTGGGGAAGGGGTTATTTAAGCCCAGCATTATTCCTTGGAGCTCCCCAATGTTTGTTGGTAGAAAAATCCGATGGTACTAAGCGTTTTTGCACTGACTATCGATGTGTGAATGCTGTGACAATACCCGATTGCTTTCCAATGCCAGGAATGGAGGATTGTGTTGATAGTGTAGGGTCAGCTAAGTTCGTCAGTAAGTTGGACCTTCGGCTTTCGTAACCCCGGACTGTTTCTTACAGTATAACGTTATGCCTTTTGGGTTGTGAAATACCACTGCGACATTTCAAAGACATGTTCAACTTGGTGCTTTGTGATATTCCTAATTCCAACGCTTATCTTGACGCTCTGGTCATTTATTCACAGACTTGGCCTGAATAGGTATCGTTGTTGGAGACTGTACGGCTAGAGAAAGCATCCTTGACTTTAAATCTGTCAAAATGTGAAATTTAACCTGGAGGTCAACGCAGGTGAAGTAGGAGCTGGTGATTTTTACAGAAAGATAAGAATGGAATCAACCCTGTTTGTTACTTCTCAAAGAAGTTCAGTAAGTCAGCGCAATTATTCAACGATAGAGAAGTAGGCTCTACTTCAAGGGCTATGTTGGTTCTTCTATTCATCCTGTTGTGGTTTACTCAGATCATAACTTGCTAACTTTTATTTCTTGTATGTGTAATCAGAACCAGAGGTTGATGAGATGGTCTCTTCACACCCAATCTTGACATTAGGTATAAAAGAGGTACGGATAATGTAGTGGCAGATGCGCTGTCCCAAATTTAAATGCTAAAACATTGTGTTGGTTTTTGCAAACATGTATGTTTGTTCTTAAGGGTGTGGGTGTTACGTCCCGTAGGATTTCACATGTATTTTTATTGCCTATGTCTTTCAGATCCTGGGATTGGACATCGCACCCGTCAATCAGTTTTATTTTTCTATATATTTTTTATACCCAGAGGTGGGCAAAGTACAAGAAATCCTGTATTTGAGTAAAAGTGGAGCTTCTCTAGGGCTATTATATAAGATAATATTACTCCAGTAAATGTAGAAGTCCCACATCTACTTGTGAAGGAATTTTAAGTTATGCAATTACACATCACAGTCAGCTAATGCCAAAATTCTTGCCTTAAATAGTACACAACAGTGTGGTGACAATCTATTTACATTATAATACATTGATAACACAACACCATTTAGAAGTGTGATAAAGTAAAAGTTAAGATGTCTGCTGTATTTTTGAGTGGAGTAAAGGTGAAAAGTATGCTTAAATAAGACTGTATGAAATAAAGCAAACTCGAGATTTGCAATGAGCGTTAGCAAACTTTTGTAAAGAACTTACAACAATACACCCAATTGCCCCTTAGTGACAGTGGAAACCAAAGTTTAGATAAATTACTTGCAAAAATATACAAGCATTTCAAAGGGTAAACTCAACAGTAAGAGCCATGAGTAGAGCCTAAAGCAAAAGATAAAAAATAAAACAAAACACCTTTTAATTGACATGACAATTAATCAGGCATACTAACCTTTACTCAACACTATGAATTAGTTCAACACTTGTCTTTAGAGAAGCACATAGTCAAAGTCAACTTTATTGTCAATTCTGCTACATGTACAGTGCACACATACTGTATAGAGGATTAAAATTACGTTACTCTCAATTCCCTTACAAACAACACTAAGTCAAAAAAAAATCTTAAATAACACAAAATTAAACTAAAACAGTGATAAGACAACTGAGTAACTGTACTGCAAAAAGGGACAGATAACATAACATAAGAGTAGTGCAAATGAGCTTATTTTAGTTTGTTTAAAGTGTCATAAGTTTACAGTTCTACAATTGCTGGGCTGAGGTCCAATGGCACTATGTAAATAATTAATTATAAAAATAATGAATATAAATTTAAAGTAAAAATATAACAAATGAACTGGCACTTTAAAAAGAATAGTAGATGGTGTGAGTAAGATAAGAGAAGAGAAGAAAAATGAGGCTTAGGGGGAGTTATTATGTAGGACTTTCACACACACATACACCCACCACCACCACACTAATGGAATCACTGATTTTACGAGAGAGTCTCTGTTGGCTCACTGAAATATTTGTCATTTTGTGAAACTTTAACAAGGAATCTCTTAATGACACTTGCTTTTGCCTACATTTGAAGATTTTGCAGTAATGTGATATTGCATTGTCATTAAACAGAATCATCTTCCGCACTGCTACAGCCTTTTTTAACTTTTTTCTTCACTCAGGCCGTTGTTGCAGTACAGTTACTAAGGAACAGTCACATACCAAAAAAAAATGTTTTACGTACACACATGATCACTATATCAAACATTAACAAGTGCTTTAGATTTGAGAGAGCTAAGGTTTAACAGTCCTAGCTTTAGATACGAGGTGTTGGCTGTGTATTCAGAGTGGTCTATTTTTTATTAATCACATTACCAAAACAGACTTCCTGTCTCTTTCTACATTTTTAATTAGCTCGGCAACACACACACAGTTGCAATATTGTTAAACCTGAGTGATGACTTTATGGGGCTAGCAGACGGTCAGGTTAGCGTGTTTGTCTGCTCCCTGGCCTAAGCTCTGGATAATCATCCTATGATTAATAACCGTTTGGGGGTAGTAACTGGTTTTTGCATGTAATGGTTTTGGGCATGATTGAAGGCTTCTTGAGCACTGCATTTGCATTAGTCAATGATACAGATCTGGCCATTAGGAACACACGTTTCGAGAAAAGGGATCCCGCCACTTGCCGCGGCAAGCTGTGAAAATGTCCTTCATTACCTGTAGGGGGCAGTCGTGTTTCAGTCTGAAGTATTTTGTGTCTACTGGAGCCGAAAATGTGTTATCTCTCATAGGCGCTCATTGACAGCAAGCGACAGAGCTCATAAACGTGTCCAACTCAAACTGTAAATACTAATATGTATTTATTCTTCATTTTCTTCTTTCATTTAATGATGATACTTCTTTACCTGCGCTTTCTCCAATCAATATTATTATTATCATTAGTAGTGGTAGTGCTCCAACTTTACTATTATTGTTATTATTCTTTTTATTATTGTAACGGACCAAGAATGCAAAAATATATTCAATTCAATTTTATTTTATTTGTATAGCGCTTTTAGCAATTTTTATTGCCGCAAAGCAGCTTTACACAATCAAAAGAATTATTTAAGTTTGTATGAAATGTGAATTTGTATGAATCAAAATGGTCAGTTTGTCCCTGGTGAGAAAGCCGAGGGCGACAGTGGCAAGGAAAAACTCCCTGAGATGGTAATAGGAAGAAACCTTGAGAGGAACCAGACTCAACAGGGAACCCATCCTCATTTGGGTGAAACACAAAGCAGTAAATGATCTGCATTTATACAGTGTGTTAGGTGGCAGGCAGTTCAGCTATAATAGCTGATGTTAATTGATGTTAATATGGAGTCCAGGTAGTTATTGAAGACCCAGGTAGACTTGTAAGAAGTTCCAGTCATGAACTATCGAACTGTCAAGTCCCCAGAGAAACAGTTGCCAACACCAGTCAAGGCCAGAACCATTTTCTAGGTAGAGAGAATCATCACCAGACACCAGACGCATCCCAGAGAGACACACCATGTGACGAGATCACATATAAAAATATGATATGTTAGCCTAAAATATTATAGTTTTATTGTTTTTATGTGGTTTAAATATACACTAAACAATAAACACTGCCTTGTGCAAAGTGAAAGTGAATTGCGTGTGTGGCTTTTTTATCAAAAGGCTGATAAACGCATGCGCAGATATGAGCAGATTTATCGATAAAACTACAGACATGAAATGAAACAAACACAAAAATATATGCTACTCGCTGAATACAACATGACATCACGCAGAATCCCGGGCTTTGACTGCACTTTCTCCATTTATTAGTAGTAGTACACTAAAAAATGCTGGGTTTATGTAAAACATTGTTGGGTTGTTTATGCTGGGTCAAAATTCTGTGTTATTTCGGGTACTTAAATCACACTGTTGGGTTGCTTTTGCTATGAATACTGAAAGTGCTGCATGATTGAACTCAATGCAAAAAAACGGAAAGCAAATGTCTCCATTTCCTTTCCAGACCTCTTGTTCCGCTGTTTATGCAGTAAACCCATGGGTGAACACAATGATTTAAGAATTTAATTAAACATGAATATATATATATATATATATATATACACTCAACAAAAATATAAACGCAACACCTTTGTTTTTGCTCAGATTTTTCATGAGATGGACTTAAAGATCTAAAATTCATTCCAGATACACAATATTACCATTTCTCTCAAACACTGTTTACAAATCAGTCTAATGTGTGATAGTGAGCACTTCTGCTTTGCTGAGATAATCCATCCCACCTCACAGGTGTGCCACATCAAGATGCTGATCTGACATCATGAGTAGTGCACAGGTGTACCTTATACTGCCCACAATAAAAGGCCACCCTGGAATGTGCAGTTTTGTCTCACAGCAAAATGCCACAGATGCTACAAGCATTGAGGGAGCGTGCAATCTCCACCATAAGCCATCTCCAAAGACGTTTTAGAGAATATGGCAGTACATCCAACCGGCCTCACAACCGCAGACCACGTGTAGCCGCACCAGCCCAGGACCTCCACATCCAGCAGGTTCACCTCCAAGATCGTCTGAGACCAGCCACTCAGACAGCTGCTGAAACAATTGGTTTGCATAACCAAACAATTTCTGCACAAACTGTCAGAAACTGTCTCAGGGAAGCTCAACTGCATGCTCGTCGTCCTCATCGGGCTCTTGACCTGACTCCAGCTCGTCGCCGTAACAGACTTGAGTGGGCAAATGCTCACATTTGATGGCGTCTGGCACGTTGGAGAGGTGTTCTCTTCACGGATAAATTTAGGTTTACATGGCGTCGTGTGGGTGAGCGCTTTGCTGATGTCAATGTTGTGGATCAAGTGGCCCATGGTGGTGGTGGGGTTATGGTATGGGCAGGCATCAGTTATGGACAAAGTACACAGGTACATTTTATTGATGGCATTTTAAATGCACAGAGATACTGAGATGAGATCCTGAGGCCCATTGTTGTGCCATACATCCATGAACATCACCTCATGTTTCAGCAAGATAATGCATGGCCCCATGTTGCAAGGATCTGTACACAGTTCTTGGAAGCTGAAAATGTCCCAGTTCTTGCATGGCCAGCATACTCACCGGACATGTCACCTGTTGAGCATGTTTGGGATGTGCTTGACCGGCGTATACGACATCGTGTACCAGTTCCCACTAATATCCAACAACTTCGCACAGCCATTGAAGAGGAGTGGACCAACATTCCACAGGCCACAATTGACAATCTGATAAACTCTATGCGAAGAAGATGTGTTGCACTGCATGAGGAAAATGGTGGTCACACCAGATACTGACCGGTTCTGAGTCCTCAGACCCCCAATAAAGCAAAAAACTGCACATTTCAGGGTGGCCTTTTATTGTGGGCAGTATATATATAAGTGGCATTTTAATTTAAATCCAACATTTTAATGGTCAGTGATTGGTGCATTCTGTAATATTCCATTGTCTTTTATACTGCCGTTTTTTTAGAGCCCTTTACTAAAGCATTTGCTAGTTATTTAAAAGATAAATAAATAGATAGCTTTAAATGGTATTCCAGCGTAGTAAAAGTACCCTAGCATCAGTTTATATATATATATAATGAAAATATTATGTATAAAAAAATCTAATTTATATGTTTGTGTTTAATTAAATTTCTAACATTTTAATGATTAGTGTTTGTTGCAGACATTCAGATTGTTTTGGAGGAAAGGGATTGGCTTGTACAGGCTACTATACGCTGATCAGCAGTCGGTGCCCCGCTGTAACCAGCAGATCAAAGAAGCAGTTATCGGCTATGACACTTAGTTTCTGAGTTTGGAGGCCAGGGTTGGTTAGTTGGAAGCACGTTTGAAGGAGAAGATAATGTCACAAACACACACACAAACGCTCCGTGCATACACACCTATAGTATGAGACGCGCACACGGACACACACACAATCGCAATAACGTAACGTTAATAACGTAACTGGGGTCAGAGCACAGGGTCAGCCATGATACAGCGCCCCTGGAGCAGTTAGGGTTTAGGGCCTTGCTCAAGAGTGGCAACCTGATCCGCCGAGTGGCAATCACACCGCCGATCTTCCAATCAGTAACTCAGTGCCTTAGCCCTTTGAGCCACCACTGCCCCAGTAGGCGATAAGGTCTCTCAACCAAAATACCAATTAGCTAAACCATTTTTTTTAAACATGCACAATTATGACATTGTCTTTTTGCACCCATTCTGGACACTTATGGACACCTGCACATTTAAAAACATTTACATATTTATATTTCATTACTTGGCTCATTGAACACAAGTCACTTTAAATAAGACACTTTCATGTAAATTTCTATACTTCTATATTTTTTATTATTGTACAGAATTTTTTCTTTTTCATATTTGTACAGCTATGTTTTCTTATATTTTTCTTATAATCCTATCTAAATTATCTATTGTATTTCTATCTTAGCTAAGTTTATTTTCTTTTGTTTTTCTTTTTATTCATATTTATTTCCTATAAGTATTCCTGCTAAATCTGCCATGCTTACAAAAAGTTATATTATCACAGCAAAGACTGTTTACACTGAGCAAGTCTTCACCTACTGTGCTAAAGAGGTATAGATATGAGTGAGTGAGTGAGTGGGAGAGTGAGAGTCATTATAACTCTAAACATAATTATAAGTAATTATTCTTACATTAATGTTTTTAATACTTGAAACATTTAAAAATAGTTTTATTGAATATCGTGGATTTAATTTATTATTATTATTTAGTTTATTTAAGCAATAAATAATGAAACAATTATTTTATTTTGCTTTTTTTTTTTATTTTGTCTCTAACCTTAAGATATTAAGATATATTAATTTTATATCATTGTCATTTTCCAGGACAATGATATAAAATTAAATGGTAGATAAAGTCTTTAAGATTTAATTATTTGAATGTTAATGTGTACGTGTCATTTAAACTGCTTTTTCTAAAAGTGAAATGAGAACAAACAAGAAAACAATTACACAAACAATAACATTCTGTCAACTGTTCAGGTGCTTCAGCCTCAATAATTTAATAATTTACTTTCACATAGAAAAAAAAATCAAGGCTACATGGGAAGGTTTATTCTAGTAAAAGGTAAAGGTTTCAAAACAAATAAGTTTTAGCATCACGAGAAGGATTTTTATCTTCTTCTTCTAGACCCTCATAAACCAAAAGGTTTGGGACTCCTGTTATGTAAAAGGAGTTCAATAATCGCTGTAGAATACTCAGAGATTGTGAAGCGTGAAAGACAAGTAAATTACTGAAAGCCTTTTATGTTATTGTCTATTTCACAATGTAAGATTATTAGCTTTTCCAGAATCCCTTTTTGTTTTGGTTCAAAATAAAACGACCAGCATGCCTTGGGGGATGTCGGTGTGTTCACCGTGTTGGGGAAAGGTGTTTGGGTTAGTGGCTTCGGCCCTGTTTGTGTGTGTGTGATGTGTGGAATGTGCTCTGGTCATGCTTAGGCTGAATTGGATCTAGGTTCCCGTGTGAATGTGCTGCTCATGCTATACATGCTGTGTGCCTAATAAAGTACTCCCAGCCATTGCATTGGGCAGCAATTAAGCTCACTCTTCTCTCCAACATCCTTTTCGACGGTAAAACGCTATAATATTTTATTTCTTCAAGGGCTTGAATGGGCATTGGATATTTGTAAAAACCATCAGTACCTAGTACGTTTATTTAGCCTATGAACTTAGCCCTAAAAGCTTTATGAGGACGTCCGGTTAAGAACGGATCTTATGTTCTGGATGATTCTAGTTTAATTTAGAGCATTTGGATCAGACAACGTCATTACTGTCTTTTCATGTCAAAGTTTCTTTGCTAAACTGATTTCTAGCAACAAATAAAACATAAAAATAGGCATTTCAATGGCAAGAACATCTCCACTGATGCATCCTATGGTTTTGCCAAAGTGATTTAGTTACAAGATGGTGAAATATTTAAGAGGGTTTGTGTCTTACACATTAATTCTCTGTCTGTCATCACATCCTGCTGACAGTGTGGTCTGTACATCACTGATACAGTCTGTGTATCACTTATCATTTCTCCCTCTCTCTCTCTCGCTCACTTTCCTCGCTTCTGTTCTCTTTTTCTCTGTAAACATGACACATGAAGATGATTTTAGAGATGAATGTAACTCATACCTGCAGTAAAAAGCTGCAGATAAATGCTGCGTCTAACTCATGTAATGCAATCCTGAAATAAAGCTCAGTGATGTCATGAATTATTTGGTGTAATTCAATAAAACTGCAATGTCTGCCTGCATGTGGCAGAGTCTGGCTCTTGTGCATATATAATTCATTCGACACTTTTTAAAAAGAAAGAGAGAGAGCAAGAGAAGAGAACAGAATGGTAATTGAAACAGGTGGATTTATTCCTGCCAAATTTGATCCAAAGTTCATGTGGGTGTTTGTAGCATGTGGTTACTGCAAGCAGAAGACAACTGGATGGGCAATCCAAGAATCAGAGTCATAGTTCCCAATGTGTGTCAAAACACTGGCAGGCAACATCAACAAAGGATAATCTGTATTCAGAAACAAAAACACACTTAAAGGTCAGAAAACTAAAAATCAATGCACAATGAGAGAAACCGCAGGCTTAGAAAACAATGATTACCATTCATTGAATTTTGTGCCTAAAAAATGAAGAAGAAAATAACGCAGGAGGGAATAAATAGAAAAAGATTATTATGCTAATATTATTATAGACTTTTTGCCTTTGCTTTAATATATATTGTTTACATTTACATTTAGGCATTTGGCAGATGCTCTTATCCAGAGCGACTTACATTTTTATCTCATTACACATCTGAGCAGTTAAGGGTTAAGGGCCTTGCTCAAGGGCCCAACAGTGGCAACTTGGTGGTTGTGGGGTTTGCACCTGGGATCTTCTGAACCGTAATCCAATGCCTTAACCACTGAGCTACCCCTGGCCCCATATTGTTAATTGTTATGGTGTGTTTACTACATTAATATTGCCCTATTGCTTTTAACAACCTTTTAAAATACAGACATATGGAATTGTCTAATTTGAAATGTATTATTCATTCAATTATTCTCTATAGCACTAAATAATAATAATAATAATAATAATACATTTTATTTAATTCTATTTAATTAAAACAATTCTAAATCTGCTACAAATTAATTCGACCCAAAAGCTCTGATAAAACGATACGTTTTAAGACCAGATTTAAAAGCATTAACAGTCTGTGTCGTCCTCAGATACTCAGGGAGAGCATTCCACAGTCTAGGTGCAGCTGAACAAAAAGCCAGATCTTCCATAGTATAAAGCTTGGTCTTAGGAGGTCTCAAAAGATGTACTGATGCAAAGCGGGGGGTTGCTTGTGGACGTATGTGAGGTAATAAGTTCGTATTTACGCCCTTTCATCAGGATCCTAGCAGCACTGTTCTGAATATAATGCAGATTTTGAAGTATTTTTACAGTAGTCCCAATGAAAAGTGCATTGCAGAAGTCCAGCCTGTGGGAGACAAATGCATGGACTAACTTTTCTGCACCTGCAAAATTGAGTGCTGGACGTAGTTTAGCAATATTCCTGAGGTGGAAATAAGACGTCTTACACAGATGTTTGATGTGAGCCTCATACGTCAAATGAGAGTCCATGTTAACCCCAAGGTTAATAACAGATGTTGACAATGGTATGTCCTGACCAGAAAAGGTAATACTGGTAATGTTAGATGTCCTAACCTAGTGTGGGGTGCCTACTAAAATAGTTTCAGTCTTAGAGCTGTTCAGCTGCAGGATGTTTTGCTTCATCCATGATTTTATCTCCTCCAAACAGATGGTCAAATTGGATGATGGCAGAGTAGACGAGGGGGTTGAATTTATCCTAAGGTAGAGCTGAGTATCATCAGCATAGCAATGAAATAGAATACCATGCCGGCTGATGATACAACCCAGGGGAATCAAATACAAAATAAACAAAATGGGACCGAGCACAGAGCCCTGAGGAACACCACAGGTGACATTGTATGTAGCAAATTTAGCCTCTCCCAGGGCAACATGCTCCGTTCTTTCAGTAAGATAAGATGAGAACCAGTGATGTAATCTGTGAAGAAGAATGTTGTGATCAACAGTATCAAAAGCCGAAGACAAGTCCAACAGGATGAGAATCGATGGAAAACCAGCATCAGCTGACATTAGCAGATCAGCACATTATCACATCAGCAGATAATTTGTGACTCTAACCAGAGCTGTTTCCGCGCTGTGGCAGGGGCGGAAACCAGACTGGAATTTCTCAAACAAATTATTTTGTTTTAGATGAGAATGAAGCTGTGCAGCCTTTTTTTCAAGCACTTGTAAAAGAAATGGGAGTTTAGAAATGGGCCTGTAGTTTGCAAGTACTTCTGGATCTAAGGTGGATTTTTTAAAAAGTGGTCTGAGGACAGCAGTTTTTAATGTAGCGGGAACATATCCAGTTTGGAGAGAGTGATTTATTATCCTGGTATTTAGGGGACTTAAAGCACAAAGGTTGGATTTAACCAAAACTGTAGGAAAAGAGTCCAAAGCACAATTTGATGGTTTCATTTTTCTGACAATGACCTCAACCTCTTGCTGCATAACTTCAGAGAAACAGTTGAAAGGTTGCAGATTCCCTGGCTGTGGGTCATCCATCAGAACAGGTAGTGCCTTGATAGGGACGAGCGGATGGTATCCACTTTTTTCCTGAAGAAAGTAAAGAAAGTAATGATGTTATTGCATTTCTCCTCTGTAGCTTCCAGGTGAGATTGAAATTGTGGTTTCAATAGGCGATTAATAGAAGAGAAAGTTGCTTCAAATTACCAAAGCTATTGTTAATGATATATTTTTTTTTTAAATGTGATCTTGCAGCTCTCAATGCTCTTGCATATGTCTTCTGATGTTCCCTGTAAACTTGCTTATGAACAGTGAGTCCTGAGGCCTGTAGACGTCGCTCAAAAACACGCCCAGCTGTCTTCATCTTCCGCAGCTCACATGTATACCAGGGGGCTGAACGTGAGAAGCAGACAGTTCTATTTCTGACAGGGACATGGAAGTCAAGTAGACTACTGAGGGATTGGTTGTAGAAGTCAACTGACTCAGTCACTGAGGAACATTTAACAGAGGAGAGATACTGAAGATCTTTGCTCAGAGTATCTGGGTTGATCTTTTCCAAATTTCTGTAACATATTTGTCGTTTTGCTTTTGTGGGGGAACAAGGGAGTGACAGCTCCATCGAAATGACCTTGTGGTCGGACACCCCAGATCATACACAAAAAGGTTGCTAATGGGTACAGAGTTTGTAATAACCAGAATTAAGGTACGCCCTCTGAAATGTGTGGGAACATCAACATGCTGTTGAAGATTAAGGCAGTCCAGAAGTGGCAGGAGAGAGTGTCTACATGAACATTAAAGTCACCAAGTATAATAATGTTGGCAGAAGTGGTACAAAAGGATGTAAGAAAATCATGCATCTCAAAGATAAACACTAAGTTGGTTTAGGGGGTCGATAAATAAGCAGCATCGTCATGGGGAGAGGGGCTTTACACTTAAATGCAAGGCAGTGAGGGGAGACGGATCCAGTTGCTGTCGGTATAATACAGCTAAGCCACCATTACGTCCAGTACTGCAGGCTTTCTCCAGGTAGCTATAACCAGGGGGGCAAGCTTCATTTAGTGCTAAAAACACCTCTGTCTGATGCCATGTTTCCGTTATGCAGATAAAATTCAAGCCTTTGTCCATGATATGACCTTGGGGACTGATTTATTTGCGGGAGATTGTAAATTAAAAATTTATCCAGTACAGAGCTACCATCCAGAGCTCAGGCCAGGGAGCAGACAGACAGGCTAAACCAACCGTCTGCTAGCTGCACAGAGTTGTCACTCAGGGTTCATCATATTGAGACTGTGTCTGTTCCCCGAGCTAAAAACAAATTTAGAAAGACTCAGAAGGTCTGTTTTAGTAATTTAATTAACATAAAGACCACAAACTCAGATCGTACTGAATGCGCAGCCGGCACCTCTGATCTGAAGCTACGACTGTTAAATATTAGGTCTCTCGCATCAAAAGCAGTTATAGTTAATAAAATTATCACGGATCAGGAGTTTGATAAACTCTTTTTAACAGAAACCTTGATTAAACAGGACGAGTATGTAGCTCTTAATAAAGCTAGTCCTCCTGGATACAGCTACATACACCAACCTCAGTTAACTGGTAGAGGAGGAGGCGTCGCAGTTATTCACAATGATAATTTTACTATTGTACAAAAACACGGACACAAATTTAATTCATTTGAAATTCTTTATAGTAACATAAGTGTATTTAACTATATTAAGTCAGCTCAGTCGATTCCGCTAATTGTCATTTACAGGCCTCCAGGGCCATACTCGGAATTTCTTAGTGAATTTGCAGATTTCCTCTCAAACCTAGTCGTTTCTGTAGACAAAGTGTTAATTCATACAGGTCACACTATAAATTTAATAATATTATTCGGATTAAGTATGAGAAATTTATTTACAATTCCACTATCTGAAGTTATCTCAGATCACTATCTTGTCTCAATTCAAGTGTGTCACAGTAATAATGTACGCACAGCGCCGCGCTACCGTATGAAACATACATTCACATCAACTACCAAACAGAGTTTTATCAGTAATTTCCCAAAGTTCCCAACTTCAATTAGATCACCGTCTGACCCCACAGAACTCGATCAGGCGACTGAATATTTAGAGTCGACATTTCGCTATACCTTAGATAATGTAGCTCCAGTTAAAAGAAAAATTATTAAAGATAAGAAACTCGCTTCCTGGTATAACAATCACACGCGCACTTTAAAACAGACCGCTCGGAAATTAGAGCGTAAATGGCGTCAAACTAAATTGTTAATATTTCAAATAGCATGGAAGGAGAGCATCCTGAACTATAGAAAAGCTCTTAGTGTAGCTAGATCAACATATCTCTCCACTCTTATAGAAAATAACAAAAATAATCCTAGATTTTTATTTAATGCTGTAGCCAAATTAACCAGAAATAAGACCACTGCAGAAATCTCCACAACAACATCATGCAATAGTGAAGACTTCATGAACTTTTTTAATAATAAAATTGTAAATATTAGGCATAAAATTGTGGTTTTGAAACCGAACAATGTAATTGATGCAAATGTTAATCTAGCCATGTCAGATCAGAACCTGAAATACTTCACTCCCCTTGAAGAGAATGAACTAATTTCACTCATCTCTTCTTCAAATTCATCAACCTGTATATTAGATCCCGTACCGACACATTTTCTTAAACAGATAGTACCAGCAATAACAGAACCCCTGTTGAGAATAATTAATTCTTTACTCAGCATTGGTTATGTTCCAAAATCTTTTAAATTAGCAGTTATCAAACCAATAATTAAGAAACCTGACCTTGACCCCTGTCAGCTGTCCAGTTACAGGCCAATATCAAACCTCCCCTTTATCTCTAAGATTCTGGAAAAGATAGTAGCAGAGCAGCTATGCTCATATCTACATAGAAATGGCATACATGAACTGTATCAGTCAGGATTTAGGCCTCATCACAGCACAGAGACAGCACTCGTTAAAGTAGTAAATGACATCCTATTGGCCTCTGATCAGGGTTGTGTAACTATGCTTGTATTACTCGAACTCAGTGCAGCTTTTGACACCATTGATCATAGTATTCTTCTTCACAGATTAGAAAATGTAGCAGTAATTAAGGGTACAGCCTTCTCCTGGCTCAGATCCTATCTGACCCATCGTTATCAGTATGTAGACTTAAATGGTGATTATTCTGCATGTTCTCTAGTGGAGTTTGGCGTTCCGCAGGGTTCAGTTTTAGGTCCACTGCTTTTTTCCCTTTACATGCTTCCTCTGGGCAACATAATCCGTAAGCATGGTATTAGTTTTCATTGTTATGCTGACGACACACAGTTATATGTCTCAGCAAAACCTGATAAGAAAAAACAGCTTACTAAAATTAAGCAATGTGTGCAGAACATAAAAAAATGGATGCTAATTAACTTCCTTCTGCTTAATCCGGATAAGACAGAAGTTCTAATCATAGGGCGCATACAGCGAGAAGTAAAATTTTAGACCACACCGTAACTTTAGATGGCCTTTCTGTTCCATCAAATGCCACAGTGAAAGTGATTGGTGTGATTATTGATTCGAGCCTTTCATTTGAAGCTCATGTAGATAATATTACCAGGATAGCATTCTTTCACCTCAGAAATATTGCCAGGATAAGAAATATATTGTCGCTAAACGATGCAGAAAAACTAGTTCATGCTTTTATCACCTCTAGGTTGGACTATTGTAATGCCTTACTGTCTGGTTGTTCAACAACGTGCATAAATAAGCTTCAGCTAGTCCAGAATGCAGCAGCGAGAGTCCTCACTAGAACCAGAAGATATGAGCACATCACCCCTATCTTATCTTCTTTGCATTGGCTCCCTGTAAAATTTTGCATTGATTTTAAAATACTACTTTTGACATATAAAGCATTAAATGGTCTCGCGCCGCAGTACCTGAGCGAACTTCTAGTGTCTTACGAACCGCCACGCCTACTTCGATCAAACGATGCAGGCTGCTTGTCAGTACCGCATATTATGAAAAATACAGCTGGGGGCAGAGCTTTTTCTTACAAAGCCCCATATTTATGGAATAGTCTTCCAAATAGTGTTCAGGACTCAAACACAGTCTCAGTGTTTAAGTCCAGGCTAAAAACCTATTTATTTAGCCAAGCATTTTTATAAATAGATTAGCCTTAGGTAAAGGAGCAGATCTGGGGGACTCATGGACGTAGAGTATTATGGTGAACTGGTATGTTTGGATGCTGTCTTCCTCACTCTCATTGATCACTCAGGTTTGCTGACGGTGAGGTGATTGTTTGCTTTACATCTCATGTTTGTGTTTCCTTCTGGCTCTCCCTTTTAGTTATGCTGTCATAGTTAGTCCTGCCGGAGTCTCTGCTTGCACTCTACAGTTAATATACATTCACATTATACATTGTGTGACTGTGACCATATCTAACTGCCATCTCTCCTCTTCTTCTCTTTCCCTCCCTCTTTCTCTTTCCTCTCTCCTCCTGTTTCCCTCTTTCACTCTTTCTCTCCCTCTGTCGAGCTACACATGTCGTTCCCGAGCTGCCAGTGATCCAGACTCCCTCTGCCCTCCGGACCTGTCTGACCCATCCTGGTGCCCCGCTTCTGGCTGAAGATCTCGTCACATGGATGCCCCGTGTGTCTCTCTGGGATGCGTCTGGTGTCTGGGGATGATTCTCTCTACCTAGAAAATGGTTCTGGCCTTGACTGGTGTTGACAACTGTTTTTCTGGGGACTTGACAGTTCGATAGTTCAGGACTGGAACTTCCTACAAGTCTACCTGGGTCTTCAATAACTACCTGGACTCCATATTAACATTAATTCATGTTCCTCTCAAGGTTTCTTCCTATTACCATCTCAGGGAGTTTTTCCTTGCCACTGTCGCCCTCGGCTTACTCACCAGGGACAAACCGACCATTTTGATTCATACAAATTCACATTTCATACAAACTTAAATAATTATTTTGATTGTGTAAAGCTGCTTTGCGGCAATGAAAATTGCTATACAAATAAAATTGAATTGAATTGAATGTGCCACCATTTTGAAATGGTAAAGGAGCCTTTGCAATACCTGCAGGAGCTGTTGCCTCAGCATGTTTCTTTATCGGCCAGCATTTCTTACGGCAGTTTGTTTAGTGGTTTAAATCTGGTAATACAGTACAGTTATGGTATATTGTAGTGCTGGTTCAGGATTTAAAATTATGCAGAACCCAGATATTTTTTGTTCATTATATTTAATTTTTTGTAAGAGCATAAAACTGTTCTGTTGTATATTTCTACAGTTTCTACATATTGTGTCAGAAATAAAAATGCATGAGGATAGAATGTTCATTTTAAATAAAATGTTTGGAAAGCTGGGTTAACTACTACAGAAATGCTCATTTTACAAGAACACACGGACACAAACATAATTACTTATTAATTACTGCAACATGCTTATCTGAATAACACAGTGACCAGAGGAAAAAAATCTTGTTAATTTGCAGCTAACAAAACTTTATTCATAAAGACATTAAAAGTCACCCAAATAAACCCAAATAATTTGGCAAAACTCAAAAGAATTGAGGTAATCAGTTTACCTCAGGTAATAATTTCAGGTAATCAGTTTATCAAATTGTTTAAGTAATGATGTTCAATTTTAAGTAACGGATCAGTTTTTGAGTTTGTTTTACTCATTCATATTAATCGTTCTTTACTTGAATTACTGAGTAGCCTAACTCATACTATTTAATAGCAATTATCATTAAACTTTTTTTTTTGTTACATGATCTTTCGGCTGCTCCGGGCAAGGGGTCGCCACAGTGGACAATCTGGTACGCACACACTAGCTTGCCACAAGTTTTACGCCAGATGGCCTTTCTGATCATTGCATCCAGTGTTTGGGCACTGGCTGGGAATCGAACCTGGGCCTTTCGCATGGCAGACGTACAAGTAAGTGCAAGGAAATACAAATTCTATAAACATAAAAAAAAATATTAACACTTTCAAAATAAACACAATGAATGCAATACCATTTTTAATAGTAATTTGTTTTTAAATATTGAATGCCAAACTTTACTTTCATATAAAATCCAACATAAGTTGCAGCATGAGATGCAACATTAATTGCAGTAACATCTAATAAATAGAATAGCACCAAACTGTCGACAATCAGTTGACCACAAGGAAACCTACACTATAATGCACATAATATGGTGTGTTATAATGAAAACATTAACTTTAGGGTCCTCAGATTGGACGATTATACGTACAGCATCATGCAAATACAGACCAATCCGCCATCTTGATCAAAACAATTTAATGTGGGCATTGATAGCGTCAGACAAAAAATTGCTAGGTTAAAAGATTTTAAGTTGGTGGAACTCTGTGCGGTAAGACTCGCGGCAGTGACTTGTGTGTTTACATTAACACGAAATGGTGCAAGAACTGTACTAGTTTCTAGTTATTGCTCATCGCTGGTGGAGTTTGTAACTCTTAGATTCAGACCTTTTTATTTACCGCGGGAATTCACCACGATTTTCATTATCAGAGTATATATTTCACCTAGCGCTAATGCTAAGGAAACGTTATGTAAACTATATGCAAAGATCAGTGAACTTGAGAACACACACACAGATGGACTGTTTATTGTTGCTGGAGATTTCAACTCCAGCATATTACTCTAATTTTTACTCTAATTAACTCTAATTTTAGCATACAGACCACTCGTCAGGCATTCAAAACTGGTTCTGAAGCAGGTGAAAATCTGGCCAGTAGGAATCATCTCTTCTTTAGGACTGTTTTAAAAACACTAACTGAAACATGTTTAGGGAGGCTGCAACTTAAGGTGACTTCACAGACTTGGAGCAGTACACATTATCAGTGACCAACTACATTAACAAGTGCACCAATGATGTCACTGTCTCTAATAATATAATCTCACAACTCAACCAGAAACCGTGGATTACTGTGAATATACATGCACTTCTGAGGACCCAAGACTCCGCCTTCAGAGCGAGGGACAAAATGCCCTAAGAACTGTAAGGGCAAACTTTCCCGGCCCGTCAGAAAAGTGAAGCACGGACACGCCCAGAGAATCCACAAACACTTCGGAGACAATAGTGACATGCGGCAGGGCGTACAAGCCATCACAAACTACAGGACATCACCTGCCTGTGACGGCTCCCTTCCAGATGCGCTGAACAACTTCTACGCTCAGGTCGACATGCAGAATGACGTGACGGCGAGGAAGACCACCGTGAACAACCAGGTACTGTGTCTCACCACAGCTTATGTGAGGGAAGCTCAATGCAGAGTCATCCGACGTAAAGCTACTGGACCAAACAATATCCCTGGCAGAGTGCTGAGAGAAATGTGCTGAACAGCTGGAAAATGTTTACACCGACACCTTTAATATCAGTGCCATCATCCCCTTGTGCTTCGTCCACCACCATTATCCCTGTGCCAAAGAAGTCTGTGTCATGTGTCGATGACCACCGTCCTGTGCTTTGAGCGGCCCGTCATTAAACATATCCAGACCCTGCTGCCCCCCTCTATGAACCCACTGCAGATTACATATCATCCTAACAATTTAATGGACGACGCCTTCTCCACCACACTCCATCCTGCCCTCACACACTTGGACAATAAGGACACATATGTTTGAATGCTGTACTGTACATAGATTTCAGTTCAGCATTCAACACTATACCCCCAACACCTGATCGGGAAGCTAAGCCTCCTGGGCCTGAACACCTCTCTCTGTAACCAGATCCTGGACGTTCCGACAAGAAGGTATCGTCAGTATGGATCGGGAACTGCACCTCCAGCACCAGCACACTGAGTATTGGGGTCCCTCATGACTGTGTACTCAGTCCCCTGATGTTCACACTGCTGACTTACGACTGTGTAGCAACCAGTGCTGGATGTTACACGTTAGAGTACTTTAGTGATTGGTCGTTCATGAATGATTAGTTCTTTTTAAACGAATCTTTAACGTGACTCAGAAGAACGAGTAGCTCGGAGAGTGATTTGTTCATTTTCTACTTTTTTTTGCAAATTACTATAGCCAAAATTTGTGTATGTAAACGTGTTGGGGGTCTTTTTATTGAAAATGCAACATTTTATTTTATTTCTGATCAAAAGAACAAAATAAACTAAATTATTTAAAAAAAGGTTACTTTATTTTGATAAACGAGATTCAAAGAACCGAGTCACTAAAATGATTCTAACTTTCCATCACTAGAGTACTTGGATTACTATTTTGATGTAACGGATCAACGGATCCTCTGTGGAGATCTGGAGAAGAACCTCACCTGGCCCCACAACATCAGCTCTTTGCACAAGAAGGCATCTATGGGAGAAAGCCCAATAGCATCTCTTCTTCCTAAAAAGGCTGAGGAAGGTCTGGCTTCCACCACCGATCCTGACCACCCTCTATAGAGGACCATAAAGAGCATCCTGAAAAGTTGCATCACTCTCTGGTTTGGGAATTGTGCCATATTGGACCGCAAGACCCTACAGCGGATAGTAAGGACAATGGAAAAGATCATTGGGGTCTCTTTTCCCTCTACTGAAAATATCTACACCACATCTGGAACAGGGTACCTAAACATTTAGGCACACATCCAGACTGTGTAACACCTTTTCTCCACAAGGCATCTGTCTCCACAACAAAAAGGGACTGGACTGATAAAACACACACACATTATCACTTAGATTAAATAAACTACCTTAAAACATTGAGACTGGACTGATTAATCAACACAAGTGTAAACACACCGATCTACATTTACATTTACATTTAGGCATTTGGCAGACGCTCTTATCCAGAGCGACTTACAAAAAGTGCTTTAATGTTTACAACATTCTATTCATTATTCTATGATCTATAATACCAAAGTACTGTACAACCAACCCGTAAGTGCTCTTTTGCACAATAATCATTACTTGATACATTTTTGCACTAACTATTTTAACCCTGCTGCTACTTATGGAATGTTTACTGTTTTTCTTCCTACTACCTTAACTCACCCCTTAGTTAGCCTTGGTGTGCCTTTGTCTTTTCAACTTGAGGGTTTGAAGAAAAAGCAAGTTGCTATGTAGCATCTTGATGCACTTGAGTGCAAGTTTGATGAGCGAAGACCACAGGAAGAGTGAAGTCATGTGCATAAAAGAGCTAAGAGGGCGCATAACGTGGATATTGCCTTGGTGTAGACCTTTTAAATTGACCTTTATGTTAGCTGACAATATAGTAGTAAATTATACTTTGCCAAGTTTATTTTAATGATACAAGCTCACCATAGCCGATGCCATGCATTGCCCACCCCTGACGTATGCAATCTGTTTGAGTGCAACAATTGTATCGTTTTTCTTGTTCTTTTGAATTTACAGTATTCCCAGAACATCACTTTTTCCATATTTTGTTATGTCACAGTTTTATTTTAAAATGGATTAAATTCTTTTTTTTTTCTCAGAATTATAAAAAAACGGAAGACACTCCTTCGTCAAAGGCACATGGCAGCTCACCTGGAGTTTGCCAAAAGGCACCTGAAGGACTCCCAGACTATGAGAAACAAAATTATCAGGTCTGATGAGACTCTCTGGCCACTCTACCATATATGCCTGATTGGTGGATTGCTGCAGAGATGGTTGTCCTTCTGGAAGGTTCTCCTCTCTCCACAAAGGACCTCTGAAGCTCTGACAGAGTGACCACCGAGTTCTTGGTCACCTTCCTGACTAGGGCTCAAATTTGCAAATGCTGTGAAAACTTATATACATGTGCTGTCTTATATATTGTAGCGTTTTTACGCCGGAAAGAATGCTGGAGAGACGAGTGAGCTTATTTGCTGCCCAATGCAATGGCTGGGAGTACTTTATTTAGCACACACGCAGTCACACAAACAGCATGAACAGCACCTTCACTCAGGAGCCTACATCCAATTCAGCGTCAGCCTGAACTGGAGCACATTTCACACGTCACACCCCCACACACACAAACAGGGCTGAAGCCACTAACCCAAACACCTTTCCCCATCATGGTGAACACACCGACATTCCCGCAAGGCATGCTGGTCGTCAGCCGCCGCCCCGCCCACGCCACACTGCCCCCACCTGAGCTGTGACCGTCCCTGGTCACCATGACAACTCCGTTTCGGAGGCGTGGAGGCGGTCGGCGCTGGCAGTGGAAACGCCGGCGTCCTTTGGCAGGTGAGGTATGAACGCGAATATTGTCCTGAGGCGGTCCGGCCTCCACAGAGTTCAATGTTTCCCCGGCGTGCGGCTGGTAAAGCGCAAGACGGTCCCGGTGGAGCAAAACTCGTGCCCGCCCCGCCAACCGCACCCGGTAGATGACATCGAGCTGGCTGTGTGTGTCCACGCCCATTCGCCCCATAGGTGCCCCCACCCGAAAGTCTTGCAGCGGTGCCTGCGAGCGCTGGGTGGGGCCCTTCTGCCTAGCGATGAATGGTTCACAGTTCAGCTGTGAGACCGGCGGAGCGACCGCGGGCGACGCAGCAACTCGGCTGCACGCTGGCTCAGACGGCCGACCACCTGAGGCTGAGGGCCTGGAGGACTGCACAGAGAGAATGTTCAGGGTTCTACGTCGCGACGGCGCTCCACGAGCGCCCACAGTAAGACGCCGTCCAGCACACAGTCGACGTAGAACCCTCGACGCTGAACATTCTTCCTGTGCCGTTCTCCAGGCTCTCCGGCGGTGATCAGCCGTCTGAGCCAGCGTGCAGCCGAGTTGCTGCGTCACCCGCAGTGGCTTCGCCGGTGTCGCAGCTGAACCGTGATCCGCCAAGCAGACGGGCCCCACCCAGCGCTCGCGGGCACCGCTGCGGGACTTTCGGGTGGGGGCACCTATGGAGCGTATGGGCGTGGACACTCCCAGCCGGGGGCGAGATTTTGCTGCTGGAGAGCAGGTATAGGTGTGTTCCTCCGGAAGGAAGAGGGGGCTCTCGGCCGGGCGTGTGTCTCACTGGGTGGGCTCCTGTACGGTAATAGCTCGGCTCTCCGATGTTTCTATCGGGTGCGGTTGGCGGGGCAGGCACGAGTTGTGCTTCACCGGGACCGTCTTGCGCCTCACCAGCCGCACGCCGGGGAAACATCGAACTCTGTGGAGGCCGCCTCAGGACTATGTTCGCGTTCATCCCTCACCTGCCAAAGGACGCCGGCGTTCCCACCGCCAGCGCCGACCGCCTCCACGGCTCCGAAAAAAAATTCGTCATGGTGACCAGGGACGGTCACAGCTCGGGTGTGGGCGGGGCGGCGGCTGATGACCAGCATGCCTTGCGGGGATGTCGGTGTGTTTACCATGATGGGGAAAGGTATTTGGGTTAGTGGCTTCGGCCCTGTTGGGTGTGTGTTGGGTGTGTGTGACGTGTGAAATGTGCTCCAGTTCAGGCTGATGCTGAATTGGATGTAGGCTCCAGAGTGAAAGTGCTGCTCATGCTGTTTGTTTGACTGCGTGTGTGCTAAATAAAGTACTCCCAGCCATTGGGCAGCAAATAAGCTCACTCGTCTTTCCAGCATTCTTTCCGGCGTAAAAACGCTACTATATATATATATATATATATTTTTTTTAATAAATTAGCAAAAATCTCAAGTAAACTTTTTTATGTTTTTAATAAGGGGTGTTGTGTGTAGAATTATGAGAAAAAAAATAATTGAATCCATTTTAGAATAAGGCTGTGACATAACAAAATGTGGAAAAGGTGATGTGCTGTGAATACTTTCCAGATGCACTTTATACACTGTACTGTCCCCACTATCTTATTACATGAATCTTTAAGCAGACCATGCTGGTTTTTCTGTTAGTGGTCTCCATGTGATGAATTTTAACCATAAGTGGAGGACCAGGATGCATCAGACAGGTGTGGAAGGGAGACAGAGAGAGAGAGAGAGAGAGAGAAACAAAGAGAGAGAGAGACAGAGAGAGAACAGTTAAGTACACTCACTGTCATGATAAGGTTAATGCATAAGTAAAAGAGAGAGCTAAAAGGAAACACAGACATGAGAACTCCCTGGGAAGTAAAGCAACCAGTTACTCCACCGTCAACTAACCCGAGTGATAAATAAGAGTGGGAAAAGCAGCATGTCCATGAGTCTCCCAGAAACTACACCTGTATACTTTAAGCAAATCTATTTACAAAATTGTTTGGCTAAATAAGCGAGAAATAAGCACTGAGACTGTGTCTGAGTCCTGAACAGTAACTTGAAAGCTATGCCATAATTGTACGAAAAAACTCTGCCCTCTACTGTAGTTTTCATAATACAAGGTACTGACAAGCAGCCTGCATCCTTTGATCAAAGTAGCTGTTCATAAAAGGCCTGACTAAACAAATACGTTTAAGGTAAGTAGAGGTGACAATAGCATGAACTCATTTTTTGCTTCATGTTTCTATGAAATGTTTCTAAGATGAAAGAATTCTATGCTAGTAATATTATCTACATGAGCTTCAAATTAATGTGGGTTTGGGGATTTAGAAAGTTCTAGTGCTGCTTCAACCAGAATTAGTTCCACTCTGTAAACAATATATATTCACCTTATTCTGGATCAGCTGCATAGGAAGAATAGTGGACATAGGTAGACCTGCCAGAAGTGAGTTGCAGTAGTCCAGTCTTTAAATAACAAAGGACTAAACAAGCACCGCAATAGCCTGTGTGGTGTACAAGTAAGGTTAGCAGTGTGCAGGGACCGACAGTTGATTGTTACAACAAGGTTGCTGGCAGTGACAGAGGGAATAATCTAATTGTTGTCCAGGGAGATCATAAGATCCTGACAAGCGGATGAATTACTAAGTAATTACTAATTACTTTTACTAAGATTATGTTTCATCTAATGAGCTGGAAACCCAAGTGGAAACCCAAGTGGCTGAGGGAAGAAAGAAAAAAATTAGTTGTGTGTCCTCTAAAAAATGCTATAAAAAGTCATGTGGGGATATGATTGCACCAAGAGACAGAGAATAGAGGGAGAACAAAAGAGGACCAAGTACTAAGTCTTGTGGGACACCAGTAGAGAGCCATCATTGAGTAGATATGGATCCTCTCCATGTCATTTCATACAACAGATCTTCTTGCTAGGAAGCAAATCATTGCCGCATATTCTAAGGCCTGTGACATAGCTTCCTGTTTTGCTGTTCAAGTTCAATTTATTTGTATAGCACATTTACAACAGCCTTCAGGCTGACCAAAGTGCTTCACAGAAAAGCATGATCATAAAACATACCCCAAAAACAATACACACAAAAGTAACACAACCTGTTTAACACACTATAAAACAGAATTAGTACACTAACAAAAAAAAAAATAGGTTTTAAGCAAGGACTCAAAAGAAGACAGAGAAGGTGCCATTCTAATCTCTAAAGGCAAATTATTCCAAAGTTGAGGCCCTGCTACCGCAAATGCCCGTGCCCCTCTACGCTTGAGCCTCACATGTGGGACTACTAGAGCCTGATCACAAGATCTTAGTGTTCTAGAAGAAGAGTAAAGATGAAGAAGTTTAGAGAGGTAGACTGGTGCTAGGTTAGAGATTTATACACAAAGAGAAGAATTTTAAAATGAATTCTCTGAGAGACTGGCAGCCAGTGTAGATCTTTGTGTAGATCAGATGTGTTCATGCTTATGACATTTGCGAAGAAATCTTGCTGCTGCATTTTGTACAAGCTGTAGGCGAGCACTTTGAGATTTGGAAATACCGCAGTATAAAGAATTGCAGTAATCTAGACGAGACGTAATGAATGCATGCACAGCCATTTCTAGAGTTTTGGGGGTGAGGAAGTGTTTCATTTTAGCGAGTAGTCGAAGCTGATAGAAGCTGGATCCAATAACAGAGGCCAAAATGCTGGTCAATGAGAACACCAAGGTTACGCACCTGCGATGATCTGAAGACAGATAAACTGTTCAGATTAGGGCTAAAATGCTGAGAGTTCTCATTAGGACCAAAAACAATTTGGTGTGAAATAGGTTCCTGTTTTTGCATTGCTACCGCAAAAGTTCCTTGTTTGTTTGTATCAGCATTTAAATTATACTGCCTTTTCCATTTATACTAAATAACAATATTAACTAGTTTTCTGTTTTAATAATACTAGACTATTTGCCTTTTTCTGTTTTTTGAGCTTTTTTTGAGAATGCACGTATCATCTGAGAACAACAACAGGAATCCATCACCAAACAATTAAAACTCAGACACAGGTACGTTATCATTTTTTTTTTTTTTTTTTTTTTGATCAGGGACAATGCACAAACAACATTAGTCTAAAATAAGAAGAGATGTCATGTGCCAGGTTATAGCAAAAATGCTAATTTCCACCCGCAGTCCCTGGACAGGTTGTTGTTACACTTACAAAAGCTTTTCAAATATATACAGAAAAATACATCATGTCTAGCATTTAGCTCGTTCAGTTTGTACAGTGCAGGATGTTTAGACATTCTTCCTCCGTCATTAGCGATAACTTTATTTTAAACAGCTGTTTGTTAGCGAGCACTCTGATGGAGAAGATATTACATTTGCATAATATTACATATTAGAGAGGGTTTAGAGAGTGTGAGAGCAGTGTTATTTCTGTAGCGGAAAGTCTGGGCGCCACCGGCAGAGATAGCCATCCCCCCACTCTGGCATTAGAGCCCTCACAGCAGGGCGAGTGGGTGACGACTCGGCAGCATACTTGTTCAGCCAAAGCTAATGCTAAGGCTATCCCACCGAAGCACATTTCCTCTGCGCTTCACGTATCCAACAGCTTTTCTTTCAGCTCAGGTTATAGGAGACTCTATACTGAGGCACGTGAAACTAGTTAGCCCTTTAGGGGTGCCAGCAGCAGTGGTTAAGTGTATCCTGGGAGCCAGTGCACCGGACATAGGTAATCTTAGGGCTGTAGGACAGCATGTAGCTAACAATATATAATGTTTGAATTAGCGAAGATGATGTCCAATAAAATAGTATGCTCTGGTCCGATCCCCAAGTGACTGGTGACGTAGGTTACAGCAGTTCCCTTTTAAAAGCTACACTCGATGCTGTGTCAAAAAACGCTATCTCTTTGAAAACACTATCTCTTTGTTCTACCGGTTGTAAAGCATGTGTGTATCAAACACGCCAAATTTTGGCTGAAATAACCCCGGTCAGGTGATGTCATCGGGCAGGTTATAAATAGGAGAGAACCAGAAACATCTTCAGGTCTTTTAGTCTTTAAGGACTGCATTGTGTTTGCGTGTTTATGCAAGCGAATATACTAGGTATTAGATAACTTACCAATATGGCAGAGTTCGATAGGAGATGCATGCCTCAGTGTGATAGATTTCTTTTGTGAACACTTCATGTTTTAAGGGCTTCGCCGCGGTTTCTCTTTTTTTTTTAAATGGAACTGTGAGCCACGGCGCATTCCTGGGGTTCATGCGCTGATCTGGCAGACGTGCATGAGATGGAATTCCCCCTTTCTAACGCGTTCTCGCCGGGTCAGGAGGTTTTACCGTCCACTTCTCAAGCTGGGCAGAATAGACCTTCTCTCTTGCTTCCACGAATAACCCCTATTCAACCTGTGTTTTGTGCTATTGAAATCGATTTATTCGAATGTCACTGATGTGAAAGCGTGGTTTTATATGATGATGCCCCAGATTGAAGAGACGCTTGCGACCATCTCTCTCCTGGGAGCTCATCCTCCCTGAAAAAGCCCACATTCCCCACTATGTAAGGGTCCGCCACTAGAGGTCACTGTTTTTATTTTGTAGTTTTTGTTGGCCGACTCAGTTTCCCAGCAGGCACCTCGGTCAGGTGATGCGGGTGCACACCTGAACCGAGGTAGCCATCAATCAATCTATAAATAGCTGTTTAGACTGGAAAACTGGGTCGAGCGTTTTTGGTATCACCACTGTCATTTGTGTGGGTATTTAGTTTTATTTTGCTTTTGTTCTTTGTATAGTTTATTTTGATTTTAGTTGTGTTGACTTGGGCTCTCTTATTGGCATTGTTTCTGTGTATGTTCTGTGAGTCTGTGTTGGTGGAGCTGATTCAGTCCTGTCCTTCTGTGTTCTTGTGTGTTTAGCTAGAGTCAGGTAAGTAGTTAGGTGTGTGTATGGCTAGAAGCATGTTTAGCTAAAATCTATGTTGAGTCACAGTAACTAGCATGCATAGCCCCTCTGTGTCTCTAGCTGTCCTGTGTTTCCTACCTCCCTAGTTGCCCAGTGTGCCTTTGATGTGTCCTCAGCCTAGCCTTTGATGTGTCCTCAGCCTAGCCACTAAGTATCCCTTGTCTGTGTTTCTGTGCCCCATTTCCTAGTGTGTTTTAAGCTATTGGGTAAGGGTAGCTTAGTGCATGTTGGGGCTAAAGACATGCTTAGCTAGGTGTATGTGTAGCTAACTGCCATGGTTAAGCACAGCTTAACCATGTTTAGCTAAAAGCCATGCCTAGCTGATTGCCATGTCTTTAGTCCTCGTCCCGTCTCCCTCTAAGTGTCTCTACGTGTCTCCCTCTAAGTGTCTCTACGTGTCTCCCGTCTCTAAGTGTCTCTACGTGTCTCCCGTCTCTAAGTGTCTCTACGTGTCTCCCGTCTCTAAGTGTCTCTACGTGTCTCCCGTCTCTAAGTGTCTCTACGTGTCTCCCGTCTCTAAGTGTCTCTACGTGTCTCCCGTCTCTAAGTGTCTCTACGTGTCTCCCGTCTCTAAGTGTCTCTACGTGTCTCCCGTCTCTAAGTGTCTCTACGTGTCTCCCGTCTCTAAGTGTCTCTACGTGTCTCCCGTCTCTACGTGTCTCCCGTCTCTACGTGTCTCTACGTGTCTCCCGTCTCTACGTGTCTCTACGTGTCTCCCGTCTCTACGTGTCTCTCTTCTCTCTGGTGTCTCTCTTCTCTCTGGTGTCTCCCTTTAGTGTCCAGTCTCAGCTCCACGCATAGTCTGTGTGTCCTATGTGTCTCGCCCTGCCTGTGTCTCGCCACAGGGCGTGCTATGTGTCTCGCCCTGCCTGTGTCTCGCCACAGGGCGTGCTATGTGTCTCGCCCTGCCTGTGTCTCGCCACAGGGCGTGCTATGTGTCTCGCCCTGCCTGTGTCTCGCCACAGGGCGTGCTATGTGTCTCGCCCTGCCTGTGTCTCGCCACAGGGCGTGCTATGTGTCTCGCCCTGCCTGTGTCTCGCCACAGGGCGTGCTATGTGTCTCGCCCTGCCTGTGTCTCGCCACAGGGCGTGCTATGTGTCTCGCCCTGCCTGTGTCTCGCCACAGGGCGTGCTATGTGTCTCGCCCTGCCTGTGTCTCGCCACAGGGCGTGCTATGTGTCTCGCCCTGCCTGTGTCTCGCCACGCCTGTGTCTGGCCAGAGAGCCCCTGTTAGCACAGAGTTAAGTATTGTTTGAGTTTGTTTGTTCCTTAGTGTCTTTATTTATACTTTGTGTTCAACCTTCATTAAAAGACTCTTTTTTTTTTTTTTTTTTTTTTGATTACACAACCCCTCTGCCTCTATGCCTGCTCCTTCCGCCACGGCGTTCAACACCTGCCACAACACCACATTCGTGACAGAACGCTCGATCCACCAAGGCATAGCAGAGGGGGCTGGGACTTTAAAGCGGCATCCTTCGGGCCTCACGTGGAGGCCACAGCTGCGGCATCCTTCGGGCCTCACGTGGAGGCCACAGCTGCGGCATCCTTCGGGCCTCACGTGGAGGCCACAGCTGCGGCATCCTTCGGGCCTCACGTGGAGGCCACAGCTGCGGCATCCTTCGGGCCTCACGTGGAGGCCACAGCTGCGGCATCCTTCGGGCCTCACGTGGAGGCCACAGCTGCGGCATCCTTCGGGCCTCACGTGGAGGCCACAGCTGCGGCATCCTTCGGGCCTCACGTGGAGGCCACAGCTGCGGCATCCTTCGGGCCTCACGTGGAGGCCACAGCTGCGGCATCCTTCGGGCCTCACGTGGAGGCCACAGCTGCGGCATCCTTCGGGCCTCACGTGGAGGCCACAGCTGCGGCATCCTTCGGGCCTCACGTGGAGGCCACAGCTGCGGCATCCTTCGGGCCTCACGTGGAGGCCACAGCTGCGGCATCCTTCGGGCCTCACGTGGAGGCCACAGCTGCGGCATCCTTCGGGCCTCACGTGGAGGCCACAGCTGCGGCATCCTTCGGGCCTCACGTGGAGGCCACAGCTGCGGCATCCTTTTACCCCCCACCTTCGTCCAGTAGCCCTTATTCAAGGCTCGCCGCCTTCGGAGTGACACCCCAGCACAGCGTTCAGCACCCGGCTTCGATGTCGGGCACCCACCGCTGCACGGCGGAGGAAAAGCCAGTACTGCATCAGCCGCCCGGATTGGGGGACAACTCAGCACTGTCTTCAGGGGCTCTACTTCTCAGAGCAATACAGTGCTGCCCCCTCCGCCTGGCCTACAACAGCGATCAGGTGCTACCTCCGCCACACAGTCGACTACGGGAGCTAGCCTGTCGGGGTCGGGTGAAAGGACACGGGACACTAGGGAAGTGCCCCGGGACCACCAATAGCGCTTCGGGGGAGCGGTTTGGGGGGGGGGGGTACTGTAAGGGTCCGCCACTGGGGGTCACTGTTTTTATTTTGTAGTTTTTGTTGGCCGACTCAGTTTCCCAGCAGGCACCTCGGTCAGGTGATGCGAGTGCACACCTGAACCGAGGTAGCCATCAATCAATCTATAAATAGCTGTTTAGACTGGGAAACTGAGTCAAGCGTTTTTGGCATCACCACTGTCATTTGTGTGGGTATTTAGTTTTATTTTGTTTTTGTTCTTTGTTTAGTTTATTTTGATTTTAGTTGTGTTGACTTGGGCTCTCTTATTGGCATTGTTTCTGTGTATGTTCTGTGAGTCTGTGTTAGTGGAGCTGTATCAGTCCTGTCCTCCTGTGTTCTTGTGTGTTTAGCTAGAGTCAGGTAAGTAGTTAGGTGTGTGTGTGGCTAGGAGCATGTTTAGCTAAAATCTATGTTGCGTTACAGTAACTAGCATGCTTCTAGCCATAGCCCCTCTGTGTCTCTAGCTGTCCTGTGTTTTCTACCTCCCTAGTTGCCCAGTGTGCCTAGCCTTTGATGGTGTCCTCAGCCTAGCCTTTGATGGTGTCCTCAGCCTAGCCACTGGGTATCCCTTGTCTGTGTTTCTGTGCCTCATTTCCTAGTGTGTTTTAAGCTATTGGGTAAGGGTAGCTTGGTGCATGTTGGGGCTAAAGACATGCTTAGCTAGGTGTATGTGTAGCTAACTGCCATGGTTAAGCACAGCTTAACCATGTTTAGCTAAAAGCCATGCCTAGCTGATTGCCATGTCTTTAGTCCTCGTCCCGTCTCCCTCTAGTGTCTCTACGTGTCTCCCTCCTCCCTGGTGTCTCCCTCCCTGGTGTCCAGTCTGTTATGTTTGTCCGCCCTCTGCCTGTGTCTCGCCACAGGGCGTGTTATGTGTTTCCCTCTGTCTGTGTCTGGCCAGAGAGCCCCTGTTAGCACAGAGTTAAGTATTGTTTGAGTTTGTTTGTTCCCTAGTGTCTTTATTCATACTTTGTGTTCAACCTTCATTAAAAGACTCTTTTTTTTTTTATTTCTTTATTATTTTTTTTTAATTTATTACACAACTCCTCTGCCTCTATGCCTGCTCCTTCCGCCTACAGCGTTCAACACCTGCCCCAACACCCCGTTCGTGACCCACTAAGCCATGTAGACTAACATTTTCTTTGGTAGAAAAAGATTTTCAGGCAACGGTCAGGCTGGGGCTACCCTGCACACCATGGCGGTTTTGCAGGCATACCAGGACTAGCCACACTTCGCAGTCCGCCTCAAAAGAGGCATGTAAAAAATCTTTTTTGCCGCCTCAGTCATTCATGCTCGCGCACACCTGGTCCTTATCACGCCTACTCTATATAACTCTCCCTTTTTATTGCATGCTAATTTTCTATTGTCTCGTGCCTTTTTGTCAAGATATATCTGCCTGTTTTTTACGTTGTCAAATCTTTTTCTGCTCTCCAGGATTATGCTCTTGCCTCTTGGATTAAACTCGTTTGCTACGCGGACTGCTCTACCAGCTTTGATTCTCTGCTTTCGCTTTCGACTACGGCTTTGTCTCTACGGCTTATTCTCGGTTTGGACTGCAGGTGTGCAGAATAACAAAAGTACAAATATTAAGTACAAAATAAAGCAATTACCAATAGATCAAGGGTAAAAAATAGGAACTGGTTTTAGAAAAAATATGAAGTTTTTTTTTTTAAATAATAATAAACATGAACATAGGTTACCATGTACTCCTTTACTAGGTTTGAAGGATCTTTATTTGGGTAGACCACTAGGGCTTTCAGGATGCATTCACGCTTTTTGTCAATGGTGATGCTCTAATCAAAATAAAATGAGAATTAGTACTTTTTGCTGTCTTAAATTTAAATAGTATTACGCAAATTATCCCACTACTTTAATTTACAAAAGTCAGGTGGTCCCAAATTAGAAGCACTGCATGGGATACACATTTATCTTGAACATCTGAGCTGTTCTAACAGTAGTTGCAAAAAGAAACTCTGTTAAAGTATAACAGAGGCAGAAAGTGATGCTTCAAAACAAAATATGATATTTGGAGCTTTAGAATTAAAATTCACCTTTAACTTTTAATCCATAATTTAAATTAAATTTTATTTGTATAGCGCTTTTAGCAATTTTCATTGCCGCAAAGCAGCCATTTTAGTATGAAAAAGATTGAATAAAGGATGAGTTAAAAATAACAATCATATTTGGGTAAAATATTAGTTTGGCTAGTTTACTATAAATAAACAAACCTGATTTACATCTAAAAGTACTCCAATCATAGTTTAGAATTATAACATCCAAGCAATTAATCAGCTGACATGACAGTAAAGACATACCTCTTGCTCAGTAAAGAGTGCTGGCCATCTGTTCTTGAATTCAGCAATGGAAGGGGAGTCTTCTACCACCTCGTGCCACTGTAGAGCAAATGTTCTGTCCATCGGCCCCTTGATAACCTGCTCGTTGTTACTTTTAGTCACCTCCGATAGTAGTGTAACCCTTTGATTTTCAAGAGTTTCTTTTGTTGCACCCATTGGGTAATCTGGACAGTAATTTACCTCAGCTTTTTTTGGTTTCTTCATTTGGTTCGTACTTCCAATGGATCCTTTTCGCTTATGGAAATTGATGTTTAGCTTAGAACATCCTAGGTTTCTCAATTTTGTTCTGTAGTTTGCCTTTTTATATTTTAAACAAATTTTCCAACCATAGTAGCCACTCACAGAGCCCTTTTCTTTTAGACAAGGATGCTTCTGTATCAAAGCAGCAGCTACATCATCATGATCTGCACTTGAAGGGTATGCCTTGAACTTTATTATTTCTAAGGCTAAAGCATCCATAACACACCAAGTTGTATTTGGATTTCTTCTTTAAGGTCATTTAATAAGTCTGGTATACCAGCTGTCTGGAAGAGAGAAGGGAATAAATATTACTAGAATGGCAGCAGACTAATTTTAAGTAATTAGAATAAAACAGAAATTTAAAAAATATATATTAAATGAATTTTATTTTTTAAACTTCATACAAAGATAAGACTATAGCTGTGTGACATGATCTTATGCTTTAAAACCTACACTCTTAACCCAATAGTTGACTTTACCATAAAACAACATCGAAAAGCATTGCCTTAAACCACTTACAGTGGCTTGCAAAAGTATTCGGCCCCCTTAACTTTTCCACATTTTGTCACATTACAGCCACAAACATGAATAAATTTTTTTGGAATTCCACGTGAAGGACCAATACAAAGTGGTGTACACGTAAGAAGTGGAACGAAAATCATAAATGATTCCAAACATTTTTTACAAATAAATAACTGAAAAGTGGTGATTAATAATTAAGTTAGTAAAACTGACATTAGCAGGTGATTGAACTACTGTACAAGCACAAACCAATCGGTTAAAATAGAGTAACACACTGTTGTTCACACTGACTACTGCATCGGAACGCTGCTGAACGCTGCTTTTTTCCGAGCTCCGCCAGAGTGACCAATTTTTCAACTTTTTCGTCCCCTTACGAAGAGTAAACATATACCAGATAAGTATTTCATACTACCTTATACTATATTCACTCGAAACGCGTGTTATATCGTTTTCGTTTAAGTTTATATCGTATAAGTTTTAATTGTTTTGCAGCACACCGCATCTAGCCGGCTTTCCATTAGCATCGCTAGCCCGTTAGCCCGGCTATCACAAGTTTGTTTACGCTCTTTCGCACCGGTTATTTCTATTTTTAGACACCATGTCGGTTGGGTCTCTGCCTCTGTGTGCAGGTGAGGAGACATTGGAGCTGCACTCGGTGGACTTGGAGATGGAGGCCGTGGAGAAGCTGATCCGCGACCTACAGGTGAAGCTGGCCCGGCTACAGCAGCGGAAAGCCACGCTGGAATCGTCGCGGACCGACGCTCACCTGTCTCAGGTAAATTCTCGGCATGAGAATTCTCCGACAACCTCTACTCCGCGTGCTTCTCTGCCCAGGTCCAACGCACCAGGGACGCAGCCCGCCCAGCTTTCCTTCACCCCGGCGCCGGGATACCACGAGGCCTGGATACTGCAGCAGCGGAAGACGCGCGCCAAGCCCCGGGCGAGGACCTCTCCTCCTCCTCCGCCACCACCCGTCTTCGAGATCTCAACCCGAAACCGCTTCGCTCCTCTCCGTGAGACGGCACGCGACGCGCTGGTCATCGGAGACTCCATCGTCCGGCATGTGCGTGCTACCACGGCTAAAGGTAAGGCGTACACTCGCTGTTTACCTGGTGCATGTGTTCTTGATGTTGCTGCACAGGTGCCTGCGGCCCTGAGGAAGAACATACGAGCTGTGGTTCTTCATGCTGGCACGAACGACATCAGGCTGAGGCAGACAGAGATCCTAAAGAAGGACTTCAGGAGCCTGGTTGAGAAGGTCCGCAGCACATCACCCACGACAAAGATCGTCGTATCTGGACCACTTCCGACATTTCAGAAAGGAATCGAGAGGTTCAGTAGATTATTTGCCTTTAATGAATGGTTACAATCTTGGTGTCAACAACAGAGATTACCCTTTGTTGATAACTGGAATGTTTTCTGGGAGCGTCCTAGGCTCTACCGCACAGATGGCCTGCACCCTAGCAGAGCTGGAGCAGCGGTCCTCTCTGACAACATCTCCAGGACATTACGAACCATCTGACTGGCGGTAAGTCATACCTCAGATTCTTTAGATATCAGCCACAATACAACCCACCATACTTATAGATGCACACACATAGCTTGTACTATAGAAACTGTGTCTGTTCCCCGAATAGTGAGAAAAAAGAATAAATTCGTTAAATCCAGCCGAAACAATCTGGTAACCATTAAACCAGAAAAAGGCCAAATAAGTAATCGAAGTCTACCTCTAAAGTTTGGACTTCTCAACATTAGATCCCTTGCGCCTAAAGCACTTATTGTTAATGAAATAGTATCAGATTATTGCCTTGACGCACTCTGCCTTACTGAAACCTGGCTTAAACCAAATGAATATATTGGTCTGAATGAGTCTACTCCGTCAGGATATTTTTATAAGCACGAGCCCCGTCTAACTGGTCGCGGTGGTGGTGTCGCCACTATCTACAAAGATGTACTCACTGTTACTCAAAAAATAAGGCCCAGGTTTAACTCGTTTGAAGTGCTCGTCATTAATGTTGCACTTAATGAAATACATAATAAACCCGCGCTATATTTTACAATGGCCACCGTGTACAGACCCCCAGGGCCATATGCAGATTTTCTTAAAGAATTTGGACATCTGCTATCAGACCTAATTGTTAACTCTGACAAAGTACTGATAGTAGGTGACTTTAACATTCATGTAGATGATGCTAACGACACTTTAGCCCTCGCATTTATGGACTTACTAAATTCCTTTGGGGTTAAACATAATATAAATGGATCAACTCACCGCTGTAATCATACACTAGATTTAATTATATCTCATGGTATAGATGTTTCTAATATAGAGATTTCACCTCAAAGTGATATCACAGATCACCTCCTCCTGATATATACTCTACCCATAGAACAGATTAGCTGTGTCTCTCCACGTTATCGATTTGTTAGAAATATGAATCCGACTACTAAAGACAGATTCACAAGTAATCTACCGGATCTGTCCCAAATTCTTATTAGACCCCTAAATGCAGACGATCTAGATGAGGTGACTAGCAGCATGGGTACTATTTTTACCAGTACATTAGACACTGTTGCTCCCATCAGATTAAAAAAAGTCAGAGATAAAACACTTGCTCCTTGGTACAATAGTCATACTCGCGCCCTAAAGAGAGCAACCCGTAACCTTGAGCGAAAATGGAGAAAAACTAAATTAGAAGTTTTTCGAATTGCGTTTAAAGACAGTATGTGCAGCTATAGACGGGCTCTAAAAACCGCTAGGACCGAGCATCTTAGCCAACTGATAGCTAAAAACCAAAATAATCCCAAGTTCTTATTTAGTACAGTAGCCCGCCTAACAAAACCTAAGATGCCTGCAGAGAGTACTCCACAACATTTTAGTAGTGAAGATTTTATGGACTTTTTTAATGAAAAAATCGATAGCATAAGGAAGAAAATAACAGAGGTTCAACCTCTAATAGCATCTCATGATCTAGTTCAGCCTAGAGCTTCCCATTTAGATTTTCAGTGCTTTACAGGTATAGGACAGGAAGAGCTGTATAAACTTATCACCTCAGCTAAATCAACAACGTGCCTGTTAGACCCAATACCAACCAGATTTTTAAAAGAAGTGATGCTTACAGTTGGAGAGCCACTTCTAAACATTATTAATTCTTCATTATATCTAGGTCACGTCCCTAAACCTTTGAAGCTGGCAGTTATTAAGCCGCTTCTTAAAAAAATCTAATTTGGACGCAAATGAAATAACAAACTACAGACCGATTTCAAACCTTCCGTTCATATCAAAAATATTAGAAAAAGTAGTATCAGCTCAAATATGCACATTCATGCAGGAAAACAACATCCTAGAAGAATTTCAGTCAGGTTTCAGGCCCCATCATAGTACAGAAACTGCACTAGTTAAGATTGCAAACGACTTGTTTTTAGCCTCAGACCAAGGCTGCATCTCAATACTAGTCTTACTTGATCTAAGTGCTGCATTCGACACCATAGATCATAATATTCTCATAGATCGCCTACAAAATCATATAGGTATTCAGGGACAGGCATTAAAATGGTTTAGATCATACCTGTCTGATCGATACCATTTTGTAGATCTAAATGGAGTACCGTCTGATGTAATGCCAGTGAAATATGGGGTCCCACAAGGGTCAGTTTTAGGACCTCTCCTGTTCTCAATTTACATGCTTCCCCTGGGAAACATCATTAGAAGGCATGGGATTAGTTTCCATTGTTATGCTGCTGATACCCAATTATACATCTCAACAAAACCAGATGAAATACCCAAGTTGTCTAGACTAACCGAGTGTGTCCAGGACATAAAAGATTGGATGGCCAATAACTTTCTTTTACTAAATTCAGATAAGACAGAGATATTGCTCATCGGCCCGAAAACCAGCACACAACAGCTTTCACAATTCAGCCTGCGTTTAGAAGGATGTACTGTTACTACCAGCTCAACAGTAAAAGACCTGGGCGTGATATTAGACAGTAACTTGTCTTTTGAAAATCATATTTCCAATATCACAAAAACAGCCTTTTTCCATCTTAGAAATATTGCCAAACTTAGGAGTATCCTATCCGTATCTGATGCAGAAAAGCTAGTTCATGCATTCATGACCTCCAGACTGGATTATTGTAATGCATTACTAGGTGGTTGTCCTGCATCCTCAATAAACAAGCTACAGTTAGTCCAAAATCCAGCCGCCAGGGTTCTCACTAGATCCAGAAAATATGATCATATAACCCCAATATTATCATCACTGCACTGGCTACCTGTTCAGTTTAGAATTAATTACAAAATAGTACTACTTACATACAAGGCTTTAAATGGTTTAGCTCCCACATACCTAACCAGTCTTTTGATACGCTATAATCCACCACGTCCCTTAAGATCACAAAACTCCGGACTTCTGGTAATTCCCAGAATTTTAAAATCCACAAAAGGGGGCAGGGCATTTTCATATTTGGCTCCAAAGCTTTGGAATAGCCTTCCAGACACTGTTCGGGGAGCAGACACGGTTTCCCAATTCAAAAGTAGACTCAAGACGCATCTCTTTAATCTGGCATACGCGTAACTCATCCCATAACCACATACTCCAGTACACCTATCCTGAATGGCAACTACGCTAATTCTCTCCATCTTTTCTGTATTTTTCTACCCATCCCGAGGCATCTGGAGATTGTGCCAGCTTTAGTAGACAAAGGCCAACCCTGCAAGGTTTCTAAGGCATCTTGAGAAGGACCTGCTCCAGCTAGATTCTGCTTTATGATGGCTGGAGCTACCATCCTGCTCCTGTGCTTCCAGTGATCCAGACCCCATCTGCCCTCTGCACCTACTGCTGAACTGAATCTACACAACTTCTGTTATATTGAACTTTCACCTGCACAACACACATGATGTTATTTCTATCTGTTATCACCCAGATGAGGATGGGTTCCCTGTTGAGTCTGGTTCCTCTCAAGGTTTCTTCCTATTGCCATCTCAGGGAGTTTTTCCTTGCCACTGTCGCCGTCACCCTTGGCTTGCTCATCAGAGACATTTCTTTCATTTTCATTCATCATTCATTCATTTCATTATTATTCATTCATCATTCATTTCATTATTATCTTTTTTTTGTGAAGCTGCTTTGAGACAATGACCATTGTTAAAAGCGCTATATAAATAAAATTGAATTGAATTGAATTAACCATTCCTCACTAGCAATTGAATATCATTTATGTAAATCACTCAAAATAAATGTAAAAGTTCAACAAGTATAAAATTTCACATAAATGCATAAAACAAAAACGTATCTAACTATAACGTGAAAGAAGACATGAGGCATATGGTAACTTCGTGACAATACTATACACAACACGGTATTCCAAATAAGTAATGATTCAAATGTTGTCATAGTCTCAATATAAATGCTTTAAAAGTGAAAATCTCACCTGTCTGTTCACGTAGAGGAAAACACGTTGTTGTTTTGCAGTGTAATTTTCCGTCTTTGATTCTCTCAAAATGGCGCCGATCTAAATGAGCTGAAAAGTAATCGTTGTGCGCACCTTCGTTCCTTCTAATGGTGTTTTCCCACTGCGCATGTGCAGATTTTACTACTGACCGATGTGCGGTACTGCAGAAGCAACACAACTCTGTTGCATTCATTTTAATTAACTGAGCAGTGTAAATTTGAAGAAATACTTCTTTTAATTTCTACCAAAACAACTCATTTAATTTTAATGCACAAATGAAATGTAATTAATTAATTTAAACATAATTACATTCTTTGGACCAACAAATGCCATGTTTCATTTTTTTTTAGTGTAATCGTGGACACACTCTAGACTTACTCATCAGTAAGGGTCTAAATATCTCATCCATTATTATAAAGGATGTAGCACTGTCTGATTAGTTCTGTATTTTCTTTGATGTATTGATCTCTGTTACCACCAAATCTAAATCTGTGTCTATCAGAAAAAGATGCATTAATGAGTGCACTGTTTATGAAGGCTATATCTTTAACACCAAGCATTTCTGCAGACTCTGTTGATCTTCTCCTCGATTCCTTTAACTCAAAAGTTAAGAATGCTATTGACGATATTGCCCCAGAAAAGGTCCGAAAGGCAGGCAGACAGAAATCACCATGGAGAAAATCAACAGCAGTTTAAAATATGAAAAGACAATGTCGAAAAGCTGAGCGGACGTGGCGGAAGACGAAACTTGAAATCCACTATAGCATCTATAAAGACAGCCTTCATGCTTTCAATGTGGAACTAGCCAAAGCTAGACAGACCTTCTTCTCAAACATTATAAACAGCAACATAAACAACACACACACTCTTTTTGCTACTGTTGAGAGCCTGACAAGCCCACCAAGTCAGATCCCCATTAAAATGCTCTCTGACAGCAAATGCAATGAGTTTGCTTTCTTTTTCTCTAAGAAAATCAGTAATATTAGGAGGGCTATTAACACATGAAGTTTGCAGAGATCAGAAAAACTCAAACAAAACCTCAGAAAACAATTAGTATGTCTGTCTTTCAAGCAATTGATAGCAAAATCTTGAATGAAACAGTGCAGCACCTCAAATCGTCAACCTGCGACCTTGACACACTTCCTACATCTTTTCTCAAAAGTGTGTTAAACTGTTTGGAAACAGATTTATTAGAAGTGGTGAACACCTCACTTCTTTCTGGGACTTTTTCAAACTCTCTGAAAACTGCAGTTGTTAAGCCACTTCTAAAAAAGAATAATCTAGATAACTGTAACTGTTTTATATTAGTTTTAATTAGTCTTTTTTTTTATAAATTTTTTTTTTATTAAAGTTTTGTTGCAAACTGCTAGACCCCTGCCCACGGCCACTCCTAACCTGCCCTGCTGCCCATTCCTAGCGGCATCTTGATTGAACTGAATCTTGAAATTTTTCCCTTTATTTACTTTCAGCATATCTCATCTGCTATACCTCTGCCCACAAGGTAAATGCATACCTTCACTCTAGCGGTCAAACAGCTACAGTAAAAATCAAGTCAAGAATCTTAGAGTGATTCTGGAGACAGACCTTAGTTTCAGTAGTCATGTCAAAGCAGTAACTAAATCAGCATACTATCATCTCAAAAACAATGCAAGAATTAAACGTTTTGTTTCCAATCAAGACTTGGAGAAAGTTGGAGAACCTCGGTAAAGTTCCAACCTGCCCTGCTGCCTACTCATGACTGCATCTTGACTAAACTATATATATATATATATATATATAGGCTAATTTTTCCTTTATCTTCTTCCAGCATATTTCCCACTAAATACTTTTAATTCCATTTGATCTGTTGTGTTTGCTTGTAGGTCCTTTAGCCTGCCGACACAGGCCCCGCGTGACGGGATAATTCGGCCAGCATGGACCCAGCAGAGTTAGGAAAACTTAGGACCGCCGTCGAGGCACAGGGCACCCTCCTCGGCACGCACCAAGGGGACATTTAGCAGGTTAATCAGAAACTAAGGCAGACTATGGCGGACACCCTCAGTGCGCTCACTTCCCATATTGAACGACTGCAAACTCCATTTCCCCATGTCATACAATGGAGAACCTGGCACCTGCCGATCTTTCCTCTCGCAATGTTTTCTTTCTCTAGAATTACAGGCTTCAACATTTCCCACAGAACGTTTTAAAATAGCTTATATTATTATCGTCCTCTCTGAAACAGCACGTGAGTGGGGAACAGCGCTGTGGGATGCTGATGATCCATGCTGCACCAACTACAATGCGTTCACCAAATTCAAATCAAATTCAAATTTTATTTGTCACATACACAGTCATACACAGTACGAAATGTAGTGAAATGCTTACACGACCGCCAGTGACCTTAAAAAGAGAATTAAAACTTATAAGTAATAAATATCAATAGAAGAAATATGATAAATTTAAATAAAAAGATTAAAATAAAATTTAGCTAGAAAAAATAGAACCTGAAAATAGAAATATACTGTACACATAGAACTATAATGGTGTGCAAATATGCATAGAAAAAGTGACTGTGCAATGGTTATTAAAGTGTCTTTGTGCAATGGTCCAGAATGTAAACGTAAACATGTAGTGTAGATGTGATGTGCGTGGAGTTTTCCATAGTGTCCATGGATGTATAAGATTGATTGATTGATTGTGAGAATTGTGAAAATATTGTGTTAGTTTTGCATAGTGGTGTGGTTGAGAGACCTTATCGCCTGCGGGAAGAAGCTCCTCCTCAGTCTCTCTGTGTTGGCCCTCAGGGAGCTGAATCGCTTCCCAGACCGCAACAGAGTGAACAATCCATTGTTGGGGTGGCTGAGGTCCTTCACGACCTTCCTGGCCTTGGTCCAGCACCGCTTGGTGTAGAATTCAATTCAATTCAATTCAATTTTATTTGTATAGCGCTTTTAGCAATTTTCATTGCCGCAAAGCAGCTTTACATAGTCAAAAGAATTATTTAGGTTTGTATGAAATGTGAATTTGTATGAATCAAAATGGTCAGTTTGTCCCTGGTGAGCAAGCCGAGGGCGACAGTGGCAAGGAAAAACTCCCTGAGATGGTAATAGGAAGAAACCTTGAGAGGAACCAGACTCAGCAGGGAACCCATCCTCATTTGGGTGAAACAGAAAGCAGTAAATGATCTGCATTTATACAGTGTGTAGGGTGGGAGGCAGTTCAGCTATAATAGCTGATGTTAATTGATGTTAATATGGAGTCCAGGTAGTTATTGAAGACCCAGGTAGACTTGTAAGAAGTTCCAGTCATGAACTATCGAACTGTCAAGTCCCCAGAGAAACAGTTGCCAACACCAGTCAAGGCCAGAACCATTTTCTACGTAGAGAGAATCATTCCCAGACACCAGACGCATCCCAGAGAGACACACGGGGCATCCATGTGACGAGATCTTCAGCCAGAAGCGGGGCACCAGGATGGGTCAGACAGGTCCGGAGGGCAGAGGGAGTCTGGATCACTGGCAGCTCAGGAACGACATGTGTAGCTCGACAGAGAGAGAGAAAGAGTGAAAGGGGGAGACAGGAGGAGAGAGGAAAGAGAAAGAGGGGGGGAAAGAGAAGAAGAGGAGAGATGGCAGTTAGGTATGGTCACAGTCACACAATGTATAATGTGAATGTATATTAACTGTAGAGTGCAAGCAGAGACTCCGGCAGGACTAACTATGACAGCATAACTAAAAGGGAAAGCCAGAAGGAAACACAAACATGAGGGCTTCCTGACATGTAAAGCAAACAATCACCTCACCGTCAGCAAACCTGAGTGATCAATGAGAGTGAGGAAGACAGCATCCAAACATACCAGTTCACCATAATACTCTACGTCCATGAGTCCCCCAGATCTGCTCCTTTACCTATGGCAAATCTATTTATAAAAATGCTTGGCTAAATAAATAGGTTTTTAGCCTGGACTGAAACACTGAGACTGTGTCTGAGTCCCGAATACTATTTGGAAGACTATTCCATAATTTTGGGGCTTTGTAAGAAAAAGCTCTGCCCCCAGCTGTATTTTTCATAATACGCGGTACTGACAAGCAGCCTGCATCCTTTGATTGAAGTAGGCGTGGCGGATCGTAAGACACTAGCAGTTCGCTCAGGTACTGCGGCGCGAGACCATTTAATGCTTTATATGTCAAGAGTAGTATTTTAAAATCAATGCGAAATTTCACAGGGAGCCAATGGAGTGAAGATAAGATAGGGGTGATGTGCTCATATCTTCTGGTTCTAGTGAGGACTCTCGCTGCTGCATTCTGGACTAGCTGAAGCTTATTTATGCATCTAGCTGAACAACCAGACAGTAAGGTCTTTCACTGTTGCATTTGATGAAACAGAAAGGCCATCTAAAGTTACGGTGTGATCTAAAATTTTACTCCTAGCTGTATGCGGTCCTATGACTAGAACTTCTGTCTTATCCGGATTTAGCAGAAGGAAGTTAATTAGCATCCAATTTCTTATGTCCTGCACACATTGCTCAATTTTAGTAAGCTGTTTTTTCTCATCAGGTTTTGCTGAGACATATAACTGTGTATCGTCAGCATAACAATGAAAACTAATACCATGCTTACGGATTATGTTGCCCAGAGGAAGCATGTAAAGGGAAAAAAGCAGTGGACCTAAGACTGAACCCTGCGGGACGCCAAACTCCACTAGAGAAAATGCAGAATAATCACGATTTAAGTCTACATACTGATGATAATGGATCAGATAGGATCTGAGCCAGGAGAGGGCTGTACCCTTAATTTCTACTACATTTTCTAATCTGTGAAGAAGAATAGCGTGATCAACGGTGTCAAAAGCTGCACTGAGGTCAAATAATACAAGCATAGTTACACAACCCTAATCAGAGGCCAATAGGATGTCATTTACTACTTTAACGAGTGCTGTCTCTGTAGTGTGATGAGGCCTAAATCCTGACTGATACAGTTCATGTATGCCATTTCTATGTAGATATGAGCATAGCTGCTTCGCTACTATCTTATCTTAGAGATAAAGGGGAGGTTTGATATTGGCCTGTAACTGGACAGCTGACAGGGGTCGAGGTCAGGTTTCTTAATTATTGGTTTGATAACTGGTAATTTAAAAGATTTTGGAACATAACCAATGCTGAGTGAAGAATTAATTATTCTCAACAGGGGAACATAACATCTACATCAGGGAAACTAAGGAACAGCAACACAGGACATAAGAGAAACCAAAGGCTAAGCAAAACAGGATCTAAACTGTACAATAACTAAACTAAGACAGGGAGTTACACTAAGACTCGCCCTCTCCAGTCCTTCGCTGCTGAGCACTGCAGGGCGTCGTTCCCCTTGCTCCTGCGTGCTCCACACAATTCCGTCGGATGGCAAGCCGACTACCTACGAGGTCCGCTTGCCCCGACGTCATGATCATAGCCCCCCCCCAAAAAAATATCCAGGGGAGGCTCCTTCCGCTATACTACTTTTTGGGTCTGGCATTCTGTAACGGATGCTGTGTGGGTTTTAAGGAAGGTGTGTAAGCAGAGGTGATCATGGGGGAAAAGTCTTTTAATAAGGAAAACCGAACATAAACAGACATCTTCATCAGGGAAACTAAGGAACAGCAACACAGGACATAAGAGAAACCAAAGGCTAAGCAAAACAGGATCTAGACTGTACAATAACTAAACTAAGGCAAGGAGTTACACTAAGGCAGGGAGTTACACTAAGACAGGGAGTTACACTAACTAAACACAACAGGCTACACAGGAACTAAACGCAACAGGCTAAACATGAACTAAACACAGGCTAGGAGATAACATGACAAACTAATAACAAAACTAAACCAAGAACAACACAAACCAGAAGCTAGGGAAGTGTCATGACACCAAGAACATTAAAACATAACACCCATTTACTTTAACTGAAGTTAATACAACAGATGCCAGACAAAGGTAACTAAACTCAGAGACTATTTATAACAAACGTAATTAGCTAGCCTCGGTTCAGGTGTGCTCCCATCACCTGACCGAGGTGCACTCTGGGAACTGAAGTTTCAATGACAAACAAAGGAAAAACAAAAGAAAACAAAATGGAGTCCGGGAGCATGGCGCCTTCTAGTGGCTAACCGTGACACCTAGATATATTAAGGAATTAGCAATGTTTAGAAGTGGCTCTCCAACCGTATGCATCACTTCTTTTAAATATCTGGTTGGGATTGGGTCTAACAGGAATGTTGTTGATTTAGCTGAGGTGGTAAAATTATACAGATTTTCCTGTCCTATAACTGTAAAGCACTGTAAATCTAAATGTGATGCTTAAGACTGAACTGGATCATAAGATACTATAAGAGGTTGAACTTCTGTTATTCTTTTCCTGATACTATCGATTATTTATTGAAGAAGTCCAAAAAATCTTCACTTCTAAACTGTGGTAGTATACTCTCTGCAGGCATCATAGATTTTGTTAGACGAGCCACTGTACTTAATAAGAACCTGGGATTGTTTTGATTTCTTGCTATCAGTTGGCTCAGATGCTTGGTCCTAGCAGCAATTCTAAAAACTTCTAATTTAGTTTTTTTTTTCCATTTTCGCTTAAGGTTACGGATTGCTCTCTTTAGGGCGCAAGTGTGACTGTTGTACAATGGTGCAAGTGTTTTCATCTCTGACTTTTTTTAATCCGATGGGAGCAACAGTGTCCAATGTACTGGTAAAAAAAAAGTGCCCATGCTGCTAGTCACTTCATCTTGATCGTCAGTACGTAAGGGTCTAATAAGAAATTGGGATAGTAATCGGCAGATTACTTGAGAATCTGTCTTTAGTAGTCGGATATTTTTACTAAATCGATAACGTGGGGAGACACAGCTAATCTGTTCTACAGGTAGAGTATATATCAGAAGGTGCTGATCAGTGATATCATCACTTTGAGGTAAAACATCTATATACGGTGGCCATTGTAAAATATAGCAAGGGTTTATGTATCTCTCTGAGTGCAACATTAATGATAAACACTTCAAATGAGTTAAACCTGGGCCTTGTTTTCTAAGTAACAGTGAGTACATCATTGTAGAAAGTTGCGACACCACAACCAGAGGCAGAGTACGTCAAGGGAGTAATCTGAGATCATTTCAATAACACTAGATGCGCCGCGCCAGTGTCACCTACTCTTAACGCGATTCACCGGCCATTTGACCGCCTATTGTTTTGAATGGGAAGCTGTCGCTGACACACAATGATTGCTAGATGGCGCTTTCACCCAAAGCAAATAGTTTAGCTATGTCATGCACACTTAGTCCGCGACCGGCACTAGGACCCGGAAGTAATGCGGTCTCGAACCAGGAAGTATAAAAAGGGTAAACAAACCACTACACTCCGCTCAGTCATTTGAGTTCGCCCATGTCGCCTCGGACCGTTTCGCTGAACCATGAGTACTCACCCTCTTTGGTTTACTTCCAGATTGAGTGTGTGTTTATAGGACACGGGTTAGATTTGTGTCTCTCCCTTGCTCCCCAATCGTGAGAGTCCTTAGATCAAATCGCGTGATTATCCTGCCTATTCGTGTCACTCCGCGTTTGGGTTTACCATTCACGCTAAAAAGGGCTAACCGCTAAAGCTACGTCTTCTGGTCTCCTCGGGTTAGTTCCTGACAAGCTACAAGATCAACTTGCACTTGGACAATGCGCCATTCATTCCCGCGTTGATAATTAGCGATATTTTTTTATATTCAACTGAGGAAACCTACTACAGAGTATCTAATGGGGACAAAGGAAGAGAAAAAAAGGGGGGAAAATTAATTTGTTTTGAAAATTCATTGGTTTGTTCATTTTATTTGAATATTTTGAACGGCTTGGATGTTTTTTTTTTAGTGTGACAGTGCTTTAGATGGAGCAGGAGCAGCATTTTTGTTCTGAACTCGCTTCCGTGAAATTATCGCTAAAACAATGTAATGACCCCCCTGAGGATATAAAGCTTTATTATTGCGTTTGAATAAATCAGACAATATCTACCATGGCAGATAATAAACTATGCTATGTCAACTAAAGCAAACACCGAGATTATGCCTCATTTCGCTCAGTCTTGCTAGTCAATGGACCACACACCTAATCGGTTATTATTTTTCACTTTTCTGTTTAGCTCTGAGAAAAAAAGTTGTATTTTGTTTGTTTGTTTATATTTAGAATTTTTATAACAGTACAAGAAAATAACAGTTTGGTCTGTGCAGTTAGTGCCCTTTGAAAGGTTGTGCGCGCGCGCGGTCCACTACACAGCAAAAATATGTTGATATATTATGACTGAAATAAAGCGGCTCACATCGGTGTGTTTTGCACAACGCCGCAAAGACAGCGCTTATTTAATACATATAAATTTGTGATTGTTGTATTACTGGGAAAGAAAAATCTCTTATAAATCTCTCATATTGACACCCACGTTCATCTTACTTTAGATCAAAACTTGGCAAAGTGAAAGAGCGCATGCGCGCACCGCGGTTTCACGCAAACATTTTACATTCACTAAAAGGCTTATTCACAACCACATTTTTATAGGACAAGCTATGTGTGCACGTCTATCAGTATGGTGATTTGTAATGTGGCTAATATGATTGGAATCTAAGGTATGACTTACCGCCAGTCAGATTTATAGTGTCCTGGAGATGTTGTCCGAAAGGACTGCTGCTCCAGCTCTGCTAGGGTGCAGGCCATCGGTGTGGTAGAGCCTCACTGAATACTTGGAAGCACACAACATCTTATCACCTGCTCAGTCAGGATTTAGAACTGGGTTTGGGTGTTTAACAGCAACTCTTAAAGTCTGAAATGATATCCATCCTATATTGGACTCTAAATTGTACTATGCTGCTATGTTTATTGACCTGGCTAAAGCTTTTGACTCTGTCAATCACAAACGTCTTATTAATAGGCTTTATGATATTGGCTTCTCCGACAAATCCTTGTCTTGGTTTTCTAATTATCTAAGTGATAGAGTGCAGTCTGTAAAATCTGAACAACTTCTTTCACAGCCTTTTCCAGTCACCAGGCACCAATGGCATCCCACAGAGATCAATACTTGGACCTACACTTTTTTCTATTTACATTTACATTTAGGAATTTGGCAGACGCTCTTATCCAGAGCGACTTACAAAAAGTGCTTTAATGTTTACAACATTGGATACATACTTACACTGGGTTAACTAGGTTAATAACTAAGGTATTATTCTATCTTGAAGAACTCCAGTTTCATGTCAAACGTATGTGAGGTTGTATGTCTTCAAGCTAGGGTCATAACATAGAGCTTGTGTAAGAAGTGTCTAAGGGTATTAGAGCCCATGTGTGTTAAAGCCTGTGTCACAACATAGAGCTTGTGTAAAAGATGTATAAAGGTACTGTAGTAGAGCCTGTCTGTTGCCTACCAAGCCTGTTATGACCTAAAGCTTCAGTCCTGTGTGTAATGTTTTGAAAGCTACCCTTGTGTGTGTTATATTTCCAGAGCCAGCGTTTTTTGTTTGTTTCGTTTCTGTGTGATTAGTTTATGTTGTATAAAAGACTTTATTTTGACAACTCTCTGCGTATATGCCTGCCCTTTTTAAGCCCACGGCTATTACAACAGCCTGTCACATCCGCGACATGACACTCACTTTAAAGACGTGTATGCTCTTATTCATTGCTGCTCCACTGTTTACACTGTTCGTGTGTGTACTGTATGTATGTGTATATATATAACTTATTTACTGTTTTAACTTTTATATTTCTTAAAATGTTTGATTTTTATCAGTTCCCCTATTTCCCCCAAAAGGCTCAGCCTTTGCCAGGCTAAAGTTGTAAATAAGAAACCTGTTATTAATCTGTCTTGCCTGGTTAAATAAAGGTAAATAAAAAAAAATAAACTAGGACGCTCCCAGAAAACATTCCAGTTATCAACACAGGGTAATCTCTGTTGTTGACACGAAATTTGTAACCATTCATTAGAATCAAATAATCTACTGAACCTCTCGAATTCTCGCTGAAATGTGGAAAGCGGTCCAGATACGATAATTCTTGTTGTGGATGATGTGCTGGGGACCGTCTCAACCAGGCTCCTGAAGTCCTTCTTTAGGATCTGCCTCAGCCTGGTGTCATTCATGGCCAGCATGAAGGACCACCACTCCGAAGTTCTTCCTCAGGGCCGCAGGCATCTGTGCAGCAACATTAAAAACACGAGCACCAGGTAAACAGCGAGTGTGTACCTTACCTTTAGCCATGGTAGCATGGACGTGCCGGATGATGGAGTCTCCGATGATCAGCGCGTCGTGTATCATCTCGCAAAGAGGAGCAAAGGGGTTTCGGTCACAATCTCGAACACGGGTGGCCCCGGAGGGGGAGAGGTCGTGTCTTCCACTGCTGCTGTATCCAGGCTCCGTGGTACCCTGGCGCCGGGGTGAAGTAAAACTGTTTGGGCCGTGTCCTCGGTGCATTGGAACTGAGAAACATTAAGGGGTTGAGAGTTAGAATTTGTGTCACGCGAGAATTTACGTGGGACAGATGAGCGTTGGGCCGTGACGATTTCAGCATTGCTTTCCGCTGCTGTAGCTTGGCCAGCTCCACCTGTAGGTCGTGGATCTGCTTCTCCACGGCCTCCAGCTCCAAATCCACAGAGTGCAGCTCTAATGTATCCTTACCTGCAGAGACACAACCAATATGGTGTTTAAAAACAGAGATAATTGGTGTAAAAACAAACTTGGCAAACTTGTGATAGCTGGGCTAACGGGCTAGGGATGCTAATAGGATAGCTGACTAGAAGCGGTGTGTTGCAAAACACAACTTAATGATATAATAGACGTTTCCGCGTGAATATATTATAAAATACTTATAGTATAGAGAGGAACTTTACCAGATGTTCACTCTGTGTAAGAGGACAAAAAAGACAAGAAAAGCAGCGTCTCTCTTAGTCAAGCAGCGTCACTCCAGGAAGCAGGAAGTCACTCTCACTTAAACATACTTTGCATATCAGATTTTAATTGTTATTTATATTTATAGATCTAGTTTGTAAGAATGTTATCTGCTGTATTATTTAATTTTTATCTTGATGACTACTTTGCTTGGTTTGGATTCTGCCTTCTAGTGTTTTCAATGGTTGATTACCTTACTGTGTGTCTGCACTGAGACACGTAAGTTTTATATACCTGCTACAAAAGGGCAGTAGAGTTGTTGTAGGATTGTACTTTCTCTGTGAACTCTTTTTTTGGTCATGAATAGTAATCCTATTTTGCATGCATTTCAAATAATTTGTGTAGTTGAGCTTTGAGTTCATTAGCTAGACTGGGATAGTCTGACCCAAAGATCTGAAGAGTTCAGACACATCACAGTAGAGATGATACTTTTATTTTATTTTATTTTATTTCCTTTGCCACCTGTCTGTGGTTTGGCTATTTCAACTGATCTCGTCACACAAATTCTTAACAGTTCGACCTCTTTCCATGTATCTTATTCATCTTTAAATTCATCTACCTTAGCTACGGGTTTATCTAGTTCAAATATCTCATGTTTTCCAAATGCCTCTCGGATCTTGGTGATGGAGAAGAAGACTTGGGAGGAAGCTCTGGACTACTGCAAGATGACCTACACCGGTCTGGCATGTCTGACTTCATCCCCCCAGCTAGTTCTGCCTGAAACGGTCACTGCTCAAACTCTCAATGCGTGGATCGGTCTGCGCTTCATGAATGGAAAATGGTTTTGGGTGGATGGGCAGCCAATCGAGAGCCTGGTCTCATTTCCTTTATGTCCAGTTCCATATCACCGCTGTGGTGCTTGTGACACTGAGACACACATCTGTGACAACAGAGACTGTGGAGAGGAACTTAACTTTTTTTGCTACTGAAGGTGAGTAACATCCAGAAAAACACATAATTGTTGTATACATATAATCTGTATCACTTTATTAGCATGCCAAAATCACAAAAGACAAATTTAATTACAAGTTAATAATAATGAAAGATGTTCAATTTCTTTCTTTCTATTTTTCTTTCTTTTTCTTCTTTCCTTAGAGAGACATCTTTCTTTGAATTCCCTACAGAATCAAATGGAAGAACAATACACACATACACCGATATCTTACATTTAGATTATTAGATTGATATTTAAACTCACTAACAACTATTTACTATGGGTGTGTAAGTTATTTAGAATGGACATGTAACACACACACACACACAAACATAGTGTATATATATATATATATATATATATTTCCAGCTGCATACTGTAACACACATGATATTATATAATTTCTATCCGTTTTCACCCAGATGAGGATGGGTTCCCTGTTGAGTCTGGCTTGTCTTAGGGTTTCTTCCTATTGCCATCTCAGGGAGTTTTTTCCTTGCCACTGTCGCCTTCACCCTTGGCTTGCTCATCAGCCTCGGCTTGCATCATTCATTCATTTATCTGATTATTATCCAGACACATTTTTCTTACACATACACACTTCCATAAATTTACATGTGTTTATATATATATATATATATATAATGTATGTTGCTTGATAAAAAATAAATGAAAAAAATTGTCATTTTAATAGTAGTTTTTTTTCTGGTCAGCAATCACATGCTTATTAACACAAGTTCAATAAACATTAAGAATGGATAATATTCTGGATTACTTATTTTTTCAAAAACTGTATAGTATGAGTATTTATGTCAGTAGTCTTCAGAGCATCCTCTAGAGCACAGGTATCTCCGTGCCTTGTTTATACAGCCGGTGAAATAATAATGAAACAGTCTGTAGAACTGCACTTGCTTAACATATTCACAACGTGCTCACACCCCTGAAAGTAAAAATACCAATATGGAATTCATGTCACCTGTTGTCTGTAGCCATACAGTATGCTACTTGGTTCCTTCTAGCTTACAACATCACTTCAATATTAATTACTTTTACAAATATTAATTACATTTAAAATAATATTTTTAATATATAAAATTTAAGTATAAATATAATAAAATCAATCTGAACAACAAAAGTAAAATTTATTTACACACACACACACACACACACACACACACTGGTCAGCTATAACATTATGACCACCAGCTTAATATTAAGTAGGTCCCACATTTGCCACCTTAACACTGTGATTTGACACATCTCTATTGGAATCAGAGTTAACCTTTTCCTCAGTTTTTGCAACCGTATCGCTTCTGTTGGATCGAACTACACAGGCCAGCCTTCATACTGCATCTGCATTAGTGAGCCTTGGCCACACATGACCCTGTTGCCAGTTCACCGGTTTTCCCCTCTTTAGATCACTTTAGGTATGTCCTAACCACTGCAGATTAGGAACATCCCATTATCTGCAGTTTCCTTTATTCTCTCAGCTGGTATAGCTGTCTATTCTTCTTGGCAAAAAGACCACAATTTTTTTTAAAAATTTTATGGTTGTTGTGCATAAACTCCATGTTTGAGATCTACAGAAAAGTGGCTAATTGATATTGAGGTCAGGAGCCTGTGATGGCTAGTCCACATGTCTTTGCTCCAGAAGCTGTAAGATTTGTCTAGGTGCTGTCTGGCGTACTGCATGTGTGGCCTTTTGTGTGGCATGGGAGCAGTGACGGCTTTCTCCTGGCTTCTCGACCATGCAGATAATTTGTGTTTAAGCACCTCCTTATTGTGCTCTTGGTCTAACTGACCTTGGCTTAGTATACTGTAAAAAATTAATTGTAAATTTTATGGTAAAAAAAACAACAGTTGTGGTTGCCAAAACTTTACGGTAAAAATACGGTAGCAATGTGGTTGTACGAGATTGCACTTATTATACTGTATATTTTACGGATTTTAATTGTTTTTTTTTACGGTTTATAACTGTCTAATTAAAATGTTTATGTTGTTATAAAAACAGTTTATACCAATAAAATTCCAGGGTTTACATTGTAACAATTGTGGATCATAACCATGTTTTTTACAGCTCAGAACTGTCTAATTTAAAGATTTATGTTGTTATAATAGCAGTTTATCTCCATCTTTTGTACAGCTCAGAACTCAATCTCACTTACTCATTATCTATATAGCTTTATCCTTTATTCAGGGTTGCTGGGGCCTGGAGCTTATCTTAGGAGACTTAGAGCACAAGGCAGGGTACACCCTAGACAGGGTATTAATCCATCACAGGGCACACACTCACACACACACTACAAGCAAATTGGGAATGCCAATTAATATAATCTGCAGGTCTTTGGACTGTGGGAGGAAACCAGAATACCCGGAGGAAACCCAAGCATGGGAAGAACATGCAAACTCCATGCACACAGAGACAGGAAACAAGCCTGGCCAGGAATCAAACCCAGACCCTGCAGTTGCAAGGTGACAGTGCTAACCACTACACCATTGTTCTTGCTACACAATCATTATACTATGGTTAAAACCTATAACTATTTCACAAAGCAGACAGGAAAATATTTAAACTAAGGAAAAACCATTTTTATATTATATTTAAATTTTATTTATTAATATATTATAAAAATATTTATTTATATTTTGTATTATATTTTAACGAAGGAAAAACATGTAAATGCTGTTGGACTATTTTTTACTGTTTTTTTTAAATAACCACAATGAATTCATTCAGCAATTCTATGAAAGAAGAGATAGAAGTTACATTGCTAAGCATTCTGGTTTTACTGTTATGAAACTATAAAGAGTACTTTTATACTAATTGATGAATACAAACCTAAATCAAATCATCAAAACCTATCAAAATCTATTTAAGACTTGAACATCAGCATTGTCCCATGTATAATAATATATAATAAAGACAGCTAAACAATATTTAAAATCTAAAATCAAATATACAAAATCTCAGAGTGGATATTTTTTAACGTTTTAAGCAGACAATCCAAACATATAATTTTATAGAAGGGCTTTTATTATAACATTACACAGAAAAATATGATTTTATCACACACGTTAAAATTGTTTATGTCCTCTGTCCTGCATTGTGGTTTTTAAGTGGACACTGCACAGAGGTGTCAAATATGTTTATGTTTTGTAACACGTTTGGCACATGGCCATGATGCAAGGGATAATTTTATTTAGGAATAAAATAGGGAAAGGGTTAAAGAAAGGAGGAAGGGGGAAAGAAAAGGTGTGCACATACAGATCTGGTAGGTATTGCCCCCTGGCATGTGGGCACAGGCTGGTGAATGATGGCGGCGGGCAGAGAGGCATGTGCTCGCGATTGTCTTTGCTGCGGTGATCAAAGGGTGGAATACTATTCACAACGTTAAAATCCCTAGGGACGTTCCATTGCCCCACTCGCGTGCCACTCTTCCTTAGTTCCCCGCGTCCGTCACACGACTATGCTCAGTCGTGACTTCTTTTAGTTCCACACTGATTACCCAACAGACCCAGAGCTACACTTCATGCTGTGTTTTATAGCGCAGGAGAGTATAGTAGTGTAGTAGTGCATATACACTAGTTCAAATTCAAATCAAATTCAAATTTTATTTGTCACATACACAGTCATACACAGTACGAAATGTAGTGAAATGCTTACACGACCGCCAGTGACCTTAAAAAGAGAACTAAAACTTATAAGTAATAAATATCAATAGAAGAAATATGATAGAAAATTTAAATAAAAAAATTAAAATAAAATTTAACTAGAAAAAATAGAACCTGAAAATAGAAATGTACTGTACACATAGAACTATAATGGTGTGCAAATATGCATAGAAAAAGTGACTTTGTGCAATGGTTATTAAAGTGTCTTTGTGCAATGGTCCAGAATGTAAATGTAAACATGTAATGTAGATGTGATGTGCGTGGAGTTTTCCCATAGTGTCCATGAATGTATAAGATTGATTGATTGATTGTGAGAATTGTGAAAATATTGTGTTAGTTTTGCATAGTGGTGTGATTGAGAGACCTTATCGCCTGCGGGAAGAAGCTTATCCTCAGTCTCTCTGTGTTGGCCCTCAGGGAGCGGAATCGCTTCCCAGACTGCAACAGAGTAAACAGTCCATTGTTGGGGTGGCTGAGGTCCTTAACGACCTTCCTGGCCTTGGTCCAGCACCGCTTGGTGTAGATTGAGTGCAGGTCAGGGAGCTCGGTGCGGATGATGCGCTCAGCTGATCGCACCACCCTCTGTAGAGCTCGTCTGTCCTGCATGGTGCTGTTCCCGAACCAGGTCGTGATGTTTCCTGTCAGGATGCTCTCTATGGTGCAGGAGCAGAAATTCCTGAGCACCTTGGAGGGCAGTCTAAAGTCTCTCAAACGTCTGAGGTGGTACAGACGCTGCCGGGCCTTTTTTACCACGGTGTTGATGTGACAGGACCATGTCAGGTCCTGCGTGATGTGAACACCGAGGTATTTGAAGCTGTCCACTCTCTCCACTGGGCTCCTGTTGATGATGGGGGTCTGGTAGTTGGGGGACTCATGGACGTAGAGTATTAGGTGAACTGGTATGTTTGGATGCTGTCTTCCCCACTCTCATTGATCACTCAGGTTTGTTGACGGTGAGGTGATTGGTTGCCTTACATCTCTGGAAGCCCTCATGTTTGTGTTTCCTTCTGGCTCTCGCTTTTTAGTTATGCTGTCATAGTTAGTCCTGCCGGAGTCTCTGCTTGCACTCTGCACTAAATATACATTCACTTTTTACATTGTTTGACTGTGACCATACCTAACTGTTATTTCTCCATCTCTTTGCTCTTTCCTTTTCTGCGCTCTCTCTCCCTCTCTCCTTTTTCCTCTACCTATCTCTCTGTCGAGCTATACATGTCGCTCCTGAGCTGCCAGTGATCCAGACCCCCTCTGCCCGCTGGACCTCTCTAACTCATCCTAAAGTCCTGCTTCTGGTTGGAGATCTCATCACATGGATGCCCCCGTGTGGTCTGCCTGGAATGCGTGTGGTGACTGGGGTTGGTTCCACTTTTCCATAAAGTTGGTCCTGTCCTCGACTGATGCAGACAGCTGTTCTCTGAGGACCTGTGACTTCAGCCGCTCAATAGTTCAGGACTGGAATTTTTCACAGTCTACCTGAGCCTCCAGGGACAAACTGGACTTTAATCTTACACATCTCCTCTTATACTGAACTTTCAGTCTCGCATATTATCATGCACATCAATCCCTGCTATCTGTTTCATCCAGATGAGGATGGGTTCCCTGTTGAGTCTGGTTCCTCTCAAGGTTTCTTTCTATTACCATCTCAGGGAGTTTTTCCTTGCCACTGTCGCCGTCGTCCTAGGCTTGCTCATCAGGGACAATCATATCATATAATTTTGATTCATACACATTGACATTTCATACAAACTTAATTCTTTTGATTGTGTAAAGCTGCTTTGTGATGATGTAAATCGTTAAAAGCGCTATACAAATAAAATTGAATTGAATTGGTAGTTCCTCACCTGCTTTGTACTGAAGTCCACTATCAGCTCATTTGTCTTGCTGACGTTAAGGAGGAGATTGTTTCTCTGGCACCAGTTCTCCAGATTTCCAACCTCCTCCAGGTAGGCCGTCTCATCGTTGTTGGTGATCAGGCCCACCACGACAGTGTTGTAGGCAAACTGGACGGTGGTGGAGTTGGTAGTGGCCACGCAGTCAGAGGTGTACAGAGAGTACAGCAGGGGGCTCAGAACACAACCCTGGGGGGCTCCAGTACTGAGAGTGATGGAGGCTGAGACATGTCCGCCCATCCTTACTGCCTGTGGTCTGCCAGTCAGAAAATTGGAGATCCACTGACGAATGGATGAGCTGAGTCCCAGGTGCTCCAGCTTGGTGGTGAGTGTGGAGGGAATTATGGTATTAAATGCAGAGCTGTAGTCGATGAAGAGCATTTTCACATAATTCCCCCTCCGAGTGTCCAGGTGAGTGAGAGATGTATGGAGGAGATGTGAGATTGCATCGTCCGTGGAACGGTTTGGACGGTATGCAAACTGTAGTGGGTCCAGTGTGTCTGGTAGTGAAGAAATGATGAAGTCTCTGACCAGGCGTTCAAAGCACTTCATCACTACTGAAGTGAGGGCTACAGGGCGATAATCATTGAGGGAAGCAGGATGAGGTTTCTTTGGGACAGGAACAATAATGGACTCTTTGAAGCATGTGGGGATCACCGACTGAGATAAAGAGATGTTGAATATCTCAGTGAACACAGGTGCTAGCTGGTCTGCGCAGGCTCTAAAAATACGGCCTGAGATGCCGTCTGGCCCGTGTCCTGTCTATGCAGTGAACCGAGAAGAACTCGGCCGGCTGGATGGCGTGGTCCGGCACCGCTGGGTTCAGCCATGTCTCGGTGAAGCAGAGGAGATTGCAGTCCCAAATGTCTCTCTGGAACTTTATCCTGGCCCTAAGGTCATCGAGCTTGTTCTCCAGTGACTGGACGTTGGCGAGCAGGATGCTAGGCAGAGGTGTGCGGTGTGCACGGGCTCTCAGCCTGTTCCTGACGCCGACTCGTTTCCCTCGCGTCCTTTGTTTTCCCTCAGGATCTCACTCGGCCAGCTCGGATCCGGAGTTAAAAACGTCGAATTGTGAGTACATTGTATACCAATAGAAACAAGAGTGTCTCTATCATAACTAATGTACTCCATTGTGGTAATTTGACTGGTTTTAAAACGGTAAAAACTAACTTAAAGAACAAAAACAAAGAAAAGGTGGTCGGAGCAGTCGTGACGGCAGCCGACCTCACCGGCGCCATCTTGGAATAGTTTTCCACTTTTAAAAAGTCTAGACAGATATGATTTTGATTTCAGCAAGGGTTAGGTAAAATATAAACTGATGATTTAGTATATTAGTAACAAATACCTTCTCTGAGAGTGTATATGTTACACTCATAATGCATAATGTCATATCCATAATGCTTGAATTGAAAAAGACAAAATAATGTAAATTACATAAATACAGTATATCATAACTGCAATAGACGATATTTTTATGTTTTTACCTTTTAAATTTAAGGTCTTACTTACTATGGGTATCACAAGTTTTGTGAAATAAAAAATTTACGGACATTCTTTTTACAGTGTATCAACAAAACCTCTTATTCTTAATCTTGAACAGTGCTGACTGTCATTTTCAAATGTTAATATACTTTTATTTTATTCTTCTGCTTTATAAAGTTCAACCTGCACGAACCATATTTTATCATGCAGGTCCATTGGATGTTCTTTTGTCCTCCCCATGGCGCAGCATCCAAATAAGTCAGTGGATCACCTCATGAGCTGAGAAACTCAATATCTACGCATGGACACTAGTAACAATCACATACTGTACAGTCACAGGTGTGGAAAAGTCACTTTAATAGACATTTAAACCTGTGTGTTTATAATGTGGTCAAACATGCAAGAATATGTAAACTTTTCATCAAGGGTGTTTGCGTGATTTCAGCCATCATTAGGTTTTAAAAATAGGTCAAACAACTAGTATCAGTCATATTTTCTAAATAGCATTTAAATGGAAATGTTTACCAATTACTTTCAGGGAGTGCAAACTTTTAAGCACAACTATATTTTAATTTAGTTGCAAATACTTTATTTTCACATTTTAGTGTTCATATCACTTACTTTATTTATTTATTTTTTTATTATTTATTCCATTTATCTATTTATTTATGTATTTATTTATTTACATGAAACCTTAATTTCCACATCTTAAAAATTATAACAAAACTGTCAGACACAGGAACAGTTTCTTTCCGCAAGCAATCACCCTCATAAACAGTTGATTTAAGGACAACCGTCTTAAAATCATTATTTGCACAACCGTCTTACGAGTGTATTTAAATAATTATTTGCACAAATCAAACATCCAGTATCGTACTGTATATTGTGTAAAAGCAACACAATGCTTCTATCAAACTCCCCACATTATCTCACTACTACTATACTACTTTGTTTTTGCACTACCTAGTATAGTACATATGATGCACACAGGGCTACTTGCCCTACTTTACAATCCCTTTATGTACACTATACTGCACATACTCGGGATCCTCCCGCTTTATTTAATCTTATTTAATTACAAGCAAAATGTTGTGTAATTACTGTGGACAAATGTTTTTTTATTTTATTTTATTTTTATTTTTTTATGTACAATGTATTGTTTGTCTGAACTCTAAAAGCTACAAACAGCCAGAACCAAATCCCTTGTGGGTTTCAACATACCCTGAAACCTAATTCTGATTCGATTCTGATTTCTTTATTTTGATTGTATTTTCTCCCAAGACCATGTCTGTCACTGAGTTATTGTTGTTTTTTTATTTTTTATTATTGTTTTCTGTATTTGTGTAGGGTGTGTACTATGGTAATTGTGTGTGTGTGTGTGTGTGTGTGTGTGAGAGAGAGAGAGAGAGAGAGAGAGAGACTGTATGGATGATTTAATACAGTTTGCATTCATCAACATGCAAAAAAAAAAAAAAAAAGTAGAATTTGTACTAACAAATCTGGCGTTCACACAACCTCAACTAACTTTAAATAATATGGGAGTTTTTATACTTTTTTTTCTATAAAAGTGAAGTTTTTTCACCTCAATTAATTTATTTTTACTCATTGCTCCTGTGGTTTAATTTAGATTTAGATTTTAGTTCATAAAACATGTAGGTTTATCCATGTACATTTGTTTTACATAAATAATTTCTCCTCATATGTGGATCATGTGCTTTAAAAGATAGGACATAATTTTTAAATCCTTTACGTATTAATGTTTTTCTGCACTTGTTAACATGCAAAGCACTAATCTTTTTGTTATTTAGATTTATTTAATAAATATGTAATACATTTTCTTTACATTTACTTTATCAAAATACTTACAATATTTTTGGACTTTAGGATTTATATAATCACTAACTCAGAAAAGCAGATGTGCAGACATCCCAACTCTCCCAAATGTTCTTGGATTGTTTTAAATATACAGTAGATAGCAGCTCCCTGACTCCCACTAATCATATATAATATTCTGGAAATTAGGAGTGTAAATGTGCACACACTGATTCTTAGTGTGCAGGGCTTTTCATTTGTACTTCTGCATAAAAGTTTACAACAGTGATGGTTTTGTTGCCCCTGGTGGGTTCAATGTTTGTAAAAGTTTTGGGATGACTTTAACAGCATCATTAATTAGTATATGATAACTAATATTATATGAACAGTATGTAAGTCTCCTGGGATAGGCTGCATGGCCCTGTGACCATGACACTATACACTGGATAAGTGATATAAATTATATAAAATAAATGGCTAGCTGCTACTCCATACCGAGGCTTGATGTTATGATGAGTTCCAGGGCCACTGGCAGCTGTAACCCCTTATGTGCAATTTACTGTTCCCTTTCAAAAGCTACACTAGATGCTGCGTAAAAACGCTATGGGAACGTCTCTTTGTTGCCCGGTTGTGAAGCATGTGTGTGTCAAACACGACAAAAACTTTGGCTTACATAGCCTCGGTCAGGCGACGTCATCTGATAAGGTAAACCTGTGGGTTACAAATAGGACTGAACCAGAAACAACCTCAGGTCTACATTGTGTGTGTGTGTGTGTTCAAGCAGTTTTCAAAGCAAAAGAAAGCGAAAATAGAAAGTGTCTTATTACTCACCTGAAAGATGGCAGAGTTAGACAGGAGTGCCATCCCTCTGGGTAAAAGATATCTCACTGAGGGCGATCTCCACGCTTTCTGTTTTCAGTGTTTGGGGGTAGAGCACGCTATCCTCAGGCTTTAGGGAGCAGGTAAGTATTGCGATCTCCTCCCTATTAAAGTCCCTTAAATCCTTTTTTAAAATGAAACCGCAAACTGCGGCACATTCCACACAAGCAGGAGTCTGACAAAAGCGCACGAGATGGAATTTTCCTTTCTCTCGCTTTCTCGCCAGATCATGAGCCTCTACCCTCCACTTCTCCAGCCTGCTCCGGCGCTTCTTGTGAAGGGGCGGAAGAAACTTTCTCGCTTCCGCGGGGATGGAAACTATCACTTCAGAGTGCTCCTCTAGTCATGAGCGAGTGTATCAGGAGTTATTGGAGGTGTAACATGCGCCTCAACTTGCAATAAAAATAAAATTAAATTAAAATCCCCCAAACGCTCAAAGTTAGACACGTTTCTGTTGGGTGGCCAGAGGAGGGGCCTCAACTTTCCTACTTTGGTAACCTCCATGACGAGTTAACTCATTCATGGAATAAGCCGTATTTATCCCATGTTTTTGTGCTATTGACATTAATTTGTTCCAATGTCGATGTAGAAGCACAGTTCTTTATGATAATGCCTCAGATTGAAGAGACTCTTGTGGGCTATCTCTCGCCTGGAAGCTTATTCTTCCTGAAAAAATCCACACTTCCCACCAAGCCGTGTAGACTAACATCTTCGTTGGTGGGAAAAGCCTTTTCAGGCAGCGGGTCAGGCTGGTGCTGCCCTGCACACAAAGGCTTTGCAGGCATACCATGCTGACCTACAGAGAGAGCTGAGCACTGGTGGGCCTATCAACGACGCAGCGTTTGCGGAGCTACTAGATTTATTTCTCCAGGCCATTAAGCAGACGGCTTATGCTGTTTGCCGTTCTATGCTGCCATGGTCGCCATGGAGAGACAGCTGTGGCTTAACCTCACGAACATTAAGGACAAAGGATCATGTTTCCTCCTTGATGCCCCATCTCGCCTTTCCGGTTATTAGGTTTTGAGAGGCGAAGCTCTACGAGCAGGCCTTTGTTAGCCTTCTCCCCCGCCGTGCTCAGGGGTTGGGACTGTCGGCCACCCAGTCCTAACCAGGTCTGGTTCCCGCCAGGTGTGAACGCAAAAGAAGAGTGTGGCGTGCCCAGCACCTCATAAAGATTGGGGTGGGACTCGCCGCGCTTCGCAGTTCGCCTCAAGGAGGCCAGACCTGAGGAGCATCATCTTCTCTAAAAAGGGAGACCTAAGGATTATGTGGAGGCGCGTAAAAATTCCAATAAGGAATATAAACTCCTTCCTGGCACCCTCAGGAGGCCGTGGTTCAATCCCGCCACCACTGGTGTTTCAGGGAGCAGCAGTCTCCAGCAAAATGTTAGGTGTTCGCTTTCTTCTTGCCATGTTTCAGGATGCCGAACATCTAACATCTAAGGCGGCATTCCCCTGAGGCAATAAGGGAACCCTTTCTATATGGTTCAGACCCTTGTCCTTGGCTCTGGGTCCCACTCTAGGTCCGTGTTGTCATCCCAAGCTGCTACTGACAGACGCTTCCCTCATGGGCTGGGGTGCAGTCTTAGATGGCCATCCAGCCCAAGGGATCTGGAGAGGTCATCTCGCGTGGCACGTCAATTGCCTCGAAACGAGGACTCCATTTTTGGCCCTGATATACTCCCTCCAGCAGTTGAGAGGCTACCATGTGCTAGTGCGGGTGGACAACACTATGGTAGTCTCGTAAATAATCACCTGGGCAGACTGTGCTCACACCGCTGGGGAAAGCTAGCACACTAGATTTTGCTTAGGGGCACAGGACAAGTTCCATTCCAGGGCAAATTAATATGGGAGCAGACTTGCTGTCCAGGCAAGTGACACACGGGGTTTGGACACCCCACCCCAAAGTAGTCAGTCCTCTAGAAGAACTTATGCACTCAAATGGAATGTATTGAAAATTGGTGCACAGTAAAAGATGTAGACCCAGTCCACTGCCAAATTGTTCCAGTGCTGGAGTTCCTACAAGAAAAAATACAAGGGCTCATGCCCTAGTATTCTCAGAACGTACGTAGCCACTATTTTGGCTTGTCATGTCTTTGCCCCTGGGCTGGTCAAAGCTATTCTGCATCCTCACCCCAACTATCTTCCGCAGATTCTATTCTCGACTATGCACCCAGTTGTTCTCGAAGCCTCTGTTCTCCGCCCTTTACAGCTCCGGAGCAGGAAAGACTTCACTTACTGTCTCCAGTTCGTGCTCTTTAGATTAACAGTACATCCACTGCACTAGCTAGTGACGTAAATCAGAGCAGTTTTTTATGTCATGGGGGCCACAGCCAAAGGGCAGCCACCACTGGATAAATGTTGTCACATTGGGTGAGAGATGCTATTGCCCGAGCCTATGAGAAGCGTGGAAGACTTTGCCTCTAGTAATTAGGGCCCATTCAATAAGGGGGTTTGCCTCATTAATTTCTCTGGCAAGAGGCATCCCCTTGCAGCAAGTGTGTGATGTTGCAAGTTGGTCCTCTCCACACACATTTGTCAGATTTCATAGTTGGATGTCCATGCAATGCTAGCATCCCAGAAATATGTCTAATACCTCTTTGAGGGACTGTGCGCACACTACACAACCCTGGGTTGTGTATACTATAGTAGTATAGTATTCTCGTTCCCATAGCAGCGTTTTTCCGCAGCATCGAGTGCAGCTTTTAAAAGGGAACGTCTCGGGTTACTTTGCTGTAACCCTGTTCCCTAAAAAAGCGTGACTGAGATGCTGCGCTCCAATGCCGCACTGCAGGCGTGACAGGATGTCCTTTTAGACAAAATTGACCTGAAGATGTTTCCGGTTCATGCCTATTTATAACCTGCAGGTTTACCTTATCAGATGACGTCATCTGACCGAGGTTATATAAGCCAAAGTTTTTACAGCAAAGGTTACAGCAAAGTAACCCGAGACTGATGTAACACATTTACACTTCCACAGCAGTGACAACGGAGACAGGAGCTTCGAAAGTGTGGATAGTTTCTGACTCACCTTATAACTATAGACTGACGCCTCAGGCATCAGTTTATTCTCTCAAGAAATAATGAGCCGCGCGCCGTTAGAGCTGCACGTAAAAGCGGAGAAAAAAAAGTGAAACGTTGGAGTTAAACGAATTCATAATTACAGTATTAAATTTACAGTACAAATGTAGAATTTAAATTAAATTAAATCTTATTAGGATCGAATTTAGGCAAAGTAAACGTTAACACAGTGAGCCTTTAGATTTTATCATGTGTAATTATAAAAGCTACGCATGTATGTTTTTCGTCATCTTATAGATGAAACCATTATGATGTTGTAAAATAATGAAAGCAAACAGGGATACAGCGCTATTCTCTATCGGTTTCTGTGAACTTAAGCGCGTCAGAAAATAAACAAAAACTCTGTGTATACTCGCCTCACAGACGTGAAAAATATATACTTACAGAAAGCAAAATGTCTGCTTTTATATAAACTAATGGGGGAAAAAAAATCATCTCATGTAATTCGTATGAAACGTGGATTACTACAGCGGATCCACTCACAACCGGAACGAAAAGACATCAACTTATCAATGAATTATTGAAATGGCCAGTCAGTTTCCTTGCTGTTTTCCCCGACGCATTCATAATCATTAGTCTAGTTCTGCTGGTGCAGTGTTTCTTATCCCCACCCCCGTTAAAACGGCGGTTTCAGAGAAAGCCTCGCCCGCGAGAGGTTGTGCGCGCGCGGTCCACTACACAGAAAAAACATATTTGTATATTATGACTGAGATAGGAAGGCGGCTCACATCAGCGTGCGTTTCGCACAGCGCCGCAAAGACGGCGCTTATTTAACATGTATAAATGTGTGTTTGTTATATTACTGGAAAAGAGAAATCTCTTATAAATCTCTCATATCGGCGCGCGCATTCATCTGACATCAAAACTCGGCAAAGTAAAAAAGCGCACGCGCGCGCCGCGGGTTCACGCGAACATCCTACTTTCACCAAAAGATTTATTCACAACCACATTTCGGCCATTCACACACATGCATTGTGCTATGTTGTTTGTAGACACTTTTACTTTTTTCCCTTCTAATCTTCCCTTTGATCAAAATGCTCCCGATATGAGCCGACACAAGCTCATATCGTTTCATAAAGAAAGGCGACATATACTTGATTAAACACTGCATTTTTTTTAAGTGAAAGCGCGCGCGATATGAGCAGCTTTAATTATTGATAATTAAATAATTATTAAATGGTGGACATAAACAGCAAAAAGAACAATATTATTTTACTTTTAATTATTATCAAGTTATCGAATGATTGTTTGAAACTGAAGCCCTTCGTCTAGATTCATGCCACGAGTCATTTTATCATACAAAATTATTACGTTGTGCTCAGACCACTAAGCGTCTGTGGATTCCAAAATTGACATTTTTACCATTTTTTAATCACTAAAATGGAAGAGATAGAAAGTTTCCTTATCATAACATGCGTTGTATTGGTTTTAATCGCTCGATACACAACCCATAATTTTTTATGCTTTTTTACATATATTTTATGCTTTTACATTTTATGCTTTTTTAAAAATACAAATGGAATCATATTTATTTGGTTTAGAATTTTTTTTATAAAATCTAAAATTAAAACATTGTAGAGTAATTAAAATCAGTGTAATGTGATTAATAACATGCATTTTATTATAAGAAAAATCTCATTCCAGGGATGAAAAACGGTAACAATGTCAATTTTAGAATGTAGAATCCAGAAGATTTTAAATTTACACAAATTTAAGAAGAGGCCTAAAGCAAGATCCAAGATCCTCCACTTTGCTGAAACCATGCACAGTGAGGAGGGGTGCATTTTAGTTTCTCCAAGTGTAAAGGTGAGAACAGCCGATTCACACCTGGGGAGGGTGTATTATTTGCATTTGAATGTGTCTGACATTGCAAAGCGCACACTGCAAGAACAACGACCTGAAGTAAATAGAAATAAGAGGTCCTGATTATACTAGATAAAAATTATTTAGTAACACAAAATTCCAGCCGCGATATACTATACTATAACCATATTATACAAATGATAAAATTTTATATTTAAGTTATTTAAATGTTCTATTCTGTAGGTCTATTTTCCCATTTTTTTTATATTTAAATTTTTATGTCTTTAAATATAATTTTTTTATAACAACAATAAACCGATACAGATGTGGCCATTAAGACTGCGCGTGTTTTCCCGCGGGATGCCTCAATTTAGCGCGCGGCGCGCCACAACTTGCCGTAAGCAACATTCGGGAATTTAAATAAATGTGTTGTGCTTCACTGAATATCCGCCAGATGGCGCATGGAAGGACTTTATTTAAAAGTAATGTACAACGAAGAATTGTGTATAATTACTTAGTCTAAAACAATATTGTTCCCAATGCTGAAGCAAACATGAATTTTATTTTGCTTTACAACAGATCTTTCATGATAAATGTGTGTATATGTGCTTCATATTATTTTCATAATGATGAAATGAGATGCCCAAATTCGTGCTTTAAAATTCTTAATAAGTTTCTTATATATTTTTTGTAATGTTTTAACAGGGACAAAACAGTAAAAGACATGGCAATGTCTCAGTTTACATGGTGTTGAAATTAATTTAATTTCCTGATAGTAGGCTATCTGATAGTCTTAACTATGCGAATGTCCTGATTCGTGAATATGCCAACATATCTTATTTAAAACGTAAAAAATGTGTCGACATCATCAGAAGACATGAATGAACTATATATATTATATTATTAAGTAAATATTATTTTATGACCACGAGCTTCTTCTGGCATTTTATAATAATCATTATATTTGCTGTTTGTGTCCAGCATTTAATAATTATTTCATACATTATTTAACCACGGCTGGAAATAATAGCTGGAATGTGATGTGATTGTGAATTCATGACTGAATAAAGCAGTTTGTCTTTTGTAAAGTACTTTCACTTTACAAAAGGCAGCGTTTTTATAAAGCGTTTTTTAAAGGCAGCGTTTTTATGTAGGTTGATAAACGTGTGTTGTACAGTATATACACCGCGACAGCACGCGCAGTTACTCACTTCTCACCTTTCATGTAGGTCTGCTCGGACTAATTTGTTTTAAACCCCTCAAAAATGTGTGTGTATACAGCCCCAAACCTCCATCAGTTATTAACAATAGCATCTATTTAGAAAAAATGCCCCAGTGATTTCGGAGCTTCAGGAAATCTCCCGGCGCTCTGCGCATAACACCGGGCCAACTCATGTCGAAAAGAATTTATAAACGGTTTCTAAACGTGGGCTATTGTTTTTTTTTTTACTTATAGTATTTGTTAATTTAATTTAAATGAGGTTTGGGCTCAGGACTTCGATTCGGCATCGTGATTCTCCTCTTTAATTTACTCCATAGTTTTAATCAGGGCTCAGCTGCATGCATGGAGTTTTCCAGGGCGCACCGGCAGAAGTAGACACATGATTATGAACGCGTCGGGAAAACAGCAAGCAGACTGACTCTAACCATTTATAAAAACGTTTGCGTTTATTTTTTGACGCGCTCAAGTTCACCGAAACCAATACAGAGCAGCGCAGCTTATTTGCTTTCAAACATTTATAAAATTAAGTTTTTTCATTATTGTGAGTGCGCTTAAATAAAAGTTGAGTCTTATAAAGGCATGTAGTCTTATATAGTTTTATTATATAGTTTTTGCACATTAATCTGAGTCCTCATCTGTTACATTTTTGAGGACAATAGTTTTTTTTCAGCCTGTCACGGCGTGCGCCCAAATCAATATCGCTCCTCGCTCACTAGTTAGGCGGCCTCTCCTTCAGATATGCGAAGAAGCAAGGCTGCAGAATTAGGCACGAATGGTCAAGAAAAGCTCTCCTTGCTAAAGATTACGGGCTTCCAATCCGCGCTATAAAATACTCGGGGTTTGTTGGTTTACAGTGGATTTTACTACGCGGTGTAAATGAGACGCGCGCACAGAACGCGGAAGTGCGGCATGCAAACGGGGCAATTGGAACGCGCCCCAGGGACTTCAAAGAAGAGCCAGCGCAGGTGGACGGAGGCCGGAGCTGCTGTCCGCGGATGGCCGTCGTATTCGTATTTTATAGCGCAGGGTGCAAACCCGGGATCATTGCCATGGATGAGCTATGTCCAGCTCTGTACCAGCATGTCATGTGGGCATTATAAGACTAAAAAGTGGCAGCTGGCACGCCTAAAAATAGACGCAGGTTAATTTTTTTATAGTCTAAATTAAAATCCTCCTCTTTAGTGCCTCCTATTCCTATTAATCCTATTGTTCTTTTAGTGTCACTGCATGTGCTTACAATGCCAGACAACATTCACATGCAAATTATTCACTCTCCCCAAGTGTGAATCAGCTGTTCTCACCTATACATATTAACCTATACGTTCTCACCTAAAGTGTTTAGGTGAAATTCCACCTATACAAGTGTGACAAATATGCAAAGAAAAAAAAATAGGAACGGGCAAATACTTTTTCATGGCACTTCACATGTAGTCAGATTGTTCCACTGGGCTGAAACTGTAGCAGGTGGAGTTATAGCACTTTTCAAATCACACTTACTATACACTGATATGAATAACTTTTAATGATGAATGCTACGTTAATATGATCTCGGGCTTGCTCCATATTATAAAAGCAAAGCGCGGAGTTTAGTCCGAGATCAGGGAAGTACGTGATGTGGTGGAAAATAGGCAGTGGCGGTTCTACACTGAATTGCTCCGCGGGCGAGACTCCCTCCCGCCCCCCGTCAGCGCCACTTCTAACCAACCAAACTCCCTGTCTGAAGTCTGCTCGGTCTTGTTAATTTGTTTTAAAACCCCCAATTCTGTGAATTCCCCCAGCAGCGAAACCGGTTTGATGACTTCACACCTGTTGTAAAGGTGAGATGGGGGGTTACAGTAACTGTGGGTGCGCTTCACCTCGGAGCGCGCTGTCGCGTTAAAAACAAAATCATGTTTGCTTTAGCATTGGAAACAATATTGTATTAGGCTAACTTTATTAAAGATTATACACTTTTGTATTCTTTGTCCACACACGTGGGCATCTAAAAATTTTTAGATATTGATTCTTTCTCGATGCAGCGAATTTTCTGAGGAAATTAATAATAATTTCCATGAATGAAAAGCAGGAAGAAGAAAAGTTTACGCGAAAATAAGAAAAAGCTTTAGAGGTAAATGCTGTGAGATGCTTCAAATAAACAGATTCTGCCTATAACAGGTCAGGGACAGTGAGGCTGGACCCAGCAGCGCACCACATCCCACATTATAATACATGCTGATGATGACCAACACGTCTCCCCTGATCTACCAGAGCCAAGTAAAAAGAATGGCAATTAAACAGAATAAAATTAGTAGCAGCACTAACTTGTGCTAGTTATTATGATGGTGGTCAATATTAATTGAAATAATGTTTCTCAGCATTATTTCGTGTTAATATTGACTACCATAATAATTAAAATAAGTAACTAGTTTACTAGCGTGAGCTACTGTACTGCTGCTACTGATTTTATTTCAGCTTACCTGTTCAGTTTTATTGCCCTTCCTTTTAAAATATTGTCTTTATAGATTTATATGTTGTTTGTCTTGATATTCTTTTTTTTCGTTTCTTTGACCCAATATATGTTCAGTGATACTTCAAATAACATGTTTAAATAGCACTGATTTCTGTATTGTGTTATATTTTTATACTAGTAACTGGTGTTAAAAATGTATCTCTACATTATTGAGCCAATGTATTATGGTGTGGGCTGCTGTGGGCCAGGAAGTCCAGGGACACTTTTTGGTCCCAGTCCGCCCCTGTAATAACAAATAGAGAAAGCGCAGTCGAAGCCCGGGGATTCTGTTCCGCGGGGGCCAGTCATGAATAGCTGACACTCAGTGACAGCCAATGAAATTGAAGCATTTTTGCCGCTTTCCACGTGGTGTGGCGTTGCTTAAATAATATCCGTATAATATCCGTATATCCTATAAAATCGTCCAGACCCTGGTTCGAATCCCGCTCTGGGTGAAAATGTAATAAATGTGAATTCTTTGTTTTACACTTTTTGCTTATGATAATCATTAAATTACAGCAACTGTGAGGTGAGTGCTAATGTGTTTCATAGCTTAAGAAAAAAAAATTCTCAATTGCAAACATGCATTTAGTACTGAAGCATAACTTGATAATGTAATGGCTATATCGTGGTATTTTAGCGAATAGCAACGGAATTTTGAGCACTGGCTGGGAATCGAACCCGGGTCTCCCGCATGGCGCGTATCACCTACCACTGAGCCACCAGTACCCGTCTGCGTTTAAAGTGCGTAAATATAGGCTAACGTCATACATCTTTGTAGTCCTTTGGCACGCGCGGGTGCGTTACAACAATAATAATAATAATAATAATAAATTTGAAGAACTACTATTACTAATAATAATAATTCTGAATGAAAATGAAGAATAAATACATATCAGTTTGAGCTTGACACGTTTCTGAGCTCTGTCGCTTGCTGTCAATGGGCGCCTAAGAGACATAACATTTTTCGGCTTCAGTAGACACACAATACTTTAGACTGAAACACGACTGCCCCCTACAGGTATTGAAGGGCATTTTCACAGCTTGCCGCGCGCACTCGCGGCAAGTCGTGGGATCCCTTTTCCGAAAACGTGCGTTTTTAAAGGCCAGATCTGTACAAACAAAAGTTCATTCTTTTGCAAATAAAATCGTTAGCTAGTGAACTTAATTAGCTAGTCTAAATATTTTTTTTTTACAAGCTCTTGAGCTGTTGTTAGTGTTGTTTGGCCAGTCAGTTTTTAATAAATAATTATTAGATGGTGGACATAAACAGCAAAAAGGACAATGTTATTTAACTTTTTATTATTATTATCATCATTTTATTGAATGATCATTTGAAACTGAAGCGCTCCGTGTAAACTCATGCCACGAGTCATTTTATCATACAAAATTATTAAGTTGTGCTCGGGCCACTAGCACGGGCGTCTGTGGATTCCAAAATTGACATTTTTACCGTTTTTTTATCACTGGAATGATAGAGATAGAAAGTTTCCTTATCATAACATGCGTTGTATTGTTTTTAATCGCTCGATACACAACCATCTGAAATAAAGCGGCTCACATCGGCGTGTGTTTCGCACAGCGCCACAAAGACAGTGCTTATTTAACACGTATAAATGTGTGTTTGTTATATTTCACTAAAAGGCTTATACACAACCACATTTTAGCCATTCACACACATGCATTGTGCTGTGTTGTTGTTACACACGTTCACTTTTCATCTCCACTCTGATCAAAATGCTCCCTATATGACCCGACACAAACAGCTTTGTAAAATCAAATTATTCATCTCATAAAGAGAGGTGACATATACTTGCTGATTAAACACTGCACTTTTTTTTAAGTAAAAGCGCGCCATGTGAGCAGCTTTAATTATTAATAATTAAACAATTATTCAATGCTGGACATAAACAGCTAAAATCAAGATGATTATTATTCTTTAGATTATTATTATCATCATGTTCTTTTGCTGTTTATTTTCAGCGTTAAATGATTATTTGAAACTGAAGCGCCTCTTGTAGAGTCATGCCACGAGTCATTTTATCATACAAAGATCATTACGTTGTGCTCGGACCACTGACTCCAAAATTGACATTTTTATCATTAAAATAAAAATGTTTTTACAAGCCCCTTGAGCTGTTGTTTGTGCTATTTTCATTAATAATAACAACAATAACAGTTGACAGAGAGAAACATAGAGTCTGTCTAAACAAAATGAATTGCAGCTGTTTGCAAAATGTCCCCTTGCGCCACCTGGCGGTCATTTCACAAATTATTTTCAATTGCGACCGATTTATTTTGGCTGTTGCCGTTTGCCGCGACAGAGTGCATGGCAGTCATAGACATTCCGCTTGATTAACCACTGTATGTTCATACTGGACTCAGCAGAAATGAAACAGTTCATCACAAAACACAAATAAGGCAGGTCACTCTAGGTTGAATAATATAAATAATATAAATAATATGGTAAAATGTCCATAATGTGAAGTTATTTAAATTCATTATCCAATCTGATTTAAAGTGTGTCATAGTAATACTGCATGCACAGTGGTGCACTACCACATTAAACATTCACATCAACTACCACACAGAGCTTTATTAGTAATCTACTTAGTTTATTAGTTATCAACTTCGATTGGATCGCCATTTGATCCCATAGAACTCGATCAGGCGAATGAATATTTAGAGTCAACCTACCATAATACCTTAAATAATATAGCTCCTGTTAAAATAAAAATCATTAGAGATGAGAAACTCGCTAGTATACTGCCTAGTTAATTATCATAAATACACTTTAAAACCACCCGCTTAAAAATTAGAATGTAAATGGCATCAAACTAAATTTCCTAGTATTTCGAATGTCATGTAAGCAGAGCATCATGAACGATAATAAAGCTTTTAGTGCTGCTAGGTCAACATATCTCTACAATCCTTAATCCCAGATTTGTATTTAATACTGTAGAAAAATTAACTAGGAATATGATCAGAAACCTACAAAATCAATACCATGCAATAGTTTTGCAATAAAAAAATTGTAAAGATCAGACAAAACACTCAGGCTGTAACAAAGAGGGACTCCACACGATAGTAAGTATAAAGATAAGTGAGGTTATTATACATCAGATAATACGATGGAGCTTTTTAGCAGGCACTTGAACGATATCAACTGAAGAGCAAGGATAAACGGTATGATTTACTTTCTCCTTATGGTGAGGGAAAAGTAGTGTCAAGAAACCTAAACTGACGAGACCTGGAGAGTTACCATACACCACGGCGGTACAGCAGCTCAGAGAGGAGAAGAACAGGAGCGGCTTCTGGAAACGAGAGTACAGGTAAGTAATTAATTATGTTTGTTCTTTTTTTATGAGCGTAGAAAGTTGAGTTGAGACTGAGGCGCGGTGTGTGGTTTTTATGTGCTGCTGCTGATGGGTGACAGGTGATGGTGATTAGAACTTTGGAGATATAGGGTGTGGTGTCTGACTGATTTCGGAGCCTGGCCTGACTTTGACATTATCCCCTCCTCCACGACCGGCCTCTGAGGGCCAACCTCTCTGACGTCGTGGTGGTCTACCCCGTCCTCTGGGTGCCAGACGAATGGAATGAGCATTATGAAACTCCTCCAATAGTGTAGGGTCAAGGTTGTCGTCACGAGGCACCCGGGATCTTTTCTCACGACCGTATCATTTGCAGTCTCTCCGTATACTTTAAACGACCACCACAGAGTCTGAAATTCAGGATGTCCCTGACCTGGTAGATGGTGCCTTCGTCCACAATGATTAAAGGAGGGGGTGCGTCCTCTTCAGGGACATGCTCTGTGGGAAAAATGACAGGATCGTGATATGGATTTAACAAAGATACGTGAAAGGTAGGTAAGGATAAATATGGTAGTGGGCAGTTGTAATTTTCCATTATTGAGTTGTTCCAGGACTTCGAAATGACCAAGTACCTGAGGCTAAGCTTTTTGCAGGGCTGTCATAGGCGTAGGTCTCTAGTCGAGAGCCATACCTTATTTCCTGGATGGTAAATGGAGATCTGGGCAAACTCAGCCCAGCCTAGAAACTGGTTCCAGGAGTCCTGGGGCCTTATGTATCAACGCTGCCTACGCACAAAAACTTTTCTTACGCCAGTTTTCACGCTCACGGTCCGATTTACTAACAGTAAAATCAACGTGAGAATGTGCATTGAGTGAGAGAGTAGTTATAGTAGATTTGGGCGTACACCCATCACACGCGCACGCCGTGGCAGATCATCATAATTGTCCTAAACTTGTATTTCATAAGGTTTTCCGAGCGGTGGTACAGCGCAACGGTGGTCATTATTTACTATTAAACATTAAACGAATTTACAAAACTTAATGCGTGCGATTAAGCGCTAATTCTACGTAGGAAAGTAAAGAAGACGATCCTGATGCTCAACATTCCAGAGACCAAACCCCATTTAAATTAAATTAACAAATATTGCATGTAAATAACAATAGCCCACGTTTAAAAAAGCATTTTTATTTAGATTATAAAAAAATAATCCTGCATCTATTTTAAGTGTTCCAGCTGCCACTGTTCTAAAATTCAAATTAAATCAAATCTTATTAGGATCAAATTTAAGCACAATAAATGTTAACACAGTGAGCCTTTTGATTTTATCACTTGTAATCAGAAAAAAAGCGTGTATGGATTTGTGTCATCTTATTTCTTGTGTTCTTTAAATTTATAGTTATTAGTTATATAGATTTATTAACTGAAATAAATTACCATAAAATTAAAACAGTGTTAGGACGTTCTACTGCGTCAGCAGATGTCGGTCTTTCAGCCCCGCTTGTGTTTTTGCGTTATTATGAGAATGAAATGCAGTAGACTGTTATGATTTGTAACGGGTTCGACCCATGTTACTCAAACAACTCAGTTCAGGTGTAAGTAAATGGATAGAAAGTAAATGTCTGTGCTGTTTGGGGGAGGGACGTGCTAATGATTTGGTCGGCTCTGTGTGTGTGTGTGTGTGTGAGAGAGAGAGAGAGAGGGGTGTCGCGGTCGTTTTCAGTGAAACAAAGGCTCAGCTGAAAAATGTTAGGCACATCAGTCACTTAACCCCCAATAAAAGGTATTTGAGTGTTATGATAGTTGTAATATAACAGATGCGCACTGAATACTAAACCTAAACCAGGCACGGAGATTATTGAACCAAGATAGCCCCCATACCCGTTTAAAAAAAAAAATACCAAAGAATATTATTGTGTATAGACTGATTAAAAACAATGCAATTTATGCTATCATAAGGAAAATAACAAGTTCTTCCATTCCAATGATTAAAAAAGATAACAATGTCAACTTTAGAATCTAGAATCCAGGAGATTAAAATTACACAAATTGAAATCACTGAAAGTCTCCAGAAGAGCCTCAGATTCAAGAGGTTTTTAAAGTGGGGAGAAGTGCATTTCAGTTCCTCTGAATGTATAGGTGAGAACAGCCGATTCACACCTGGGGAGGGTGAATCATTTGTATTTGAATGTTGTCTGGCATTGTAAAGCACTATAGTGACACTAAAAGAACAACCCAGGATTAATAGGAATTCTTATACTGCATAAACATTATTTAGCACAAAAAAATTCCTCGCGTTCGGGAAAACTATGCGTGCGAGTGAGCGCTGGTTAGACTATAGGAAATTAAATCGGAGGGTTTTTATTTAGACTATTAAAAAAATAACCTGCGTCTATTTTTAGGCGTGCCAGCTGCCACTTTTTAGTTAAAAGTTTTCAATACAAAGCTTATAATGCCCACATGACATGACGGAATAAGGCACGGCTGGTGATGATTGGGGTTTGTTGGGTTACAGTGGATTTTACTACGCGGTGTGAGTGCAATGGCCATCCGTCTGCTCGTGCTGACTCTGCTCTCCGCGGATGGCCGTACCGCCCCCCTCCCACATCTCGCTCCTTTGAAGTCCCTGGGGCGCGTTCCATTTGCCCTGCTTGCATGCCACACTTCCGCGTTGTTGCACGCGCGCTGCATACACAGCGCGTAGTAAAATCCACTGTAGCCCAACAAACCCCGAGTATTTTATAGCGCGGGGTGCAAGCCCGGGCAACAATAGCAACGATAGCTCACCAGTCATGTGTAATTCTGCGGTCCCGCTGCTTCGCATGTCTGAAGGGGAGGCCGCCTAACTAGTGAGCGAGGAGCGATATTGATTTGGGCGCACGCCGTGACAGGCTAAAAAAAATTTGTCAGATTAATGTGCAAAAACTATATAATAAAACTATATAAGACTACATGCCTTTATAAGACTCAACTTTTATTTAAGCGCACTCACAATAACGAAAAAACGTTGTGACTTTGTAAGTGTTGTGATTTTGTAAGTGTTGTAAGCTGCGCTGTTCTGTATTGTTTTTGGTGAACTTGAGCGCGTCAGAAAATGAACGCAAACGTTTTTTTAAATGGTCAGAGTCAGTCTGCTTGCTGTTTTCCCGACGCGTTTATAATCATTAGTCTACTTCTGCCGGTGCGCTCTGGAAAACTCCATGCATGCGGCTGAGCGCTGATTAAAACTATGGAGTGAATTAAAGAGGAGAATCACGATGCCGAATCGAAGTCCTGAGCCCAAACCTCATTTAAATTAAATTAACAATAATTATAAGTAAAAAAACAATAGCCCATGTTTAGAAACCGTTTATAAATTCTTTCCGACATGAGTTGGCCCGGTGTTATGCGCAGAGCGCCAGGAGATTTCCTGAAGCTCCGAAATCACTGGGCATGTTTTCTAAATAGCCGCTATCTTTAATAACTGATGGAGGTTTTGAGCTGTATACACACGCATTCCTGCCTAAACAACTCTTAAAACTACACCTGTAACACAATAAACAGTAACATTTTAAACATTCTGCAGGCTGATATTTGGAGAAAGGAAAGAATAATGAATAAACCAGTTGTTGGGTCAAAATAACCCAACCAGGTGTTCATTTGTAAACTACATCTCATATGAGCCAACATGAGCAACCCAACACTGTGTTTAAAGTACCTGAAATAATCCAGAACTTAAATAACAATAAACCGATACAGAGATACGCTGTATAACGGTCACTGTTGTATTTACGGCAACGAGCGAAAATGTCACTTTGCGCCACCTGGCGGCCATTTTACGAATGACTTTGAAATGCAACTGATTTATTTTGGCCGCTGACGTTTTTACGCGGCGGTGAGCGCGACGGTAATAACCATTCCAATTGATCAACTACTGTATTAATTTAAAATAGATAAAATGTGTTAATTAACCCAATATTTTACTACCAATTATGTGATTTAGAACATATAAAAGAATTTGCAAATGTATACAACCCTTAGTCTATAGCAATGGCAGTGTTGGCCTTATTAGAGGACATTGTCAATGGCTAAATCCGAAAGGACGCGTTTTTAGGGATCACAGTGATTTTCTGGCCAACGATGATGACTGGCTTATTAGCCGTTTCAGATTTCCAAGAGCTATCCTCTTGGAGCTCTGTGCTGAGGTGGGTTCAAATTTGGAAAGAGACAGCGAGAAGCCACGCATTACCCGTTCCCTTACAGGTGCTGACAACGCTTGGTTTCCTGGCAACTGGTTCTTTCCAAAGGGAACTGGCAGACCACTCGGGGTTAAGCCAGTCGTCTTTAAGCCGTGCAATGCCAGCTGTATGGGACGGGATCATCCGCATGTCTAGCAGGTATATAAGGTTTCCATACCATGCAATTGACCAGCCAAACATTAAAGCGCAATTTGCGGTGGTCGCTGGCTTTCCTAATCTAATCGGAGCGATCGACTACACGCACATTGCTATAAAGGCGCCATCTGAAGACGAATTTGCATACGTGAATCGAAAACATTTCCAATTAATAAATGTGCAAACAATATGTGATGCTCAACTGCCCCTAACAAATATTGTGGCAAGGTGGCCTGGGACAACCCATTTATTGATCCTCACAAACAGCATGGTTGGGATGAGGCTCCAAGGTGGCAGTGTGCGCGATGGGTGGCTTCTTAGTGAGTGATGTATTTAAAGATATTATTCCAGCTAAGTTTTTTTTTTTTTGTTATTAATTCCAGAGGACAAACTTGCAAATAACAGTTTTTCTCCGATCTACCTCCGATAGGAGCACCTCCAATTCACATTCTGTGAAGTTTCTCTTCTTGCTTGTTTTTGCCATTGCTTTTTCGTTTGGTTTTGCCAAAGTGGAGTCATTAGCATATTTATACGGAGGAGGAGACAGGGAGGAGTTTTTGCGCTCGTGCACGTGCACTCAATTTCACGTTAATTCGGATGTACAAAGAGAATATGCGTGGGATTCTGCCTACGCAGTGTTTCATACATCAGATTTTTTTACTGCATACGCACATTTACAGCTTTGTCCGTATGCAATGTTTTAGTATGAATTAAACACAAGTCTTTGTACATGAGGCCCCTGGTGACTGTGACAGAATGTACGGAAGAATCGGCTGATCTCCTGAATCTTCCACTGCCCATTCGTTTAAGGGTATTATGAAGACAAACTCACAGTCACACCTAGTAGACGAAAGAACGCTCGCAAGACTCTTGATATAAACTGAGGACCTTGATCCGAGACAATATCCTCTGGTATTCCGTAGTAGCGGAAGACCCTATTAAAGAGTGGTTCAGCCATCTCCATAGCGGTTGGCAGACCGCTAAGAGGGATCACTCGACATTCCGACTACTGTCTACTACTACAGGTATGTCCTCCTGAGTCAGGTAGATCCGAGCACAGACATGACACAATCTGGGCATCCCTTTATGTACCTTCTCACGTCTTTCTCCATATTGGGTCACCAGAAGCGATCTTGTAACAGTGAGAAAGTTCTGTCGATCCCTGGATGTCCCAGTGCCCAAAGAGCAGTGTACTGAGTGAATGAGGGAATTTCGATACTTCTCCAGTATGAATCGGCAGAGATGGATGAAGGGCGTTGCCATTGGATGGGGTTGACAAAGATTTGTTCCAGAAGGATTGACACGGGTTTCTCTACAAATTCACTGAATGCATGTAGTCTTGAGAGAGCGTCCGCTTTGTTGTTCTTTTTACCTGGTAGATATAAATACTTATAAATATTCTAAGTTAAAGCGGGTAAAGAAAATGGCCCACCTTGCCTGTCGCAGATTGAGTCTTTTCGCCTTCCTTAAATATTGTAAATTTTTGTGATCCATTAGTACTAGAAATGGATGCACGGCTTCCTCCAGCCAATATCTCCACTCTTCCAACGCCATCTTAATTGCTAGTAACTCACGGTCTCCAATGTCATAATCTCTCTCTGCCGGGCTGAACTTTCGCGAGAAGAAGGCGCTTGGGTGGAGTGCGGTTGGATCTCCTAGTTGCTGGAAGAAAATGGCTCCCACTCCAGTCGTCGAAGCGTCCACTTCCACCACAAAAGGGACTTCAAAATCCGGATGGATGAGAACAGGTGCAGACACAATGGCTTGTTTTAAACATTGAAACGCGGAGGTAGCTTCGGAGTTCCATTGCAGTGATTTCGGATTTCCGCGGAGTAGGAAACATTGCCTCTGCCTTAAGAAATAGTTGGAACTCCTGTACTCTTTTAAGTACTTTGGTGATGTGACAGTAATGTTCTGCCTCTGACCTCGAAAAGATTAGGATGTCGTTTATGTACACAAAGGTGAACCAGTGAAGGAAATCTCGATGGACCTCATGCATGAAGTTCTGGAAGACGTCAGGGTCGTTGAGACCGTTGGATATCACCCGGTATTCATAATGGCCGGAAGTTGTCGTGAATGTCGTCTTCCATTCATACCCCTTTCTTATTCAAATCAAGTTGTAGGCACTTCGAAGGTCGAGTTTTGTGAAGATTTTGGCTAAGTGGAGACATTCTACGGCTGCTGGGACCAGGGGTAATGGATGGTGAAATTTGACAGTAGCTTGGTTGAGAGTACGGAAATCTATGCAGGGCCCTAACCCACTATCTTTCTTGGCCACGAAGAAGAAGCTGGAAGCTGCCGGGAAAGTAGATGGGGGAATGTAGCCCTGTCGAATAGCCCCAGAAATGTACTCCTCCATAGCCTTCCTTTCAGGGAGCGAAGAAGACTAAATGGTCCGTGAGGTAAAAGATCACCTGGGAGCAGATCGATCACACGGCCATGTCCGATGTGGTGGTAGTTGGGCTGCCTTTTGTTCGCAAAGGAGGAGTACTGAGGCGGGATTTCTACTGATTGCTGAAGCTAGTCCTCCTGAATACAATTACATAAACAAGCCTCGGTTAACTGGTAGAGGAGGAGGCTTCGCAATTATTTACAATGATAATCTAACCATTGTACAAAAACACGGACACAAACTAAATTCATTTGAAGTTCTCTATAGTAATATAACAAGTGTAGCTACAAATAAGTCAGCTCAGTTGATCCCGATAATCATCATTTACAGACCTCCAGGGACATATTCTGAATTTCTCTGTAAGTTTGCAGATTTTTTCTTAAATTCAAATTCAAAAATTCAAATTCAAATTTTATTTGTCACATATACAGTCATACACAGTACGATATGCAGTGAAATGCTTGTACGACTGCCGGTGACCTTAAAAAAGAAAATAAAAACTATATATAAGGAATAAATATTAATAAAAAGAAGTGAAATACAAAGGAAAATAAATGTAACTAGTAAAATAAACAAACAAGTACAAATAAGCGCATGTAAAAATATCACAAAATATAGAAAAATAGGAATATGGGAGGAATGTATATATATATATATATATATATATATAAAAATGTTTTAAAGTGGCATTAAAATGTTTTAAAGTGGCAGAGTATCAAAGTGTCATGTGCAATGGCAGAGAAACATGTATTGTATAAAGTGACTTATGAAAAGTGGCATGTGCAATGGCTTCAGATATGTAAATATGTATTTCATGAATGTGTCCATGATTGTCTAGTCAGTGTCAATGTTTAAAAGACATTACTCCTGTGTGGTGTGATGTGATTGAGAGACCTTATCGCCTGCAGGAAGAAGCTCCTCCTCAGTCTCTCTGTGTTGGCCTTCAGGGAGCAGATTTGCTTCCCAGACCGCAAAAGAGGAAGCAGTCAATTGTTTGGATGGCTGAGGTCCTTCACGATCTTCCTGGCCTTGGTCCAGCACCGCTTGTAGATCAAGTGCAGGTCAGGGAGCTCGGTGCAGATGATGCGCTCAGCTGATCTCACCACCCTCTGTAGAGCTCGTCTGTCCTGCATGGTGCTGTTTCCAAACCAGGTCGTAATGTTTCCCGTCAGGATGCTCTCTATGGTACAGGAGTAGAAATTCCTGAGCACCTTAGAGGGCAGTCTAAAGTCTCTCAAGCGTCTGAGGTGGTAGAGATGCTGCCGGGCCTTTTTCACCACAATGTTGATGTGACAGGACCATGACAGGTCCTGCGTGATGTGAACACCGAGGTATCGGAAGCTGTCCACTCTCTCCACTGGGCTCCTGTTGATGATGGGGGTCTGGTAGTTCCTCTCCTGCTTTGTCCTGAAGTCCGCTATCAGTTCCTTTGTCTTGCTGACGTTCAGGAGGAGATTGTTCCTCTGGCACCAGTTCTCCAGATTTACAATCTCCTCCAGGTAAGCCGACTCATCATTGTTGGTAATCAGGCCCACCACAACAGTGTCGTCAATGTGTACAAAGAGTACAGCAGGGGGCTCAGAACACAATCCTCAGGGGCTCCAGTGCTGAGAGTGAGGCTGAGACATGCCCGCCCATCCTTACTGCCTGTGGTCTGCCAGTCAGAAAATTGGAGATCCACTGACACATGGATGAGCTGAGTCCCAGGTGCTCCAGCTTGGTGGTAAGTGTGGAGGGAATTATGGTATTAAATGCAGAGCTGTAGTCGATGAAGAGCATTTTCACATAATTCCCTTTCCTAGTGTTCAGGTGAGTAAGTGATGTGTGGAGGAGATGGGAGATGGCATCGTCTGTGGAACGGTTCTGGCGGTATGCAAACTGAGTGGGTCGAGTGTGTCCGGTAGTGAAGAAATGATGAAGTCTCTGACCAGGCGTTCAAAGCACTTTATCACTACTGATGTGAGGGCTACAGGGTGATAGTCATTGAGAGAATCAGGATGGGGTTTCTTTGGAACAGGAACAATGATGGACTCTTTGAAGCATGTGGGGATCACCAACTGAGATAAAGAAATGTTGAATATCTCAGTGAACACGGGTGCTAGCTGGTCTGCGCAGGCTCTGAGAATACGGCCTGAGATGCCATCTGGTCCTGCTGCTTTCCTGGTGTTTACTCTCCTGAAGGCTCTCCTTACGTCGTGCTCGGTGATGATGAACGCGCTTTTGGTGCTGGCAGTGTCTTCCTGTTTGCAGCCGTTAGCGCCACTAGCATTAGCATCGCTAGCGTCTTTAGCTGCAGCCTTGAAGTGAGCATAGAAGGTGTTCAGCTCGTCTGCCAGAGTCGCGTCCGCGTTCGTCATACCGGTTGTTGGTGTTTTATAGTCCGTAATTGTCCTTAGTCCCTGCCACAGGCTCCTAGAGTCACTCTGTTGGAGCTGTGACTCTAGTTTCCACCCGTAGCGCTGCTTCGCCTCTTTCATCGCCTTCCGGACGCTGTATGATGCAGCCTTGTATGGTTTCATGTCCCCCGACGCAGGTCCCGTGTTGTAGGCAGCGGTGCGAGATCTCAGAGCATTGCGGATGGTTTTATCCACCCATGGCTTCTGGTTGGGAAACGTTCTGATAGTCTTTTTCTCAACGGTAACATCCGCTAGTTTCCCGATGAATCCCACAACCGCTTCCATAAACACGCTGACGTCATCATCGGAGCTGTTTCGGAACATGTCCCAGTCTGCGTCATCGAGTGCGTCCTGTAACGCGGCCACCGATTGGTCCGTCCAGCGCGCGACCTCCCTCTGAACCGGAACTTCCTGTTTCAGTCTTTGTTTCTATTTTGGCATTAGGAAGATGGCGGCGTGGTCTGATTTACTAAACAGAGGGCGAGATTGTGCCTTGTAGCCGTCCTTGACTGTAGTGTAACAGTGGTCCATTGTCCTTTCACCCCTGGTGGGGCAAGTGATATATGTTGATGAAAGTTCGGGGCTGCGCGTTTGAGGTTGGCACTATTAAAGTGCCCCGCCACAATAAGCGCAGCGTCCCGGTGTTGTGTCTGGTGCAGTGTGAGTGCCTCATGCAGCTCGCATAAGGCAGTGTCCGTGTCTGCTTGTGGTGGAATATAAACTGCGCTGATTATGACCGACGTGAACTCCCGAGGTAAATAAAAAGGGCGACACATGAGGAGAACAACGCCCGCGCTGTTGCACCAGCTGCTGTTCACCATTAAGCACACGCCGCCTCCCCTTGACTTCCCCGAGTCCCGTGTCCTGTCCATGCTGTGAACCGAGAAGAACTCGGCCAGCTGGATGGCGTGGTCCGGCACCACTGGGTTCAGCCATGTCTCGGTGAAGCAGAGAAGGTTGCAGTCCCGAATGCCTTTTGGAACTTTATCCTGGCCCTAAGATCATCGAGCTTGTTTTCCAGTGACTGGACGTTGGCGAGCAGGATACTAGGCAGAGGTGTGTGGTGGCTCACAGGCTCTCAGATTGTTCCTAACGCCGGCTCGTTTCCCTCTGGGCCGCTGCTTCGCATCGCGTCCTTTGACATTCACATCAAATACCACACAGAGTTTTATCAGTAATCTCCAACAAATAAACAACTTTGATTGGATCACCGTCTGACCCCATAGAACTCGATCAGGCGACTGAATATTTAGAGTCGACGTTCCGTTATACCTTGGATAATGTAGCTCCAGTTAAAAGAAAAATTAATAGAGATAAGAAACTCGCTCCCTGGTATAACGACCACACACGTACTTTAAAACAGACAGCTTGGAAATTGGAACATAAATGGCGTCAAACTAAATTGTTAGTATTTCAAAAAGCATGGAAGAAGAGCATCCTGAACTACAGAAAAGCTCTTAGTGTAGCTAGATCAACGTACAGTAGGTGGACTGGCAGTATGTGACTTTTACCATTGCGGCGCACGGCAACTGCATTTGGGTTTGTGCGTTTGCTAGCTTTTACCGCTGAGTGGCGCTATATAACTACAGACTGACGCCTCAGGCCTTAGTTCATTCAGGATTAATGAGTCGCAGCTCGGCTAGAGTCGCATGTAGTTGCAGATAAAATCAAGTGAAACATTGTCATTAAACGAATTCATAATCACAGTATTAACATTACAGTACAAATTTTACATTTTACAGTACATTAATTTTGTAAAAATTAATTTGAATATTTTTAGGATCGAATTTAAGCAACGTAAACGTTAACAGACTGAGCCTTTAGATTTTATGTGTAATTAGAAAAGCTACACGTGTAGGGTCTTGCGTCATCTTTTATTTTGTGTTTTTTTAATTTGTAGTAGATTTATTAACTGAAATAAATGAAACTAAACGCCCATAAAATTAAAACACCGTCAGATTAATGTGCTAAAACTATATAGTAAAACTATATAAGCTACATAGCCTTTATAAGACTGTACTTTTATTTAGGTGCGCTCACAATGACGAAAATTATTGTGTATAGAGTGATTACAACCAATACAGTTTATGTTATGATAAAAAAAAATCTCCATTTCTTTTATTCCAGTTAAACAGTAATAATGTCAATTTTTGAATTCCAGAATATGAAATTTGCAGAAATTAAAAAAAGAGGCCTGAATCACTGCAGGTCTTCAAAATCCAGGTCTTAAAGTGGGGAGGGGTGCATTTCATTTACTTGAATGTATAAGTGAGAACAGTTGATTCACACCTGGGGAGGGTGAATAAATTGTATTTGAATCTTGCCTGCCATTGTAAAGCAAATACAGTAACACTAAAAGAACAACATCCCAAGAAATAGGAATAAGAGCCCCTGATTAAACAGTATAGATATTATTAAATATTACAACAAAATTCCTCCGCGCTCTGGAAAACTTTATGCGTGCGAGAGGAGGAGATAAACAACAATAGCCCACGTTTAGAAAAGCAGTTTTATTTAGACTATATAAAATAATCCCGCATCTATTTTTAGGCGTCACAATGACGAAAAAACTTTATGATTTTGTAAATTAATTAAAGCAAACGCTATTCTGTATTGTTTTCGGTGAACTTGAGTGTGTCAGAAAATTACCTGGAACTCCGTGTACAAGTGAATTATTAAAATGTTCAGAGTCAGTCTCCTTGCTGTTTTACCCCCCATGCCTTTTTTTTTAACTTTATGCGTGCAGCTGAGCGCTGATTAGACTACGAAGTTAAAGACGTGGATCAACGATATGTCACGGCGTGCGCCTATGACGGGCGTGTGCCCAAATATACTATCACTCCTTGCTCACTCCGTAGGCTCCCTAAATAAGCGGCAGGTATGTAAAGGGACTGAGCCACCTATTCGGGCTGGCTGGCGATAATTAATGTTAGGATCTCAGGCTCCGCATTATAAAAGCAATGCGCGAAGTTGAGTTCGGGATGCGGGACACTGGAATTCCGCCCTTTGATCCTTGCGCTCTCGCGGCGTCTTCACTGTGTGGAGGCACGCTGCCTCCGCGTGCTCCGTCCCGCCACTCTGCCCACCACCACCTTTCGCCAGCATGGCACAGCCCCCGGATCTGCACGTGCACTTCATCCCTTCCCCTTTCTTTCTGTCCTCCCTCCTCTAACCCTTTTCTTCCCTATTTTACCTAAATAAATTATCCCTTTTCCTTTAAGACCTAGTCTCGTGTCCGTGCTTCATGGTGCCGCCCCTGCAAATAGGCTCGAACCCGTTACAGATACCAAATCCCTAGCCCAAATCTCATTTAAATTAAATTAACAAATATTGTGAGTAAACAATAGACCACGTTTAGTAATTCTTTCCGAGGCTGGGTTGGGCTGGTGTTATGCGCAGAGCGCCAGGAGATGTACTGAAGCTCAAATCTCTGAAAACTACACCTGTGACACAATAACAGTAATATTTTAAACATTTTGCAGGCTGCCATTTGGAGAAACCAGAGAATAAAAAATAAACCAGTTGTTGGGTCTAAATAACCCAACCAGGTGTTCATTTGTAAATGACTCACTACATCTCATCTGACCCAACATGAGCAACACAACAATGTGTTTAAAGTACGCAAAATAAACCAGAATTTTAACCCAGCATAAACCATCCAACGATGTGTTTACAGAAACAACACAGCATTTTTAGTGCGTCTTTTTTAAGCTATTGTAATGGTTTATTCTGAAAGTCTATTTTACCAGTTATTTTTATATTTAAAGATGTATTTTTGAATTTCTTTTTTTACATAACAATAAACAAATACAAACAGAGATAGGCTATATAACAGTTAATTCTTTGTACAAATAAAATTATCAGCTAGTAAACTTGATCGTCTGTCAAAACAACATTTAAGTTCACTAGCTGATAATTTTATTTTATTTGCTCACCGCTGTAGGAAAATGGCAGCAGCCAAAATAAATCAGTTGCATTTTAAAGTAATCCGTGAAATGACCGCTAGGTGGCGCAAAGTGACATTTTTCACTCTACGCAGTTTAAATATAAGTCAATAAAAAGGCTTAATATTTTAAACTGCGTAGAGTGAAAAATGTCACTTTTTGCGCCACCTGGCGGTCAGGAATGACTTTAAAATGCAACTGATTTATTTTGGCTGCTGACATTTTCCTACGGCGGTGAGCGCGACAGTAATAAGCATTCTGGTTGTCCACCTACTGTATCTCTCCACTCTTATAGAAAATAACAAAAATAATCCTAGATTTTTATTTAATTCCGTAGCCAAAATAACTAGAAATAAGACCACTTCAGAAATTTCCACAACAATATCGTGCAATAGTGAGGACTTTATGAACTTTTTAAATAATAAAATTGTAAATATCAGGCATTAAATTAACACTTTTAAAACGGACAATGCAATTGATGCAGATATTAAACTAACTATGTCAGATCGGAAACTAGAATACTTTACTCCCCTTGAAGTGAATGAACTAATTTCACTCATCTCTTCTGCAAATTCATCAACTTGTATATTAAATTCTTTACCGACACATTTTCTTAAACAGATAGTACCAGCAATAACAGAACCCCTATTGAGAATGATTAATTCCTCACTCATCATTGGGTGTTCCAAAATCTTTTAAATTAGTAGTTATTAACCCTTAGGAGTCGGCGGACCCGCTGGCGGGCACAATTGCATTTTTTTCTGGTAACCGTGAAAAGAGATTAAAATGCTCTATCATGTTTGATCATACACTTAAGTGTAGTGCATCATTTGAATCTGTAAAGGGTCTACTTATATTTATGTATACTCACAATATCCACAAAAAAGGTGCGCTTTCAGCCGTCTCAGTTTCTGCGAAAATCTTTTTAAAACACGTCACTGAAATGAACTGAAACTTCGCGAATACTGCACAGACAGACATGAGAAATATATCTATAAAAAGCTTAAAGGGTCTACCTTTAAATGATGCAAGTCACATTGAAAACTAAAATTCTCAGTTTATGTAGTCCGTATAAAACCCAAGAAGAGGCACAGAATTTGTCGCAGTTCATTATCTGCTAATAACCCGCGGCAGGACACGCCCACATGCTATTCACACGGAAAACAGTCCGGGTACTCTACATACAAAGTCACGCCCCCGGACTCCGTCTTAAAAACACACACACAGACTGGCTTGAAAACACACAGTGAGTTTTCTGCACAATTGGAAGATGGTAGCGCTACGCAGCTGAGAAAGATCTTCAGATGATTTTGGACAGTGAGGAGGAGTTTACATTTACCTCAGGAGAAGACTGTGTGACTCTGATGGCGAACGAGAGCATTTTGGGGAAAGAACAGATCCAGCAGAGGACATTGAAGCAAGCTACTATGACAATGGGTAAGTTATTAAGTCTTATATAACTCTTATTCTGATAATATTAAACTAATATTAGTAAATATTTACCTCACTTCAGCTAGCTCTTGTCAGTTTATGTGACACATTGGCTTTCAATGTCATTTACATAGTTTGGTGTAGCATGTAGATAACACTGCTAACATACAAATGCACGTTTTCGGAAAAGGGATCCCACGACTTGCCGCAGCTCCGCGCGGCAAGCTGTGAAAATGCCCTTCATTACATGTAGGGAGCAGTCGTGTTTCAGTCTAAAGTATTGTGTGTCTACTGAAGCCGAAAAATGTTATGTCTCTTAGGCGCCCATTGACAGCAAGCGACAGAGTAGTTCTCCGAATTTTTCTATTATTATTATTATTAATATTGTAACGCACCCGCGCGTGTGCAAAAGGACTACAAAGATGTATGCAAATTGTAGAGGGTCCAGCGAGTATACTCTTAGCCTATAACAGTATTGTTTTATTGTTTTATTGTTTTTATGCGCTTTAAACATACACAGGCACTGGTGGCTCAGTGGAAGGTAATTTGCCTACTATGCGGAAGACCTGGGTTCGATTCCCAGCCAGTGCTCAAAATGCTGGTGTTATGCGCTAAATGCCATGATATAGCTATTACATTATCAAGTTATGCTTCAGTACTAAATGTATGTTTGCAATTGAATTTTTTTTTCTTAAGCTATGAAACACATTAGCACTCACCTCACAGTTGCTATAATTTAATGATTATCATAAGCAAAAAGTGTAAAACAAAGGATTCACATTTATTACATTTTCACCCAGAGCGGGATTCGAACCAGGGTCTAGACGATTTTATACTATTATTTAAGCAACGCCACACCATGTGAAAAGCTGAATGTCAGCTATTCAAGACTGGCCCCCCGGGGAACGCAGAATCCCCGGGCTTTGACTGCGCTTTCTCCATTCGTTATTGCCAGGGGCGGACTGGAACCAAAAAGTGGCCCTGGACTTCCACTACAAGGGTGACAAATATGCAAAGAAAAAATAAATCAGGAAGGGGCAAATACTTTTTTTATGGCACTGCACATGTAGTCAGATTGTTCCACTGGGATTAAACTGTGCCAGGCGAAGTTAAAGCACTTTCAAAATCATACTAACTACACTGATATAAATAACTTTGAATGATGAATGCTTTTTACCACCCTCGTGACTCAATAAGAGACAATGCAAAGAATATTTTCTAACAGCATGTAAATGATACATTTTGTCAGTATTGTCTTGCATCTTTTGAAATACATAAATAAATAAAAAAATCACAATACTAACAAAAAGTCTAATTTTGCTGTCAAACTGTTTATAAGCCTCCTGGCTCTCTGTATGACTGGTGCTACTGGACACTGAAAATATTGTATTTTTATATGTTGTTTGACTTATTATTCTTTCCTTTGTTTTACAAATATGACCCGATATATGTTCAGTAAAACTTTGTTTTATGTTTTTGTATTGTGTTATATTTATATACTAGTAAGTAGTTTTAAAAAAATATCTCCACTTTATTAAGCCAATGTATTATGATGTGGGATGTGGTGCGCTGCTGGGTCCAGCCTCACTGTCCCTGACCTGTTATAGGCAGAATCTGTTCATTTGAAGCATTTCACAGCATTTACCTCTAAAGCTTTTTTCTTATTTTCACGTAACCTTTTCTTCTTCCTCCTTTTTATTCATGGAAATAATTATTAATTTGCTCAAAAAATTTCTAGAAAGGATCAATATCTAAAAATTTTTAGATGCCCACGTGTGTGAACAAAGAATACAAAAGCCGTGGTTAAATAATGGATGTAATAATTATTAAATGCTGGACACAAACAGCAAATATGATGATTATTATAAAAAGCCAGAAGAACTTCGTGTTTATAAAATAATATTTACTTACTATGATAATATATATATTGTTTATTCATGTCTTCTGATGATGTCGACACATTTTTACGTTTTAAATAAGATATGTTGGCATATTCACAAATCAGGACATTCGCAGTTAACACTATCAGATAGCCTACTATCAGGAATTTAAATTAATTTCAACACCATTTAAACTATATAAGAAACTTTTAAAGCACGAATTTGGGCATCTCATTTCATCATTGTGAAAATAATATGAAGCACATATACACACATTCATCATGACAGATCTGTTGTAAAGCAAAATAAAATTCCATGCGCCATCTGGCGGATCTTCAGTGAAGCACAACACATTTATTTAAATTCTCGAATGTTGCTTACGGCAAGTCGCGGCACGCCACATGCTAAATTGCGGCATCTCGCGGGAAAACACGCGCAGTCTTAATGGCCACGTCTGTACTGCCTTATGTAGCAAACATGTTATTTTCCGGTGGCTAAGCTAATGTCTTATGGAGTTTACAGATGTTTATAAATGTTTACCTCGATAGCTTTAGATTATGGTTGCTAATATATATTGGTTAGCTTATAACACTGCTATCGGTAATGTTATTTAGCAACTAAATTAGCAATTAAACAAGCTCCTGTTGGCTAAAACACTGCCGTATGTAGCCAAGAGATGTTTATGGATTTATGTGGTGTAAATGTTGATAATGCCTTTTGTTTAGCGGTGTAAATGTTTGGAATGTGTGTAAAGCATGTCTAGTGGATGGTGTTTGCTAATGATCAGGTGTAAATGTTTGAGATGCACTACATAGTCTATGGTTCATCAACAGATTTTTCTAGTCTATTGTCCATCGACAGACCCAGAGGGGCAAAAAAATGTTTACCAACACTATAAATATTTAACAACATGATAAATGTTTTACAATTATCTGTGCCGTTTTTTTAAATTAAATTATGGCAGCAGTGTGTGGTATTATCTTTACACTAAAAATGTCAGTTGTATCACCACCATTGATACTGTCATGTGACCTACAGAACAGAGGTGTATATTTTTAATGCTGAAGTGTGGATACATTTTTTTGGGTCTCTCTGTATGTATTAATTATATATTAATTATGTATATATTAATTGCACATTCATTTACTCTGAACAGTATAGCCTAAGATTTTTTATTTATTTGTTTTTAGGAAAGTGTCTGCATCACCCTTGCCTTCACCAGCACCTCACAGCAGGACACGCAAGCGCCGTTCAGTTTTGAGTGCAATTGAAAAATAATACTGAGTAAGTGCACATATATGTGTATGTATTTATATGATGATAATGTACATTAGTTTATTTTATTGTTATCAGCATGCTCAGGATTATTATTATTATTATTTAAATAGTGAAAATGATCAGCCACCTGTCACCAAAAAAGCAAAGGCGAACAAGATGCAAGCAACGTCATGGAAGACACAGACTGATGATGACACGGTTCCACAGACTGTGATTCCTGCCCGCACGGGAACCTGGACCACAACTGCCGTCTGCTGACTCACATTCTCCCATGAGTCTATTCAAGCTGTTTTTTTTCAATGAGTGCTGTGTCGACTCTGTGCCACAACACCAATGCTCAGGCTGCCAAAGCAACTGTGAAAGGATGCAAATATAAATGGACAGACGTCAGCATCACTGAGATGTACCACTACATTGGGATTGTATTTTACACGGCTATGGTGAAGTTGTCCTCCATCACAGACTACTGAAGACAGAACTTTCCAGCTACTGTTATGTCAAGAGACAGATACCGGATGATATCCTGGAACGTGCACATAAGTCACCCAGATGCAGACAAGGAGAATGACAGGAAGAGAGGCACATCCGAACACATTTACATTTACATTTGGGCATTTGGCAGACGCTCTTATCCAGAGTGACTTACATTTTTTTTATCTCATTACACATCTGAGCAGTTGAGGGTTAAGGGCCTTGCTCAAGGGCCCAACAGTGGCAACTCGGTGGTTGTAGGGTTTGAACCTGGGATCTTCCGAACCGTAGTCCAATGCATTAACCACTGAGCTATCCCACGATCGTCTGTTCAGGGTTAGACCTCTTATGGACACTATATGTCATGCTTGCAAATCTATCTATCATCCTAGAAGAAATTTAGATGTGGATGAGAAAATGGTGGCATGCAAAGCACACACAGGAATGACCCAGTACATGAAAGCCAAGCCGACTAAGTGGGGATTTAAAGTTTTGTTTTTGCTGATTCTTTAATTGGGTACACTATGGACTTTCCTGTGTACACAGGAAAGAACAACTTTCCCACAGGCCATGGCTTATCATATGATGCAGTGACGTCTCTTTTGGACTGTGAGGTTTTAGGCTCGGGGTACCATGTGTACATGGACAATACAAGTCCAAAGCTCCTAAAAGACTTGCTTTCCAAGAAGTTTGGTGCATGTGAGACTTACAGAGACAACAGGAAGGACTGTCCTCAAAATGCAGATAATTCACTTTCTAAAAAGTCTGCCAGGGGATCCTTCAGGTAGATTCGGGATAGACCTCTTGTGTTTGTGAAGTGGATGGACACACGGGAAGTATCTGTCTGTTCTACCATCTATTCTGTTTATACAGGAGACACGGTGAAGAGGAGGGTAAAATTACATTGTACATGGACTACAAACACATTTCCATGTCCTGCGCCTGTGACTGCATACAACCAGCAAATGGGGGGCGTTGGTCTCTCTGATCAGCTGTGACAGTACTACACTGCACAGCACAAAACAATAAAGTGGTACAGAAAGATTTTTCTACACTTCTTGGACATTGCTACCACCAATGCTTTCATTGTACATAAAGAGCTATATGGTAACCTGTCCCATAAAGAGAATTTGGAACAACTCATCAAAGAGCTTTGTGGTGTCACTCATGAAATAGCACAAAAACGGACAAGTAGTGACCATGTACCAGTTCCAGTAGCTGAGTTGTTGACCTTGGATGCCAGAGATGTTGCCACTGCTGGTTGCAGGTTATGTGCTCATTGCAAAGCAGTGCATCGCAATCGGCAAAAAACACCTTGGAAATGCCAGGCATGCAATGTCTCAGTGTGTGTTCAGTTAAACAGAAACTGCTTTCAAGAGCGACACAGGGATGTGTGACTCAATGAACCATACACCCATTTTATATTGTACTGTTTCTGTTTGCACTATTTGCCTTAAAATGTCTGTTTTAGTTTTAGTTTTTATTTTGCACTGTTCCTGTTGCAGTTTTACCCTACATGTATGTTTTTGTACATTTTTAAAAATGTTTTATCTTGCACTGTTTTACCCTGAATGTCCGTCCTCAGTTTTTATTTTGCACTGTTCCTGTTGTAGTTCTACACTGTTTTTGGTTTGCACCATTTTACCCTGAATGTTGTTTGCACTTTTTATTTATTTAGACCTGTTCCTGTAATTTTTGCAAGTAAATCTTAAGTTATTTTAAATAAACCACGAACAAAGTATAAAATATCCTCTAATTATTTTCTTGTAGCACTTTCCTCTGTCCCATACTTGACTGAAAGAGGTAAATGTACATCTCATTATGCAGGTCTTTGTCTTCTCTGGTGTGAATTACAGCATTATTCATGATCGTTCACGTCACCTCGCATACGGCCTGTCTAAACAAAAAGTGTCTTAGAAAATTTAAATTAATGTTTTGTTTTCTGTAAATGAGTGAGCAAGATGATTGTCACATCATTTTGAAGTAAAACCTTTACACTACAAGATCCAGGTCACAAAAGCCTTGTACAGAAATGTCATGAATGTGTTTTGTGGTCTTATTTCAGTGACTTATTTTTTTGTTGTTTTAAAAAAAATCACACATAACTGTTTTTTTCCTCCAATATACAAACTTGTACATACAGGCCGCTCATATATCATTGTAGCCCAGTTTGTGCTTCAGCTTTAGCTAGTCCAGAATGCAGCAGCGAGAGTCCTCACTAGAACCAGAAGATACGAGCACATCACATCTACCTTATCTTAACTTCGTTGGCTCTCCGTGAAATTTCGCATTGATTTTAAAATAGTACTCTTGACATACAGATGTGGCCATTAAGACTACGCGTGTTTTCCCGCGAGATGCCGCAATTTGGCACGTGGCATGCGGCGACTTGCCGCAAGCAACATTCGGAAATTTAAATAAATGTGTTGTGCTTCACTGAATATCCGCCAGATGGCGCATGGAAGGACTTTATGAAAGACATGGCATTGCCTGTTTGAATAATTTAAATAAAATTACTTAAATTACCTGATAGTAAGCTAACTTATATATTGATAGTGTTAACTATGCAAATGTTCTGATTCGTGAATATGCCAACACACATATATATATATATATATTAAGTAAATATTATTTTATGAACACAAAGTGCTTCAGGCTTTTCATCAAGTTTTTTGGTGTTTGTGTCCAGCACTGAATAATTATTTTTTCCATTATTTGACCACGGCTGGGAATAAGAGATGGAATGTGATTGTGAATTCATGACTGGAATAAATAAAGCTGTTTTTTGCCGTGCGGAAACCCGTGGCTCGTACTTTTACTTTACAAAAGGCAGCGTTTTGATCAAAAATCAAAAAATTTAATTAAACACGAATATACAATTACATATATATACAGATCTGGCCATTAAAAAAGCATGTTTCGAGAAAAGAGATCCCGCGACTTGCCACGGCTGCGCGCGGCAAGCTGTGAAAATCCCCTTCATTACCTGTAGGGGGCAGTCGTGTTTCAGTCTGAAGTATTGTGTGTCTACTGAAGCCGAAAATTTATTCTCTCTTTTAGGCGCCCATTGATAGCAAGCGATGGAGCTCATAAACGTGTCGACCTTAAACTGTAAATACTGATATGTATTTATTGTTAATTTTCTTCTCTCCTTCTATGATGATACTTCGTTAACTGCGCTTTCTCCATTCAGTTTTATATTTATTATTATTATTATTAGTAGTAGTAGTGCTCCGAATTTATTATTATTGTTATTATTCTTATTATTACAGTTTTTTTCAATCGCTAACAAGCGCTTACCCATACTTTACTTTTTCTAAACTCTTAACACAGACTCACACCTACAAAACACAATTGGCCAAATGGATAATTTTCTTCTCAAAAATACATTTAGTTAAATATATACTAACTCTTCATTTCAAAATAGAACACATCTTTCTCTGCACACACTAACTTTACAAAAACACTATAAATCTGACTCAAAATGAAATTATTCTGTCAAAGAATAACACTTGTTTTCACTTCACAAGGTACATGCAGTCAATCAAAGTACACCAGGTTTCAAAATACTGGCTATTATTGACATTACAAAAACTGCATAGACTTTTATGTTTTAGTTTTACAGGTATTTGCATGCAAAACATGCAATCCACCATTTTGACACCAGAAATGTCTTGGTTGGTAACTGTATGTCCACATGTACAGTAATGTTCACATTCAAAAGCATTCCAGTAAAAAGCAAACAAGTTTTTTTTCTTTACTGTTTACTACAGGAGGTACAGGAGGTAGAAACACGGTATGATAGAACAGAAAAAGTTTTACAGTATTGCTTACAGTGAACAAAATATCCATGAAACACACAAGAGCATTCTGAACAAAAAAACAACAGCAAAAAGCCAAGATAAAAAGGGGGGGGAGGGGGAGGGGGGCTAAAAAAAAGGCAAAAAATGTGCATCTAATCTCTGCGATCTTCAGAGTTAGGTCACATGTTTTCATCAACATCACATCTGATGTTATCCAAGTCGATGCACCTGGGATAAAACCGCCTGGTATGTCGGATCCACCCTTGGCTATCACCAACTGTGATGTCCCTGGAGCCAGCATCCATGGCTTCAAGGAGAGACATCTGGTCATGTGGCTAATGGTCATAAACCTTCCACCTCCATGCAGAAAAGAACTCCTCTATGGGGTTGAGGAAAGGTGAATAGGGTGGAAGGAAGAGACTTACCAGTCTTGGGTGGACTTCAAACCATGTTGTTATTGCTTGCGAGTGATGGAAAGCCACATTGTCCCAGGTAATTACAAAGGTCCTCATGTTTTTACCCTCCTGACCCTGCTCTGGAACCAGGCGCTGGTGGAGATCATTGAGAAAGGCAAGCAAGCGCTCTGTATTATAGGGTCCAACCTGACATCTGTAAAGGAGTAATCCTGCATTTGCAATTGCTGCACACATGGTAATGTTTGCCCCTCTCTGTCCTGGCACATCAACTGTGGCCCTTTTTCCAATTACATTTCGTCCACGTCGACGCCTTTTGGCCAGATTGAATCCTGCCTTATCGATGTACATGAATTCATGAGGGGCCTGGTTGGCCTCCAATTCCATAACTCTCTGAAACAAAGTTTATGTAAGTCATGTTATTACTGTATACCATACTGTACTGTAACCTAGTATTGTGTAGGTTACCTACTTGCAAAGTGCAAAGCTTATGGAACTGGACATTGAATTGAATATACACTATACCTGGACATATTTTTGTCGTAGCTCCTTGACCCCCTTACTGTTCCTCTCAAAGGGAACAGTGTAGAGCTGCTTCATCCGCATTCTGTGTTTGGACAATGTCCGCGTTATGGTTGTGAGGCTGATTCTATCGATATTGTCAAATATCTCATGGTCCGCTACAATTCTAGTTTGAATTTCACGCATGTTTATTGCATTATTTGCAGCAACCATTTCTACAATGGCAAGCTCTTGATCATTACTGAGGAGCTTTCCTCTTCCCCCAGAGGGTGGAAGACGTTGCATTCTTTAGAAAGACAAAAAATTCAACATATGCATTACTGTATGACCATATTGACATGTCAAGTGAGAATAGAAACAATCCATGTAAAATGCAATACTTACCTGTTGGTTTGTTGAAAGATGCGTATAATGGAGGCAACCGTTGACCGCCTCAAATTGGGCTGCACTCTTTCACCAGCCTCTCTTAGTGAAAGACCATGGTTGATTACATGGTCAATGATAGTGGCACGAATTTCATCACTGACTACTGTTCTTGCAGCCCTTGGAATGCCACCACCACGCATTCTTACACCTCTACCTTGCCCTCTCCTTGGGCCTGCTCTTCTCCCTGGGCCCCTTGCTCTTACTCTTCCTCGACCAGACATTACAGTGTTTGTCTTTTTTTTTGTTTCCAAAAACATCACTCCTCAAAGTCTTGCCTTATAAACCCCACTGAGTCTAAGCCAGAATGGAATAAGCTGTCGTTGGCCCAATTTACCCAACATAAATCAGCTGTGTGTCAATTATTCAATTGTTTGTTTATTATCAGCTGAGATATATTTTTGATATTGATATTGTTTTTGAACTGATATCATTGCAGAAGCAGAGGTTTTTATACTGTATCTAAGGTTTGGAATATTGTTTTTGCTATTGTGGGATGTTGTGTGTTAACATTCGTAAATACTACAAAAACAGTCCATAATTTTGTTGGGAGGTATAGCTTGTCTGTTAAGAAAATGCAAGCATTGTGGAAATGTGTTCACTGACTGCATATTGGGTGAAAACGACATGAAATGTGTGAATGGTATTGCCACAAAAGACTGATGCTGTGCTAATTGTGTTTAGAGTTTTGAAAATGTGACAACTTTTTGGACAAACGCTTGTTAGCGACTGAAAAAAACTGTAATGTAACGCACCCGCGTGTGTGCAAAAAGCCTAAATCAATATTGTTTTATTGTGTTTATGTGCTTTAAATATACACTAAACAATAAACACTGCCTTTTGCCAAGTGAAAGTGAGTTGGGTGTGCTTATTTTTTTCATTGAGAGGCTGATAAACGCGTGCACAAATATGAGCAGATTTATCGATAAAATAAAAGAAACAAAAATTTGCGTTACTTGCTAAATACAACGTGACAGCACGCAGAATCTCTGTGCTTTGACTGCGCTTTGTCTATTTATTAGTACTGTAGTAGGACTACTAAATAAACAAAAAAAAATGCTGGGTTTCTGTAAACACATCATTGGGTTGTTTATGGTGGGTCAAAATTCTGTGTCATTTTGGGTACTTTGATCACACTGTTGGGTAGCTTTTGCTATGAATACTAAAAGTGCTGCATGATTAAACTGAATGCAAAAAACGGTGTTCATGCAGTAAACCCATTGGTGAATATGATACTTTAAGAAATAATTAAACACAAATATATATATATAAGTGCCATTGTACATGCATGTTATTCACAAGTTTTGACGCGTGTATTTTTGTTACACAGTGTCACTCACGTCTCCAGACGTTTCGTTGATTTCTTTTTCTCTTGTTTTATTTTCAACATCAAAGTACAACGGTTGTTACAGTTTCTTGCATAAATCCACTGTAGTCACGTCAAGTCGTTTGCTGTGTTCTGTAGCTTTGGTAGATTACAGTTACAACAACTTATTTTACTGTATCCTTTGGCTTACTGTCTCACGGTCAAAAGCTTGTGTTCTCCACACCTTTCTGTATTCTTCCGTGTCTTAACAACAACTAACGTGCGTGATAGACATACAGCTACATAACTGTGGAATGATGTCACAGAACTTAATGCAGCTTAATTCTTAACTAATAGACTGAAATAAAATAAACACAACAACAAATCACAAGAATAAAATATGGCCCTTATAGCCATTTTAATTCAAATCCAACATTTTAATAGTTAGTGATCGGTGCATGGGCGTCAACTCGCACGTTCTGTAATATTTCATTGTCATTCACACAGACATTGTTTTAGAGCATTTTCTAGTTAGTAAGTAAGTAAGTAAGTAGGTAAGCAAATAAAAGAGAAATGAATAAGTAACTTTAAATGGTATTTCCGCATAGTAAAAGTACCCTAGCATGAGTTTATATATAATGAAAATATATAAATTTATATATGTATTTAATTAAATTCTTAACATTTTTAAGGTTAGTGTTTGTTGCAGACATTTACATTATTTTTGGGGAAGAGCTTGGCTTGTACAGTCTACTTTACACTGATCAGCAGTCGACGCCCCGCCATAAACAGCAGATCAAAGGAGCAGTTATCGGCTTTGACACGTAGCTTCTGAGTTTGGAGGCCAGGGTTGGTTAGTTGGTTGGAAGCATGTTTGAAGGAGAAGATAACGTCACAAACACACACACAAACTCTCTGTGCATACACAACCATAGTACAGTATGAGACACGCGAGTGGACACGCACACAATCTCTCCGTGCAGAAACACTGTGCAGAGAGAAACTTCATAATACACCTGGCCATTAATTAAAAAGAATATTTAGGCCTGAAAAATATGCTTTAAAATCCATCGGCGTGTATAAACCCCCGGCTTGCACTTGTATAGGCTACTCGATAGATAAACGCTGGCTTTTCCAACATGCCAGCGTGCTCCGATGTGAGCTGATTTATTCAAGTCATAATTAGAGAATATCTAGAGAGATAAATAACATAGATAAAGCATTATGTGACTGTCCATACAGTAAATAAAAAGAAAAAGTATAAAATCCAACTATTAAGTCTAAATTTAATTGCTATCATTAATCTATCTATTTAAACCTATCTAGTTTAGGCATAGACGTCCGCTCTGTCTTGTTAATTCATCTAAAACCCCCTAACAGTATTTGCCAACAGCGCACTCAGTTTAATAAATGTACACCTATCGGGAATGAAAGGTGAGAAGAGATTCCGCAGAATCTTCTGACACAGTGCTTGCTCTGAAGGACTATACTCGACAAGAATATCGAGAATAAGAATCATATTTATAATAAGATAATTAATTAAATAATAAAATTTTTATAAAATAACAACTTTATCTAAAAGCCACACAGATCAAACTTCTCATTCACTGCTGAAGTAGTTAATGATTCTGTATACTAGTAGTTAAAATGGTGAAGTAGTTAAATGTACTGTAGATACGTAGGTTACATTTTAAAAGTACAATCGTAAAGTAAATTACAAACTGCATGTAATGTTGTAAAATATAAATAAAACAGTATTAGACACAAATATATGATATGGTAATATATAAAATAAAAAAGCTCAATAAGTGCTCAAATCTAGAGCAAACGCAATTATTAATGTACTGTGTATATTTAACTTTACTCAGCCATTTAAGTTATATAAAAAAATAACGTTCCTACCAGCCCACTATCATTTTCTGTTCAAATTTAAAGATGCCCGCGTGTGTGCAAAAAGACGAATACAAGAAATACAAAAGTGAATAATCTTTAATAAAGTTAGTCTAATACAATATTGTTTCCAATGCTAAAGCAAACATGATTTTGTTAAAATCTATTGTCTAAATATAACGCGACAGCGCTTTTCGAGGTGACACCCAGACCCCCCAGTAACTGTAACGCCTCTTTTCACATTTCATTCATGATAGGTGTGAAGTTATCAAACCGGTTTCCCTGATGGGGGAATTCACAGAAATGGGGGGTTTAAAACGATTTAACAAGACCGAGCAGATGTCTCTGCTTAAAATGTATTTCGCCAACAAAACATTAAAAATTCTTTATTAAACAAAACTATATTAAAACAAAATTGTGCATTTTCCTTAATTAATATCACTTCCGAAACATTGTTGTCCAAACGTTGTAAGGAAAACAGTGAAACCTAAGGACAAACAGAAAGGACAAATAAAGGAATGTACGAAACATTAACTATTTTACTGTGCTCAAATGAATAAAGAGTTACTGCATTATGTTTCAAGACATCCTTAATTTACATTTTAATTACATAAATACATACTAATTAATTGTTAGGGGGTGCGGTGGAGATCCGCACCAAGAGATGTTTTACTGATTATTATAGCCCTGACGCAGGGCTTTAGAGGGGGGTCAGTGAAATAGAAGATATTGTGAGAGCTTATGACAGACACGGGAAGACATTTCCATTTGGAGATAATTTAATTCTATTTTATTCAATTTTATATGTATAGCGCTTATAACAATTGGCATTGGCTCAAAGCAGCTTTACACAATTAAATGAATTATTTAAATTTGTTTGGAATTTGAATGTGTATGAATCATAATGGTCAGATAGTCCCTGGTAAACAAGCCGAGGGCGACAGTGGCAGGGAAAAACTCCCTGAGATGGTAGTGGGAAGAAACCTTGAGAGAAACCAGACTCAACAGGGAACCCATCCTTATCTGGGTGAAACAGAAAGCAGTAAATAAGCAGTTAGTTGGCGGGCAGTTCAGCATAACAGTTAATGTTAATTGATGTTAATATGGAGTCCAGTTAGTTATTGAAAGCTTAGGTAGACTTGTATAAAGTTCCAGTCCTGAACTATCGAACGGTCAAGTCCTCAGAGAAACTGAGGCAGACTGCCAACACCAGTCGAGGCCAGAACCGTCTTCTAGGTAGAAAGAACCATCCCCAGGCACGAGACGCATCCCAAAGAGACACACAGGGCATCCATGTGACGAGATCTCCAACCAGAAGCGGGGCACCAGGATGGGTCAGACAGGTCAGAAGGTCAGAGGGAGTCTGGATCACTGGCAGCTCAGGAACGACATGTGTAGCTCGACAGAGAGAGGGAAGGAGAGAGAGCAGAAGTGAAGAGATAACAGTTAGGTCTGGTCACAGTCATATAATGTAAATGTATATTTACTGTAGAGTGCAAGCAGAGACTCCGGCAGGACTAACTATGACAGCATAACTAAAAGGGAAGCCAGAAGGAAACACAGACATGAGGGCTCCCTGAGATGTAAAGCAACCAATCACCTCACCGTCAGCAAACCTAAGTGATCAATGAGAGTGAGAAAGACAGCATCCAAACATACCAGTTCACCATAATACTCTACGTCCATGAGTCCCCCAGATCTGCTCCTTTACCTAGGGCAAATCTATTTATAAAAATGCTTGATTAAATAAATAGGTTTTTAGCCTGGACTTAAACACTGAGACTGTGTCTGAGTCCCGAACATTATTTGGAAGACTATTCCATAATTTTGAGGCTTTGTAAGAAAAAGCTCTGCCCAAAGCTGTAGTTTTCATAATACGCGGTACTAATGAGCAGCCTGTACATTATCTAAGGTGTAACGAAATGTCAACTCTAAATATTCAGTCGCCTGATCGAGTTCTGTGGGGTGCTTCACACACACACACACACTGAAGCCGAGAGAGTGTGTGACCCGGCACAGTGTCTAATTACGCACGCACATACATAACACAAAGGGAAAAAATGGATTCTTAACTTCTGTAATAAGACTTTCTTTTGCTTTACATGCGGCACACGTGTTATAAGAAACACACGCTCTTACTAAACCAAAATAAAATATGTTTTACACGCACATGGTCACTGTTTTAGTAGGTTATAGTAAACAGTAGGTTATAGTAAACAGTACATGCGTGCACGGATGTTGATTATACCAGTAGCACTAAGACCCAGCAGGTGATATAATTCCGCAGCACAAGAGAGAGAAAAACCGTTGGCGCAGTTGTGATCATGTGACTCTCAGCGTCAAAACAAGAAGGACATGCGTGATACACGATACTCGAAAACCAAGACTTGCTTGTTTTTCAAGTCAAAATTAATTAAAATACTTTGCTCGTCTTGCAGAACACTCGCAAACCGCGTTACTCGCAATCTGAGGTTTCACTGTACTACTTTTAACATATAAAGCATTAAATTGTCTCGGGCCGCAGTATCTAAGTGAACTGCTTGTGTCTTACGATCTGCCACGCCTACTTCAATCAAAGGATGCAGGCTGCTTGTCTGTACTACATATTATAAAAACTACAGCTGGGGGCAGAGCTTTTACTTACAAAGCACCAAAGTTATGCGACAGTCTTCCAGTTAATGTTTGGGACTCAGATACAGTCTCAGTGTTTTAAGTCCAGGCTTAACACTAGAACTACCAGGTTTTTCTGACCCCTCCAGCCCTACCAGAGGTAGGCCAAATGGCCCCTTGGTTTTAAACTAACAACTTAATCACTGACAATTGACTCCCATTCATTTGTAAATGGGTGGCCGATTGGAATGTGTCACTCCCCTTCCCCAAACAAATGGAAGGGCAGAGTAAGAAAAGCTTTGAAGGACGCTGGAAAACCATATTTAAATCGAAGAGGAGAACAAAAACCAGGGAAAAATCCACCTAAAGAGTTGAGTGGAAAAAGCGTATGTGTGATGTGATCTCTCTCTCTCTCTGAACACGCTGAGGAGCACTAAACGCCACAAAAACAGTTAACCTATCAAAATAAACCACATACCATATATAATAATTTAAATGTATATAATTAAGGTCAAAGACATTATATATATATGTGTAAATATATATGTAAATATCAGGATTACATCATGATTCTTTCTCATTGATTTTACTATTTTGCAAGTTGTCTGAGACGTACACACAAACTAATTAGACTAATTATTTTTTTTTTTAATAAAAAGAAAGCCTTTCAGGTAACAAGGTATAAAATAAAGCAAAGAGCAGAATGAGCAAAGATAAAAATCTGTGTCAATTTATCTCTGTTATTCGAATAGATACACATTACAAATAAACATAATATGAATAAAAAACAAAGTTTTTATTTTTCAGGAAGATTAGGTGTATTCAGCGGTATTGAATTAAGAAACATGAAAGGTGAAACACTATATGCTTACACACTTAATCATTTCATTCTATTTTATCTTAAATATGTGTGAAGAATAGAGTGAACTTTATAGTTACTTACACTATGTGTATCTGTTATGAATAAAACACATGAGCAAATTAGATTTGAATGGGTTGTTATTGTTGCTTCCATAGACATCTTTGGGTATTTTACAAGCTCAACATGTGTTGTTTTACCAGTACATATGTGTGTTTAAATGTCTGAAACCTAAAATATGCCTAACCCTCTGGGGCCGAGGTGATTTTGGGGCCCTTGAGATGTTTGGACATGTAATGTGTCACTCTCCTTCCCCCCAAGAAGTGTACCCTAAAGTACCTCACACATGGCTGTGGTTTGGATGACTGTGGGCAGGGCTGTTTACTGATGACAAGACTTGGGAATAAAAGAGATAGTTTACTACATGCATTCACAATCTTCAAGAACTTATCGGTACGAACAAGCTGCAAAGATGCCAAGACATTACACTGCTGCTAAGGCTTTGGCTCTGCTGCAAAACATGGACTCTTGTGACTCGGATGGTGGGGAAGTATCCATTCACTTGCAAGAGAGTTCGGACTCTGGCATGTCTTCAGGTGATGAGATGTGTTCGGGGTTAGAAAGTAGAACTCCTCTTAAGAAGAAAAGTCGGCTGGAGACACAGACCACACAGAAGAATTCCAGCTATGAGATGGCAAAAGATGGCACAGTGTGGGTTGAGGAAGAAGTAGGGAGGCCGCTCCCTCACGGCCAACTAGAAACATATACATGTGATGGAGAGCCAACAGGAGAAGTCAGAAGAACCATCAAAAATCGCTTGCAGAGCTTCTTGTTTTTAGTAAGTTGGGACATCCTTCACACTATAAGAAAATGTACAGTTGAGTATGGCAGCAGGATGGAAGCAGATTGGGACATGTCTGTCTATGAACTGATGGCGTTCAACTCCATCCTTCTCTGGAGGGGGGTGATCAGAATTCCGTCGCTGGCTGATGCATGGTCGGCAACATTGGGGATCTCGCACGTCAAGAGCACGATGGCCCAAAACCGCTTCCAGGACATTATGAGACACCTACGCTTCGATGACAAGGACACACGCACTCAACGGGTAGCAACGGACAAGTTCACAGCAATCTCAAACGTTTGGCAGATATTTGTTACTAACTGTCGACGAGCAACTTTTTCCAACCAAGTCTCGCTGTCCTTTCCAGCAGTACATTGGCACAAAACCTGACAAGTTTGGAATCAAGTTTTGGGTGGCATGTGACTTGAAGTCAAAATACATGTGCAACGCTATCCCTTATCTTGGCAAGGACCTCCGTCGTCCCTCTGGGGAGGGACTGTCTGAGAGTGTGGTCATGAAGCTGATGGAGCCTTTCATGGACAAGGGAAGAACTGTTACCACTGACAATTAATCCACTTCATTGTCACTTGCTGGACGACTGCTCAGCCGGAAAACTACCCTTGTTGGCACCATAAACAAGATTCGTCGTGAGCTTCCACAATCAGCCAAACAATCTTCGGACCGCAACGAATTCACCACACAGGTATGTTGTCGTTATTTTTATCTATTTTTATATAAAGTGCTGTATTATTTATTTGATCTATATTAATATAAGCATTTATATAAGTTCTGTGTTATTTTTTCTATCCTATTTTGAACCTAGAGCAAGAGCTCCCAATTTCATTGTGCTATTACTGTATACTATATATAAAAGTGCAATGACTATAACGTTTTATCTTTTCTTATCTTACTTATCAGGTGTTTTCAACAACTGGCACTACACTCACAGTTTATGCGCCCAAGCGGAGGAAGACCGTCTGCATCCTCAGCACCATGCACAACATAGTTGAGATTGGAGATAACAGAAAAAGGAAGCACTTATGTAAATATATATTTTTCTATGAGTGGTAGTAGTTTTTATGCTGGGAGAAGGCTACGTTGAGATAAATGAGTGGAATTTACATACCATTTGTCTTCAGTATGCCTCTTCTATGCTTTTCTTTTTATTCTATTTTATTGTGTTTTCTTATTGTGTCAATTTGTTGGGCAGTCGTGCAGTACATTTCACTTCATGCCGTACCGTGTATGTATGTGAATGTGACAAATAAAATTTGAATTTGAATTTATGTTGTATGTTTTTTGTTCAAGAAAATAAACACTTTGAACTTTGGAATCTTTGAATAAATTTTTTCTACACCAATGTACCCATGGTATGGCCCCTTACATATTGCTCCTAGATGACTGTGATCCCTGATTGTAAAGTCAATAGCACCTTGTACGTCGCTCTTTAAGTAATTGCCACATTTACAGAACAAAGGCAACTGTTCACACGTGATTAAGGATATTAGATAAAAACAACCGGGCCAAATGGCCCCTCTCTGGTAGAGCTAGGGGGATAGGGTCAAATGGCCCCTCTCTGGTAGTTCTAGTGTTAAAACTTGTCTTCTAGACCTGTCTTCCCCACTCTCATTGATCACTCATATTTTTTGATGGTGAAGTGATTATTTGCTTTACAGTACATCTCAGGGAGCCCTCACGTCTGTGTTTCCTTCTGGCTCTCCCTTTTAAATGAAAACACAGGAAGAATTTTAAAAGTTAAATTTATACAGTGGGGCAAATTTAGTCAGCCACCAATTGTGCAAGTTCTCCCACTTAAAATGATGAGAGAGGCTTGTATTTTTCATTGTAGCTATACCTTAACTATGAGAGACAAAATAAGAAAAAAGAAATCCAGAAAATCACTTTGTAGGATTTTTTAAAGAATTTATTTGAAAATTATGGTAGAAAATAAGTATTTGGTCAATACCAAAATTTCATCTTTATATTTTGTTAAATATCCTTGTCATAGAACTAACCTGAGGTGACTAGAAGACTTAGCTTTAGCGGTTAGCCCTTTGTTGCGTGATTGGTAAACCCAAACGCGGAAGCAAGCGAGTAGGCAGGATAACCACGCGATTTGGTCTAAGGACTCTCACAAAAGGGGAGCAAGGGAAAAACACAAATTTAACCCGCGTCCTATAACACACACTCAAATTAGAAAGCAAAACCCAAAGAGGTGAGTACTCACGAATTGGTAGACGAACAGCCTGAACCGACATGGGCCAAACTCAATGACTGAGCGCTAAGCCGTGGTTTGTTTACTCCTCTTATACTTCCTGGTTTGCGACCGCCTTACTTCCGGGTCCTAGTGCCGGTCGTGTATTGAGTGTGCATGACAGTACCCCCCCGTCCAGGACTGGCTCCTGACGGTCCTGGGGTGGAGGATACCCTGCAACGGTAGTCTTGGATTAGTTCAGGGTCGAGAATGAACCGGGCCGGAATCCAAGACCGTTCCTCGGGGCCGTAGCCCTCCCAATCGACCAGGTACTGGGTGCCTCTGCCCCGAGGTCGGGAGTCAAGGATCCGACGCACCGTGTAGGCGGGACCACCGTCGATGATGCGGGGAGGAGGAGCAGGGGGGGGTGGGTGGAACCATGGGAGAGGTAGTGAAGGGTTTTAGTTGTGAGATGTGAAATACAGGGTGGATCCGGAGCGCCGCAGGCAGCTGGAGCCGGTAGGTGACTGGATTTATCCGGAGAGTGATGCGGTATGGTCCGATGAATCGGGGTGATAGTTTCTTTGACTCAGTATGAAGATGGAGATGTTTAGTGGAAAGCCATACCTTGTCACCTACATGGTACAATCGTCCCGGAGGGTGTCGACGGCGATGTTGGATGGTATAACGGCTGTTGGCCTGGTGGATGGATCGATTTGCCTGGTTCCATAGCCGTCAACACCGGCGGACCAACTGTTGGGCTGACGGCACATCAACCTCCGGTTCTTGAAATGGGCTTAGCTTCGTGGCTGAAGATACGTGAAGATTGTGTAAAAGTTCGGCCCAGATGAGGTAGCGAGCCCAGGAGCGCTGACGGTCGACGATAAAACAATCAGATAGCGCTCCAGTTGTTGGTTGGTCCGCTCCGTCTGACCGTTAGTCTGTGGATGGTATCCCGATGATAGACTGCAGGTGGTGTTGATCAGATGGCAGAAGGCCTTCCAGAATTTGGCAGTGAACTGGGGCCCTCTGTCCGAGACGATGTCCTTAGGGAACCCATGCAGACGGACTACGTGCTCTAATATCAGCTCGGCTGTATGTTTGGCTGACGGGAGTCCGGCGAGGGCCACCAGATGCACCGCCTTAGAGAACCGATCAACGATGGTCATGATGGTGTCTTTTCCTTCGGATACCGGCAGGCCCACGACAAAGTCGATGGCAATGTGCGTCCAGGGTCGACGGTACACCTGCTGGTTCGATCTCTGTGGCCTGCGCATGGCGGACCCTCGTTTCCAAGTCCAGTTGAAGTGGTGCGAGGTTCTTGGATGAAGGTAGAACAGGCGCGGTCCACCCGGGGCAGGTCCAGCTCGAGTTGCCGAGAGAGCGCATCAGCCTTAGTGTTCTTGGACCCCGGGCGGTATGAGAGATGAAAGTTATAATTTTCAAAAAACAACGCCCACCGCGCCTGTCGGGGGTTCAGCTGTTTCTTCCTGATGGAGATGAGGTTTTGATGATCCGTCCAGATGATGAATGGCTCTCTGGCGCCCTGGAGCCAGTGACGCCATTCCTCCAAAGCCCACTTTATGGCCAGCAGCTCGCGGTCCCCTACCCCGTATCGCTGCTGAGTGGGGTCAAATTTTTTGGAGAAGAAACTACATGGATGACTCTTAAACAACTTCAACGGTTTCTCGGGTTTGCAAACTTCTATCGTCGCTTTATCCGGGACTACAGTACAGATGCCGCGCCCCTAACTGCCCTGACCCGTCCCTCATCTCTCCCTTTCCACCTCAACCGCGCTGCCATCTCCGCCTTCAGAAGACTCTGCCACCGGTTCACCACAGCTCCCATTCTTCTTCATCCTGACGTCAGTAAACCATTCGTTGTGGAGGTGGACGGGTCCATGGCCACACCCTGGGGCGAGATGACAAAACCCAGGAATGTGGTGGAGCGCTCGTGAAAAGCGCACTTTTCCAACTTACAGTACAGCTGATGGGCGAGTAGTCTCTTTAGGACCACCCTGACGTCCTGGGTGTGTTCCTCAGCGGTACGGGAGTAGATGAGGATATCATCTAGATATGCAAATGCCCACCGTCCTAGCATGTCCCGGAGAACATCATTGATGAGGTGTTGAAAAGCGGCGGGGGCATTGCATAGTCCAAATGGAATCACCAGGCTTTCATAATGTCCTGTCGGGGTGATGAAGGCCATCTTCCACTCATCGCCCTCTCTGATGCGCACCAAGTTGTAGGCGCTCCGAAGGTCCAAGAAACTACATGGATGTAGTTTCTGATCTGGACCTCGTTGAGAGAGAACAGCTCCAGCGCCCACATCTGAAGCGTCCACCTCCACAACGAATGGTTTACTGACGTCAGGATGAAGAAGAATGGGAGCTGTGGTGAACCGGTGGCAGAGTCTTCTGAAGGCGGAGATGGCAGCGCGGTTGAGGTGGAAAGGGAGAGATGAGGGACGGGTCAGGGCAGTTAGGGGCGCGGCATCTGTACTGTAGTCCCGGATAAAGCGACGATAGAAGTTTGCAAACCCGAGAAACCGTTGAAGTTGTTTAAGAGTCTTGGGTAGGGGCCAACGACACACAACCTCTAGCTTCTGCGGGTCCATGGCCACACCCTGGGGCGAGATGACAAAACCCAGGAATGTGGTGGAGCGCTCGTGAAAAGCGCACTTTTCCAACTTACAGTACAGCTGATGGGCGAGTAGTCTCTTTAGGACCGCCCTGACGTGCTGGGTGTGTTCCTCAGCGGTACGGGAGTAGATGAGGATATCATCTAGATATGCAAATGCCCACCGTCCTAGCATGTCCCGGAGAACATCATTGATGAGGTGTTGAAAAGCGGCGGGGGCATTGCATAGTCCAAATGGAATCACCAGGCTTTCATAATGTCCTGTCGGGGTGATGAAGGCCGTCTTCCACTCATCGCCCTCTCTGATGCGCACCAAGTTGTAGGCGCTCCGAAGGTCCAACTTTGTAAAGATGGTGGCACCAGAGAGGGCGTCCACGGCTGAGTTGGTAAGACGCAACGGGTGTTGGTTCTTGATGGTGATGTTATTTAGCCCCCGATAGTCGACACATGGACGAAGTTCGCCTCCCTTTTTCTTCACGAAGAAGAACCCCGCGGCGGCAGGTGAGGAGGAGGGCCTGATGGTACCTTGCCGAAGAGCGTTGGTTACATATTCCTCCATCGCCTGCGTCTCTGTGGGTATCAGTGAAAACTGATCTGTTCGTGATGTTGGTCGATGATAAGAGTGATGGGTTGAGTTTGGGTGGTGATGGGACTGGTAGATAGGGGCCGACCGTCGACAGATGTAATGCAGTGGCGGCCGGCCCATAGGGGGCGCTGGGGCACCGCCCTCCCTGATAAGAGGGGTTAAAAATGTAAAATATATTTTTACAAATTAGTTTTTCAAATTCGGTTTACCCACCAGTTTGTGCCTACATGCGATATGAATAACATGTACAACATTTCCCACCTAGTGACATTCATTCACCAGTGAATTTCCACAGACAGACTTGTATCGTTTCTGTCATGGGGCGCTGAAAAAAAGCGCCCCTGAGTGCAGCCAAATAGCCCGTCATGTACTGTTGCTAGGGTAAATTAATAAATATGCGGCCAATCAGTTTCTCAGAATTTTATGGTCTTGGGGCGCTAAAAATTCTGCCCCAAGCAGCAGAAAATACCGCGAGATTTAAGTTTTTTTTCTTTTAAGGCACGGTCAATCAAAGTAATGATGGCGAACTTAACGAGCGAAGAGCAGTTTCCACCAAATTCGGTGAGATCCTTATTAATATACCCGTTTTAGACTGTTGTGTTGAATTGCATTTTTAAAACTGTTTTTCTTTGTGTGAACCACTTTGAGATGCAACTTTGCTTGAAAGGTGATCCAGCTGATCATACCCTTTGATGTTGATTATTGTATTTGATACTCTCTTAAGCATGCATGGCATATTATACAATGGAAATTTGTTCAATTACTTTATCTGTAAAACTGGTGATTTTGAGGAGGAGATTAAATCATTACTGTTAATTGTAATCATCGTCTGACTGTTAATTTTAATTTTTATATTAGACTAAGCAAAGAAATATTTTGTCACATCAGCCCCACCAGGAAAAATTTTCACCAGCCGCCACTGATGTAATGCGAACGGGCTAGGATAACGCCTCAAATTTTACCCCTAATCTTTTGGCATAAGAAGAGTCAATGAAGTTACCTGCTGCCCCGGAGTCGATGAATGCAGTACTTCTGACCCGTTTGTGGCCAAATTGGAGGTGCACTTGGACCGTGAGACGGGAGGAGTTGGTCGTGACGGAGGAGAGGATGAGGTGTCCCGGTGAGTGGCTCCCATCTCTCACCGGGCCTGCGCGTTTCCCGGCCGGAGAGGACAAATCGCCCGGTGGTGCATAGCCGACCCGCAGTAGGCGCAGAGCCCTTTTCTAAATCGCTGCTCCCGTTCTGCAGCGGTCAAGGAGGCGCGTCCTACTTGCATGGGTTCTCTGGCTCCGGTGTCAACCACGGCAGGAGGTGGAGATCCGACAAAACCGGTGTTAGCAGTGGTAAGCGTGGTCGGTGATTGAGGTGCTGTGTAGTAGGGGATGAAAGCAGGCAGCAGGGTCCTGGGGGCTGGCTTCGGACAAGAGAGAAGGCGCCGATCAATGCGGAGGGCTAGCTGATTCAGACCCTCCAGGGTGGCAGGAAGCTTTCGTCCGGCAAGTTCGTCTTTAATACGAGACGTCAGCCCTTCGAAATAGGATGTCCGGAGTGCGGCGTCTTCCCATGATGTCTGCACCGGCTTACAGATGATTCTCCCTGCCGCAGGTGATAGAGCTTGGTGTCGGTCTCCACCTCGCCCGCTGGGTGTTCAAATGTGAGCTTGAGTTGACGGGTAAACTCGTTATATGAGTAGGCAGTGTCCGTGTCTGCCCGGAGAACTGCCGTGGCCCACTCAGCTGCCTGCCCTGATAGCAACGAGACGAGAAGCGCAATGCGTAGCCGATCGATGGAGTACTTGGTGGGATTGAACTCAAACACCAGCTCTAGCGCTGTTAGAAACACACTACACTTCCCGTCCAGGCCATTCCACTTCTCTGGTAAAGAGAGAAAAACATTCGAAGGGTGGGAGGGGGTTGGTGCGGCGCCGCGGCCGCTGCGAGGGGAGGCTGGCTAGCCACGCCATCAACAGCCGCGCAGAGATCCGCGTTCTCCCGCCTGAGCTCCGCGACCTCGCGGCACAAGGCCGCGACGTCTTGGACGCCCTGGCGCAGAGTAGCGATCTCTCCGCTTAGCTTATTGATAAGCTCGGCATGCTGATCCACCACCTTGCAGAGACGTGCGTAGTCCGCTGGGCTCAGTCATTCTGTCATAGAACTAACCTGAGGTGACCAGAAGACTTAGCTTTAGCGGTTAGCCCTTTGTTGCGTGATTGGTAAACCCAAACGCGGAAGCAAGCGAGTAGGCAGGATAACCACGCGATTTGGTCTAAGGACTCTCACAAAAGAGGACCAAGGGAAAAACACAAATTTAACTCGCGTCCTATAACACACACTCAAATTAGAAAGCAAAACCCAAAGAGGTGAGTACTCACGAATTGGTAGACGAACAGCCTGAACCGACATGGACCAAACTCAATGACTGAGCGCTAAGCCGTGGTTTGTTTACTCCTCTTATACTTCCTGGTTTGCGACCGCCTTACTTCCGGGTCCTAGTGGCGGTCGTGTATTGAGTGTGCATGACAGTCCTTTGTTGGCAATGACAGAGGTCAAACATTTTCTGTAGGTTTTTACAAGGTGCCGCTGGGCAATACAGACTTTCAACTCCCTCCACAGATTTTCTATGGGGTTGAGATCTAAAGATTGGCTAGGTCACTCCAGGACCTTGAAATGCTTCTTACGAAGCCACTCCTTTGTTGCCCGGGCGGTGTGTTTGCGATGTCATGCTGAAAGACCCAGCCGTGTTTCATCTTTTATGCCATTGCTTTACAGTAGGTATGGTGTTCTTTCTCCTCCAAACACGACAAGTTGAGTTTTTACCAAAAAGTTCTATTTTTGTTTCATCTGAACATATAACATTCTCCCAATCCTCTTCTGGATCATCCAATTGCTCTCTTACAAATTTCAGACAGGCCTGGACATGTACTGGCTTAAGCAGGGGGACACATCTGGCACTGCAGGATTTGAGTCCCTGGCAGCACAGTGTGTTATTGATAGTAGCCTTTGTTACTTTGGTCCCAGCTCTCTGCAGGTCATTCACTAGGTCCCCTGTGTGGATCTGGGATTTTTGCTCACAGTTCTTGTGATCATTTTGACCCCACGGGGTGAGATCTTGTGTGGTTTTTGTGTGGAGCCCCAGATCGAGGAAGATTATCAGTGGTCTTGTATGTCTTCCATTTTCTAATAATTGCTCCCACATTTGATTTCTTCACACCATGCTGCTTACCTATTGTAGATTCATTCTTCCCAGCCCACACCCTGGTGCAGGTCTACAATTTTGTTTCTGGTGTCCTTTGACAGCCCTTTGGTCTTGGCCATAGTGGAGTTAGGAGTGTGACTGTTTAAGGTTGTGGACAGGTGTCTTTTATACTGATAATAGATGCCATTAATACAGGTAATGAGTGGAGGACGGAGCTTCTTAAAGAAGTATGACCACTTTCACGCCCTGAACTTCCAGCCACTAATGGCTGTGACATCATTAGGATTTGAACTCATACTCTTCATAATAGGGTGACTGTTTATTGTTGTTTTAGGATGCAATATCAGATATGTTATGTTCAATCCACCATTTGTATTTGTGCATCCACCATTTCAGGCTATTGGCCTAATTCTGAGACCTACAAGAATGTAAAAGAAAAAATAGTAAAACACAAAGATAAAAGAGACATGAGAATAAGGGTACATGATGAAACGATTTTTCATCATTATGTATTTTCCATATTCAGAGATAACATATTTAACCAGCAGCATTCTCACATCTCTATAGCACTTATTGCCATATCCCAGGGGACTCTGGGCTTATTGCCATATCAGGGTACACTCTGGAAAGTGTGCAAGGCACCATCCATTGCAGGGCACAATCATACCCACACTCACACACTACATGCAATTTGGAAATCTCATTTAGCCTGTTGGAAATGGGCTGTGGAAGAAAAACTACCAAGCACGGAGACAACATGCAAACTCCACGCACACAGACCTGAGACTGGACTCGATCCCTTGACCTTGGAGGTGCAATGATACGGTGCTAATCAGCATTATGGATATTAATGTTTATGTGAACATTAAGCCAAATGCAAATAAGTAGTACAGTAAGATTTATGCTCAAATATTGAGCAAAAACTGAGGTGCTCAGTAAACTAAGATGTGTGATAAAAGTGATTTTTCACATTTAATTCATATGGTATTATATTTTATTGTTTGTGTAATTTTTTTCATAATTTCACAAATCATGTCCTTTTCAGTTTTTCATTACACTTATTTTTACCTAGTAACCTTTTAATAGTACAGTGCTAGAATCGTGTGTGTGTGTGTGTGTGTGTGTGTGTGTGTGTGTAAGTGAGAGGGAAAGAGAGATGTTGTGTTTTTGCTCGTCACTGTGTAGCACCTGGGTGTGTGTGATGGTAATCAGACTGTTTGGATCATTTCCTAACAGTTTGCATTCATCAACATGCACAAACTCTACTAACAAATCTGCCCTGACACACCCTCAAGAACCTCATATCTGTTTTTTTCCACATGATACACAAATATATTGTCTAAGTGGTTAGCACTGTGACCTTGCACCCCCCTCGGGTCTGTGTGCATGGAGTTCACTTTTTCTCCCTGTGCTTGTGTCGTGGCTTGTGTCAACAACTGTAGATAGAGAACAATCTAATTAAGTTTATTGAAGTAAAAAAACATGGACAGACTACTTTGAACTGGTCAGAAAGACAGACACCCCACTAATTTCCAAACACAAAGTCCTCAAAGTCCCATTTCACACGGGTTTATATGCCTGACAAGTGCTTTATCACTCCTCCTTTGTTTGTGGGTTTCCTTCAGGTACTCAGATTTTCTCTCACAGTCTAAAGAACTGCAGATTAGGATAATTGGCGTTCTCAGTTGCCCGCTGTATGTAAATGTTGACTGGAGGTCGTGCCACAGTGTACAAAATGGGAATACATACAATGGTCACCATGATTCCTAGTTTGACTACAGAGATTCCTGAATAGATGAATGGATACACAAATATAATAAAAACTTTAAATTCACACAAATGTAAATTTTTACACATCTATATTTTGATATTATTATTATTATTATTATTATTATTATTTGTAAAATTTTTGTAATTACAGTAAAATAATACTACAAATATTACTTAATAAAAATAAGATTTTTAAAATGTATTTGCCCCTTACTGAATTGGACTTTTTTTTTTTTTGCATAATTCTCACACTATTAATATTACACAAAGATAACCTAATGATAATTACTTTGTTTCTTATCTGTTCTTTAGATTGCCTATTTCTTTATATTATGGCATATGTTGCTTCACTTTATCAGACAGGTTCTATTTATTATGTGATTTCTTGATTTGTCTGGCAGTAATCAGACCTGGATGTGGCAAGTAAAATTTAACTCAGCTTTCTAAAAAAATGTGGTTAATCATTTCTGGTTTAGCAAGGAGAGGGCAATTACTTTTTCACATAGAGCCAGGCAGGTTTGGAATTTTTTTTCCTTAATAAATGAAATCATTGTTTAAAAACTGTGTTTTGTATTTACTCAGGTTATCTTTGTGTAATATTAAAATTAGTTTGATCTCACACATTTAAGTGTGACGAATATGCAAAAAAATCAGAAAGAGGCCAATATTTATTCACAGCACTGTATTTACACTTTTAAGTATTTCTATTTATTTTATTTAGAATTGTTTAAGATTAATTCATGTTAACATATTATTATTATGTTTTTAATATGTCATTATTTGTTCTGATTCTATTTGAAAAAAATGTCATGATTCATTTTCATATGTTAATGTTTCACATTTTTCATTTTATCACAATATTAAGAAAGTGTCTTCTATTTATTTCCATTTTATAACACAGGTGCATGCACGCACACACACACACATAAATATGAAGAGTTATATTAATACAGCATAAAATATAGGGAAAAAGTGTGTGTGTGTGTGTGTGTGTGTGTGTGTGTGTGTGTGTGTGTTCCTCTATACAGATGGTGTTGGTGTGTAGGCTTAAAACTGATGTGACAGAGGCCAAAACCTTTTATGATCCTGTCAGTGAGTCATTTTCAGCCTTGCGTGCGTGCGCTCACACACACACACACACACACACACACACACACACACACACACACACAACCCCCATACGACTCTTTGAACATGAGTGTCTCTTTGCAAAGTAATGTTCAGTGTATCGTTTCTGAAAGACCTTTGCTATTGTTCCTGATATTCTGGTTCTTAACTTTGTAAACTGGTTTGTTGAACTGGGATTTGTCTAGCCAAAATTGCTTGCTAGTTGCCTGGATCTCTGACTGTTACCTTGAATTGTACTGACCTTTTTTGGAGCATTTGCCCTATTTTGATAAATCTCATCTACAGCACCCTGACGAGGACACTGTTGTTAAAATTGACAACTTTGGTATTATCTCCTTGTATTACCTGATCCAATTCGTCCTGTATAATCTCAAAAGGGTTTGGAACACCACATAATGAAGGACAACCAGGTCAGTGCATTTTTTTTTTTACTTGACCAAGAGCATACATATTCTTAGAGCATAAAAGTTCACCTCTCCTTTTAACTAACACCATTCCACTGTATAGAGTTTTGGGTAATGTTCATTTTCAGCTATGGCAAATTAATTCACGAGCAACAGATGAAGACAGCAAACTACATTTTTCCACAATTTTTATTTTGATCTGTGACATATGCATGATGTCCAAAAACATACATTTTAAGATAAATTGGACTTTATAAATCCCTTCATAGAATAAAAGTGGTCAATTATTGATTAATGCACTCTTTCTTCCCCTATTATTACTATTGAACACATCCCCCTAACTCTCCCTAGTCTACTCATTATAGACTCCGCTAAATTACAGAAGAGCAGGGCAATTAGATTACTAGACCGGGAATGATTTGATGCTAAAGCGCAATTGTGCTGAGACATATAGTTCTAAAACCTGATATAATCAATGAACACCACAGGGAGCATCCAAATCGCCCATCATTAAAGGCGATGACCTAAAGACTGTACTTTACATTTGTTACCCAAACTATCCCAGCTCTCCACTGCAGATCACAATTACCAGAATTCAGACCTACTTTGCATAGCACATTTTAATTTTGTGTAAATATTTATCTATCATCTTAAAAGTGTTGTTGTTATCTGTTTATATTGTTACTCATAGATAATAGTGATTAAACCTAACACTACTAAAGGACACCAGACCTAAACACTTTATAGGCTTAGCCCTGTTTTCACGATTGTTATTTTTATGTACCTTTTTGTCTTAACATGAGTGAGACTATTATTTTGCATGTGTTTTGAATAATTATTTTAGTTGATTTGGAAAGTGTGAGCTTGGCTCGTATAGACAGATGTAAAGACCAAAAGAGATCAGACGCATCACAGCAGAGATGCTATTTTTATTTGTAATTTCTTTCGTACTTATCTGTCAAACGGGTCAGGACAAAAATGATTCTCCTTCACCTACTTCATATAATATTTCATCTACAAATTCATATGGCTCCAACACTGGTTCATCTAACTCATCAACAAATTCATCTAACTCATCACCTAGTTCATCCAGCTCATCTACTAATTCATCCAGCTCGACTTCTAGTACATCCAGCTCAAGTACTAGTTCATCCAGCTCAAGTACTAGTTCATCCAGCTCAAGTACTAGTTCATCCAGCTCAAGTACTAGTTCATCCAGCTCAAGTACTAGTTCATCCATCTCAAGTATCAGTTCATCCATCTCAAGTATCAGTTCATCCAGCTTAAGTATCAGTTTATCCAGCTCAACTACCTCCAGTTTGCTAAACACAGCTCTGATCTTGGTGATGGAGAAGAAGACCTGGGAGGAAGCTTTACACTACTGCAGGATGAACTATACCGGTCTGGCCTGTCTGACTTCATCCCTCGAGCTAGACCTGCCTGAAACTAAAGCTGCTCAAACACTTAATGTGTGGATCGGTCTGTGCTTCATTAATGGCAATTGGTTTTGTGTGGACGGGGAGCCAGTGGAAAACCTGGATGCATTACCTTCATGTCCAGTTCCACGATACCGCTGTGGTGCTTGTGACACGGAGACATACACCTGTTACAACAGAAACTGTGAAGAGGAACTTAACTTCCTTTGCTACTGAAAATGAGTACTGCAGCCAGAAAAACACATCACAGTCTTATAAGTGAGTACAAATGCTATCATTTTATTAGCATGACAAGATCTTAACTCAAAATTCCTATACTACTACACTGAAGTTTAATTATAGGTAAGATTTTAATGTCATTATTTTAAATTGTTTTCTTCATAGAGACACAACATTCCATGAATCTCCTTCAAGATGAGTGAATGAATGAAGCAGTAAAACAAGAAAGATATATTAGAACAATTAATTTGTTGTGTTAATGTATAAAATTTGATGCTGTTTCATGTATTTGAATTAAATGTGACTAGAGTAAATTCTAAGCTCTATTTATGTATATGTAATTTCTAATACACTTATTAAAATATTTATGATAACACATGATGTTAATTCATGAAGTAGTCATAGTCAAATTTTGTTTATAAAGCGACAACAATTGGCCAAAGTGCTGTACAATTAAACAGAAACTGCTACAAAACATCATTAGAAAAAGAAGACTAGTATAAGTCTCCCATATACAGTAGGTTCAGTATGTAGTGAAGTTACACAACATTCCAACAGCACCACTGTGCTACATGAAACAACACCAGACTATATGTAACTAAATTACACTATAAAACAAGACAACAGAAAGGGCACAATTTGAAGTATTGCAGGATAACAAGGCTCTGCTAAAGATAGTGCAGACAGCTGAGAAGAACATCTCTTCCTTTCTCCACAGACATTTACATTACACATCATAGTTGCAAATACACAAACAATGTGGATGACCACACACACACACCCCTTACACTTCTGCCATTGGAGAAAGGTACTGGAGCATTCGTACCTACACCACCAAACAAGCAAGGCAATCTCTCTCTCTCTCTCTCTCTCTCTCTCTCTCTCTCACCCACCCACACACACACACACACACACACACACACACCAAATGGGACACTATACCTGTCAATTCTCTTTCTTGCACATTTCTGAACTGGCTGCGAAAAAGCACTTAAATACTGTATTTATTGATCTGATTATGGCTGCCAAGAGGATGTCATGTTTACACTCATTGCATTTATTAATTTAATCACTTGCTCATTTTTTAGAGCACTTATTCTGTGTAGGATCGTGGAGGTCTAAAGCCTATCCTAAGTGATTTAGGGCACTAAGCGGGGTACACTCTGGTAAGGGTACCAATCTATCTCAGGGCACAAGCACGCACACCCACTCACTCACTATGTCGAATTTGCGAACAGCAATTTACGTTTTATTTTAAATGATATTGACTATCTGTTTTAACTGTCTGGCATACAGTGACACTGGGTTCAGTTGTGCCTCACCAATCAACTTACTTTACCATTTTACAGCTTGATTAAGACCTCTCCTGTTTTTACAGAAAGATTTTCAAACCATGACCAAGAAAAAAGATAAAATTAATTCAGTTAAAAGCTAAAGTAAGATGGTTTTAGCGACATGAAAGTAAAACGGTTTTCTCAGACAGTGTAGTCACTGGTACCCTTTTTAACACACAGCTGCACAATTCTATTCCAAGTTCAGTTTGAAGTAAGGTATTTATACGATGACACAAATTGCACAGATTGTATTTTTTATTGTTGTGACATCATACATATGAGCATGTTTCCTAAAATGTCATATTTTTTATGTGTTCAGTTGAATATATTCAGTTCAATTCAACTCAATTGTATTTGTATAACGCTTTAACCAATTGCCAATGTCACAAAGCAGCTTTATAGAATCAAAAGAAAATTAGGGAAATATATATGAAATGTGTAAACAACTACAGTGGAACCTCGGATTATGAGTAACACGGTTTACGTGTGTTCCGCAAGACGAGCAAAGATTTTAAAAATAAATTTAACTTGAAAAACGAGCATTAACTTGGTTTACGAGCCCCGAGTATCTTGTTTTGACGCAGAGAAACGTGTACTGTTTCTTATAACACACGTGTGCACGCGAGTAAGGCAAAATAAATGCTCAATACAGAGGTTAAAAATCTATTCTCTTCCTCATCGCGGTGTGTGTGTCGCACGTACAGCAAATGATAGGTTCGGGGTTCTATTTTAAACTGTGTGAAAAAGGTGAAATATAATTGCGTAATATACCAGAAAGAAATAGACAGGCACTTCAGCTGGCAAAAGGACAGGGTTTGTATTGCTTTACACAGAGCAAACTAAAATACTGACTTAACACCAGGATCAGCTTCAGGGTGTACTCAGGCCAAATTAATAAACAAAAAGGGTATATGTGTTTTATAAGCTAGTTTACCTAAACAAAAATACAGATAACTTACCTATCTCCCTAAACCCAAAACAGTGGATAAATTCCCTTTTTCCCAAAACAAATGGCAGCCACACCCCTACTACTGGTGCATGCACAAACATACAGTGAAATGATTTACAAAAAAATATATACAAAAAAAAAGCCAACCAACCAAACCAAAAGGGAGAAAGCAATAATTAAAGTCAAAGGGTTGCAATAAAGTCAAAACCAGGGTACACAAGCCAGTTTTAAAAAAAATTCCAAAATCACAAACTTTCTCTCTCCAAACAATCAACACCTTGCCTACACGCCTCCCCGTTCCCGTGTCTCTCTCCGGTTTATAACTGGTTCACTTGTTGCTGACGTCACTTAGGGCGAAAGTGCTTGTGTGGAAGCCGCTGATATAGTGTTATGTGTAGTGACATAACTGTTCTGTTATGTCGTGGTTGCGCACTGTCACTTTGTTGTTGCTCTTGTTTGCACATTTGCACGTGCACTTCATGTTGCCTATAAAAATGTTATACTTAGCTAGTTAGTTTTTGTTAATTTATGTTGTAATTTATGTTAGGTCTCTCTGTTCTGTCTCTGCTAGCCAGCTAACTAGGCCTCTTGGTTACCTAGTTTAGTGTGTATGTTAATTTATGTTGTAAATTTATGTTGCATGTAGCACTTTGGTCCTGGAGGAACGTTGTTTCATTTCACTGTGTACTAACTGTATATGGTTGTAATGACAATAAAGCCTACTTGAACTTAAACTTAAACTAGTGGCAGTCGAAAAACCTCCCCCCCCCAAAAAAAATCCTAACAACAAGACAAGGTATCTGCAAGTATGTTTAAGTTAAGTTAAGCCTTTATTTGTCACATATACATTACAGCACAGTAAATTCCTCCTTCGCATATCCCAGGGTAACTGGTGTCAGAGCGCAGGATCAGCCGTGATACAGTGGTTAGGGTAAAGGGCCTTGCTCAAGGGCTCAACATTGGCAACCTGGTGGAGCTGGGGCTTGAACCACTGACCTTCCGATCAGTAACTTAGTGCCTTAACCCTCTGAGCTACCACTGCCCCTAAAACTGCCGCAATGGCCTGTATGGTGATCGAACCCGCAACTTTGGCGTTATTAGTGCCACGCTTGAACCAGCTGAGCCAACCGGCCAAGACAAAACTACCGGCTCGTCCGGGATTCCCTTAGGGTTCCCTTTTTATGAGAAATAATCAGATTGTATCCTTGAACAATAAGAGACCAACGCATCAGTCGTTGGTTGGTGTTACACATATGGTGGAGGAAAACTAGGGGGTTGTGATCTGTAAAACCTTTTACAGGAGCTGAACTATCACCAGTGTAAACTTAAAAAGATTTAACTATTTAATGAAAATGTAACTAGGAAAGAATAAATATAAAAATAAATAAAAATACAAATGGGGTGATCGATTCCATGATCATCCTCCTGAAGCAACACTGCTCCAGCCCCAGTACCACTAGCATCCACTTCTAGTTTAAAAGGTTAACTTACATTAGGAGCAGCAAGCACTGGAAAGCTGGATAGCAGGAGCTTGACTGAGTCAAAGGCACACTGACACTCTGGAGACCACTGAAAAATGACATCCTTGCCCAAATTACAAATTACACCAACCTCAGAGAAATTTTTACAGACACAACGTTAATATCCAGCCATACCCAAGAACCGTCGCAACTCACGACGCGTCTTTGGGATGGTAAATTGCTTAATGGATTGGACCTTAGCATCCACAGGTTTTACTACACCTTGCCCAGCAACCTTACCAAGGTAGGTTACCACACCTTTCCCAAATTTACATTTATCCAAGTTAAGCTTCTGAAAGTCATCTAAACACACATTCTAGTGTCTTTAGGTGTTGTTCCCAAGTATCTGAATAGACAATGACATCATCCAGGTAGACAGCACAATTTGAAACATCCCCCAAGACAAGGTTCATGAGTTGCTGAAAAGTAGCAGGAGCATTTCAGAGTCCAAAGGGCAAAACTGTATACTGCAGAAAGGTATCAGGTGTAGCAAAGACTGACATTTCGGATGCACGAGGTGTAAGAGGGACCTGCCAATATCCCTTAAAAGATACAGCTTACTAGTGAATTTAGCTGCACCAACAAAATCTTCCATTCCAGGAAGAGGGAACACATCAGGCTAGGTTACTGCATTGACCTTCCGGTAATCAGTACAGAAACGAAACGAGGCATCTAACTTGGGTACTAGGACACAAAAAGGTCCATTCCCAAAAAGGTACTCTGTCTCTTTCTGCATAACTGCCCGCATTTCTGGATTTAGACGATATGGGTTTTGCTTAATTGGAGCATGTTCACCTAAATCAATATCATGCTCAAGAACAGATGTCCGAGAGGGAACATCAGTAAAGAGGTTGGTAAATTTCTGAATTAGAGCCATAAGATTATCTTGAGATGCCTTGGACAGGTTTGCTAACCTTTCAGGGAGTGGATGCACATCTGAATTTAACAGGCGAGCTGAAAACACACTATTTCCGCCAAAGTGAAGCTTGTCTACTTCAGGAAAATATTCTGCAGGGGTTTCATTACCTTTTATAGATGCAGCAGTTACAAGTACCGCAGATGAGCTTAGTTTTGAATCAGGAAAGGAGTTGCGAACATTATATTTCTTAAGAAGGTTGATGTGACAAACTCGAGTTTTACGCTTGTGATCCGGAGTACAAAGCAAATAGTTGGTGGGGCTAAGTTTTTGTTTTACTTGGTATGGCCCACTGAATTTTGGAAGGGTAGAGCCAGGGATGGGTAATAAAGCTAACACATGCTCTCCTTCACTGAATAAACAGGAGACTACTTTATGGTCCCACCACATTTTCATTTGGTCCTGACAAGATTTCAAAGCTTGGCACGCAGTAGCTCTTGCCGATTGCAAGCGCTCCCTGAGAGCACGCACATAGGCTACAATGGATTTATGTTGGGTAATTGGTGATGGAGCCAACCACTGTTTCGCAAAACCTTCAAGGGACCAGGAATAGAATGACCAAACACAAGCTCTGATGGGCTGAATCCTAAGGATTTTTGTACTGCATCACAAACCGCAAACAACTAGAGAGGAACCCCTTCATCCCTATTTTTTTTTATTTTCCACACAAAAGGCACGCAACATTGTTTTAAATGTCTGGTGGAATCGTTCCAAGGCACCTTGTCACTCTGGATGATAAGCACTAGATACCTGATGATCTATTTGGAGTTCTCTGACTACCTGAGAAAACAACCATGACATAAAGTTAGAGCCACGATCAGCCTGGATACACTTCGGAAGACCAAAGGTAGTACAAAATTTAAGAAAAGCTTTAATAACTATCTTTGACTTCAGAGTGCGCATGGAAATAGCTTCTGGATAACGCGTAGCAGCACGCATTAGCGTTAACAAATAGCAATTGCCAGAGCATGTTTTTGGCAGAGGACCAACACAATCAACGATAACCATCTCAAAGGGTTCAGTTTCAATGGAAATGGGCTTCAAGGGTGCAAGAGAAAGGGTTTGATTAGGCTTACCCACGAGTTGACATGTTCAATTCAATTCAATGTTATTTGTATAGCGCTTTTAGCAATTGTCATTGCCGCAAAGCAGCTTTACACAATCAAAAGAATTATTTAAGTTTGTATGAAATGTGAATGTGTATGAATCAAAATGGTCAGTTTGTCCCTGGTGAGCAAGCCGAGGGCGACAGTGGCAAGGAAAAACACCCTGAGATGGTAATAGGAAGAAACCTTGAGAGGAACCAGACTCAACAGGTAACTCATCCTCATTTGGGTGAAACAAAAAGCTGTAAATGATTTGCATTTATACAGTGTGTTGAGTGGCAGGCAGTTCAGCTATAATAGCTGATGTTAATTGATGTTAATATGGAGTCCAGGTAGTTATTAAAGTTATTGTAGGACGTTCCAGTCCTGAACTATCGAACTGTCAAGTCCCTAGAGAAACAGTTGCCAACACCAGTCAAGGCCAGAACCATCTTCTAGGTAGCGAGAATCATCCCCAGACACATCCTAAAGAGACACACATGTGACAAGATCTCCAACCAGAAGCGGGGCACCAGGATGGGTCAGACAGGTCCGGAGGGCAGAGGGAATCTGGATCACTGGCAGCTCAGGAACGACATGTGTAGCTTGACAGAGAGAGAAAAAGAGTGAAAGGGGGAGACATGGGGAGAAAGAAAAGTGAAAGAGGGGGAGAAAGAGAAGAGGAGGAGAGATGGCAGTTAGGTAGGGTCACAGTCACACAATGTATATTAACTGTAGAGTGCAAGCAGAGACTCCGGCAGGACTAACTATGACAGCATAAGTAAGAGGGAGAGCCAGAAGGAAACACAAACATGAGGGCTTCCTGAGCAAACAATCACCTCACCATCAACAAACCTGGGTGATCAATGAGAGTGAGGAAGACAGCATCTAAACATACCAGTTCACCATAATACTCTACGTCCATGAGTCCCCCAGATCTGCTCCTTTACCTAAGGCAAATCTATTTATAAAAAATGCTTGGCTAAATAAATAGGTTTTTAGCCTGGACTTAAACACTGAGACTGTGTCTGAGTTCCGAACACTATTTGGAAGACTATTCCATAATTTTGGGGCTTTGTAAGAAAAAGCTCTGCCCCGAGCTGTATTTTTCATAATACGCGGTACTGACAAGCAGCCTGCATCCTTTGATCGAAGTAGGCATGGCGGTCCGTAAGACACTAGCAGTTCGCTCAGGTACTGCGGCGCGAGACCATTTAATGCTTTATATGTCAAGAGTAGTACTTTAAAATCAATGCGAAATTTCACAGGGAGCCAATGCAGTGAAGATAAGATAGGGGTGATGTGCTCATATCTTCTGGTTCTAGTGAGGACTCTCGCTGCTGCATTCTGGACTAGCTTATTTAAGCACCTAGCTGAACAACCAGACAGTAAGGCATTACAATAGTCCAACCTAGAGGTAATAAAATCATGAACTAGTTTTTCTGCATCGTTTAGCGACAATATATTTCTTATCTTGGCAATATTTCTGAGGTGAAAGAATGCTATTCTGGTAATATTATCTACTTGAGCTTCAAATGAAAGGCTGGAATCAATAATCACACCAAGGTCTATCTGTTTAAAAAAAATGTGTTGGTACAGAATCTAATATACAGGTTGATGAATTTGCAGGAGAGATGAGTGAAATTAGTTCATTCTCTTCAAGGGAAGTAAAGTATTCTAGGTTCTGATCTGACATGGCTAGATTTACATCTGCATCAATTACATTGTTCGGTTTCAAAGCCTCAATTTTATGCCTAATATTTACAATTTTATTATTAAAAAAGTTCACATGTGTAACACGAGCTACAGTATTGTGCTACATGTCTATTCATACCAGGCCATACAAAATATTTTAAAGCCCTCAAGTAGGTTTGCCGTATGCCTACAGGACCGGAACAAGGATGGTCATGAGCCAACATGAGAACTTGATATACACAACCTGATATACATCACTCAAGCCATTAGAAGAATGGGTTGATGACCACTTTCGCATTAAAACTCCATTTTCTAAGAAGTAAGCAATTGGATGCTTCCCCAGCTCCCCTTTCTCCACCGCAGTCTCAAAAAAATGTGTTAGCGAAGGGTCGGCCTTCTGAGCTATCGCCAACTTTGCACGAGTTACGCGAAGTTCAATATCTGGTTTCTAAGTAGCCTTTGGAACATTAGTAAATTTCACACTGGGGTTAAGCTGAGGGATGCCTTCCTCAATGGTTTCCTCTTGACATAAAAAACAGTCAGACAAATCTACTACATCACTTAATATCTTTTGCTGAGCACGCGTTAACACACAAGCAGGAAATACTGAAGGAATCTGAGCTTCTAACTCTGGACAATCAGTAATCGGCTCAAATACAACCTCTGGAAGCGAAAAAATTTGGTTTCCAGCAGTATCATTCCCCAGAATAAATGAAATACCACTAACCAGAGGTGTGGACTCGAGTCATGTGACTTGGACTCGAGTCAGACTCGAGTCATGAATTTGATGACTTTAGACTCGACTTGACAAAATATAAAAAGACTTGCAACTCGACTTGGACTTTAACATAAATAATTTGGACTTTCACTTGGACTTGCGCCTATTGACTTGTAAAGACTTGCTACTTCCCATAAAAAGCCCAAAGATAAAAAGTATGTTAACACAGTCCGCTCTATCTCTGTTTATGTGTCTGTGCGCGTGTGTGTGACAGAGCGCATGTGCGCATTCGGCACGACATCCAATCAAAGTACCGTAGATTCTTTTGATTCGACAGCGTCCAACACGTGACAACAATGTGAACGCGCCAGTTCGCGAAATGATAGCTTCGTTTGGCTATAAAAAAATTACTATATGCGCGGACCACTGAGCTTCTACAATACGCAGTAAAGGCCAAAAAGGAAATTGTTAGCGTTTTTTAATCCTCTGACGAACTCTAGCCATCAGGATGTGTTTCCCTTGTTATCTTGGACATATTTAGAATGATGAACCTCGGCTGAGTCACTTGTAGGCTGTAAACATGTCAGTACATGCGTTGTATTGTTTATATTTAATCACTGGTATACACTACCCATGATTTGCTGATTTCTTTCATATGCAGTTTGGGTTAAAATGCTAATTATCTCGCATAATAATAATAATAATAATTATTATTATTATTATTAATGTTATTATATATTTAATTATAATAATACTTATTATTATTAATATGATAATATATAATATTTAATTATAATATAATAATAATAATTATTATTATAAATTTATATATAATAATAATTATTATTACTATTATTATTAATGTCTTGAGACTGTATCTGACGGGTCTCTATTTTGGCATTATGATTTTGCTGAAAAGGCATATTTGGTATGAAATATCAGACAAAATACTGACATGTTTACAGCCTACAAGTGACTCAGCCGAGGTTCATCATTCTAAATATGTCCAAGATAACAAGGGAAACACATCCTGTTGGCTAGAGGTCGTCAGGGATTAAAAAACACTAACTGTCCTTTTTATTCTTTACCGCGCTCCGTGGAACCTCAGTGGTCCGCGCATAACCCTTCGCGGGCGAGCCTTCTCCTAAATGCGCGTTCCCTGTGCCCTTTTCACGGGGGTGGGTCTGAAAAAACGCATCCTGATGGGTGAACCAACTTCGACACAGCACCGGATTATTTGTTTGAGGTAGCCCTCGTGAGTGTATCACACAAGGTAGGGAGCAAAGTTCTTTAATGTTCTGTGAAGAAAACAACGTTACTGTTTGTATGAAGTAGCCTACTTCATTGAGAATATGTGCTACCATTTTACATTGCTACTAGCATTTACTAACATTTGTATTTTTATGTATCTGAGTAATGTTCTTTCATAAAAAAAAGGTTTGTTTAATAAATACAGATCTTACAACCATACATAATCTGTATACATTTTATTTTTCTGCTAAAAAGACTTGAAAAGACTTGAAAGTCAAACCGTAGGACTTTGGACTTGACTTGAGACTTGTTGGCTTTGACTTGGGACTTGACTCGGGACTTGCCTGTCTTGACTCGGGACTTGACTCTGGACTTGAGGGCAATGAATTGAGACTTACTTGTGACTTGCCAAACAATGACTTTGTCCCACCTCTGCCACTAACTGGCAATGCTGTACAAACGGCAACTTTAACAAAACCAAAAAAGCTTTTGGTTTCTAGATACAACTTATGCAAAGGTGCCCGAATTACAGTCATACCAATGCCTTGAATTAACACATCACTCCCTAAATAAGAAGCTTTTAAAGAGGGCAATGCATTTTCCAAAATAAACGATTGAGCAGAATCTGTATCCCTCAAAATTTTAATGGGGTTTCTTGTTTGACCAGCCCCTAAAGATACATAACCAGAAGATATAAAAGATTCAAACACAGATTCCCCAGTAGACTGTGAAACGGACTTAGCCAGCAGCCCTGCAGCATTTACCTTTTTGCTAGCAGTCTGCTGACGAGCGACCTTACGATTTAACACCGGACAGGAGGCAATTAAGTGACCTTTTTCGTGGCAATAATAACAGTTACGGGTTTCAGGCGAAGGACTAACCGGAGAGCGAGCTTGAGCAGTTGTGTTTTGTGACTTCAATTGATGCAGAAAGTGTTAGTATGAGACATGGGCATATTAAACACAGTCTTATGAGTTAACAAAATCTCATCAGCTAAGACAGTAGCTCTAGACAAGACATCAATCTTCTGTTCATTTAAATACACAACTAGCTGCTTTGGAGGACAAGACTTGTCGTAGTAGAATCAATTCTTTAAGCTGCTCAAAACTTCTTACATTACTTGCAGAACTCCATTGTTCAAAGAGCAGGCATTTCTCACAAGCACACTTAACAAATGTTTGGCTATTTGGTTTGACCAGATCCCTGAAACTTTGCCTGTATGCTTCAGGTACACGCTCATAAGCATGCAGAACTGCAGCTTTAACCACCTCATAATCAAGGCTTTGTTTCAAAGAAAGAGCAGAGCATGCTTCTTGTGCTTTCCATTTTAACTTACACTGCAGTAACAGTGTCCACAAACTCTTCAACAAACCCATCAATTGGTTGCAATTCTTTTAAACACTGCAAAATAAAAATCAATCTCCTCCTCTCTAAATATAGGCACTAGACCCACATGTCGGCTGACATTAAAAACAGGCTGGCTTATCGGTGAGGGGTAGTGGCAGTCAAAAAACCTGGAGTGGAATGGGAGCGGAGCCAAACCTGGACACGCTGTAGTGGCAGTTGGACAACCTGGAGTGGAATCCGGAGCGGCGCACGACCTGGACACAATATACACACACACGCTACGAAGCACAGAAGCACAAACACACACAGCATGACCAACATGTTACGGGTTGTAACACCCCTGTTTACGAAAGTGTAGTCCAGTGCGGGAGATGCATTGTGGGTAATGCGGTCCGGTGTGTGAACGCGAATGCAAGATTTAAGTTAGGATATAGAGCCTGAGTTTTGTTCTTCAGTAGTTCTTTTTTAGTTGGATTTAAGTGCAGGATCCACCCGAAAGTTTGTACTATAACCTGACATTAAAGAAAATAAAAAAAACGGGCATCGAAAAGTTTGTCCATCTCATCATTACACGAGCATAAATTAACGGGCTGTTACGCTGTCGCGAGCAACATAAACATAAAGTGGAGAAGCTTTAATAATTTAGAGGGGAACAACCGTCCTTCCGTTAATGTGTGTGTGAGTGTGTTTAAACAAGAGGAGAAAGTTTTAATGTGTAAGATGAGGAGGGGGAGACAGGAGGGGCTGAAAGCAAGAGTTTCCACTTACTCTAGTCTCACACACACACACACACACACACACAGCCACACACATACAAAGCGCCTGCGTGCACAAAGGAAAACGCTTATCTGCCAGGATTTATTTTTTACTTTTTTGAAAGGTAAAGTGCAGGTTAATTTGTTTTATTTTTACTTAATATTTTGTATTAATTATTTTTATGCATTTTTTTTTTTGGGCTGTAGAACAAATAATTTAAGTTTCCATTATTTCTTATGCTTGTAATGTGAGGTTCCACTGTATGTATATATATATATATATATATATATATATATATATATTGTTTATTCATGTTTTCTAATAAAGGCGACACATTTTTACGTTTTAAATATGTTGGCATATTCACGAATCAGGACATCCTCATAGTTAACACTATCAGATAGCCTACTATCAGGAAATTTCATTAATTTCAATGCAATTTAAACCAAGGCATTGCCATGTCTTTCATTGTTTTGTCCCTATTAAGACATTACAAAAACTATATAAGAAACGTAAAAAGCACGATTTTGGGCATCTCATTTCATTATTATGAAAATAATATGAGGCACATATACACACATTCATTATGAAATACCTGTTTTAAAACAAAATAAAATTCATGTTTGCTTCAGCATTGGAAACAATATTGTTCTAGGCTAACTAATTATACACAATTTATCGTTGTACTTGGTCCGGCTTTTAGATAAAGTCCTTTCATGCTCCATCTGGCGGATATTCAATGAAGCAGAAAACATTTATTTAAATTGCCAAATGTTGCTTGCAGCAAGTCGCGGCACGCCACACACCAAATTGCGGCATCTCGCAGGAAAACACATGCAGTCTTAATGCCGACATCTGTTTGTCACTATGTGGCTATAACAAAGGGTTTATAAACTCTCAGTGCTGTTTAAGATTTGACTTGTGATCATGAGGAATATGACACCAGGTTGTCCTTTTATGCACAACATGCTGCACAGGAATGCCAAGCTGTAGTCATAAAGAGCCCTGAAACTGATGTAGCATTGATTGCATCAAGTCTGCAGCCTGCACACACACACACACACACACACACACACACAGCGCCTGCGTGCACAAAGGGAAACGCTTATCTGCTTATATGGATTAATTTTTTACTTTTTTGAAAGGTAAAGTGCAGGTTAATTTGTTTTATTTTTACTTAATATTTTGTATTAATTATTTTCATGCATTTATTTTTTTGGGCTGTAGAAGAATAATTTAAGCTTCCATTATTTCCTATGCTCGTAATCTGAGGTTCCACTGCATGTATTTATATATTGTTCATTCATGTCTTCTAATAAAGGCGACATATTTTTACGTTTTAAATATGTTGGTATATTCACGAATCAAGACATTCTCTTAAAGGTCCAATGTGTGGTCCCTCACCTGTTGGCAGTGGATGGCACCTCGAGAATTGGGGGTTAACAGTGACCTGGATGACTAGAAATCTAACCCTTGAAAGTGTGTTGCAGGTTGTCCATTGCAGTTGCAAACAAAGTAAATGTGAGACTGGAAGATGTTCATGTATGTCTCATGTACTGTTTATTGGAGCAGTAATGAATCTGCTTTAAAATTTTAAATCAGGGAAGCAGGGCAGAATTTTAAACCATTTCACCCAACTTGGCCCAAAGACTGTTTTTATTTTTATCTGATTACTCAGTGCCTACTGGAAATTTTGATGTAAAAAACATTTTTTTTTTCAATTTTGTTTGATGTTTAATCAAACAAAATTGTGTGAAGTTTAATTCTGTTTTGTATAAATTTGCCCCATTTCATCGTCTTTATTCACACTTCCATAGACTAATATTTACATTTTACATTAAGGCATTTGGCAGAAAACCTTTTTCAGAGCGACTTACATCTTTTTAAATTCATTACTCATCTGAGAAGTTAAGGGTTAAGGGCCATGCTCAAGGGTCCAACAGTGGAGACTTGGTGGGCATGGGGTTTGAACCTGGGACCTTCTGAACTGTAGTCCAATGCCTTAAACACTGAGCAACCCCTAACCCCTTAATGTATCAATACATTACTTGTCTCAAATGTGTAGGCACATGTAAAAATGTGAGGTTGACATATTTTGTGTTGCTATGATGCATATTAATAAAGTTACAGGCTAAATCAGCAGCCTAAGATTATTTTTGAATTCATAATTTTATACCTTTATGCATCTGGACGAAAAAAACGGCAGGATTTTTTGTGGAGAACTTTCAACATTTAATCTATGATTGTGTGGTCTATAACTAATTTTTTTTTTGCCTCATGTATAAAACTTTGCGTAGATTTCATCCTTAAAGTGTGCGTACGCACATAAGGCAGAATTTGCGTACGCACAAAAGTTTTCAGATTTATAAAACCGTACGTACGCCAGAACCTGCGCAAGGTTCACTTTATAAATCACAATTACCGGAATATTGTGCGCAGGTGCACGTGCTTATAGCTTACCCCAATCTTCTCCCGAAATAACCATATTTGGAGGTTAAGACCGCCTATTTCGAATATGTATGATCTTCCTGCATATTAATACGACCAATAATTGTCATTGATCTGTTTGGCTAAAAATGGAAGAACAGAAACGAAAAGCAAAAAAAAGAAACTTTGTGCCTACACATTTGAGACAAGTAATGTATTGATACATTAAGGGGTTAGGGGTTGCTCAGTGTTTAAGGCATTAAACTCCCTACTCCCTCCCCCTTCAAGGACACCTGGCGCAGACTATTACGGGATGTTACAGGCTTACAAACTGATACGCACGCACTCACGCACACACATAACAGCTACAGATAGACACTCTACCTTCCCCATATCCAACGCCTTCGTGTGCTTATTCCCTTCAGTGTGGGCAGGCGGAATCGGGACCAGCGCTCTCTAGCTGCAGGGACTGGAGCTGTTTGCCTACATTGGACATTTCCTATCCCCTGTACCCTAATCGTTGCAATGTTTATGTCTTGTGTTTACATGTTTTTATGTGCTTGTTGCTGAGGTATTTTTGTACCCCTGATCGCACACTGCCCTTTTCGAAGGACAGTCTGGGAGGGGATTTTTTACCCTCGTTATCCTAATGTATCTATTTCTTATCTTCTATGATGGCGCCGGTTAGGTGGCTGCCGTCGCGACTCTGTGGTCGCACAAAATCATTTCACTGCATATTGTACTCTGTATGATGGTGTATGTGACAAATAAAATTTGAATTTGATTTTGAATTTGAAACTTCATCGACTGCGAGGTGGAGGGCCGAAAAAAAGTTTTATTTGGTGGGCTCTCTGCGGGCATTTCAAATAAAAGAAAGATGGTAGAATGGGAGCAAGTAACAGAAGAAAACAGAATTAAGTGGAGATGTGATTTGCGGTGACAATGGTAAGTAATTGATTTATCTACACATTATATAAGTTTTTGTCTGTTTAAAATTCAGCTTTTTTATTGTGGATAATTTAAATCAACCAATTCAAATTCCGCGGAAGTGGAAAGTCCTAAAATATCCAAGTGACAAATCTAGCGATAGATGAAGCTGTATTTAAGATATATACGTTTATTAAAATAGTTGATTTTACAGATATGCAATACAACCTTTAATTAAACGTTTTTTTAATGATTAAAGAAAAAGTTAATCCTGGAATGCCTTCAAGCCCGGTGGGTGGTCCAAGTGGGGTAGACAAGGGATGTAGGCTTAGATCCTTAGTGCCACCGCCGGCGCCCTCCTGTCTGCCTCCACCACCATCCTGTGTGCCTCCACCACCATCCTGTGTGCCTCCACCAACGTCCAGTGTGCCGCCATCATCAAATGCCCAAGCAACCCCATCCTGTGCGCAATCCAGTGCATCATCATCATAATCATCATCCTTTGTGCCACCACCGAGCGCTGGTAACTTAAGGCGTGTACTGACGGAAGAAGTCATGCAGATCCAACGTTACATGGTTCATGCTGTTAATGCGGTGTGTTCCGAACTGAAAGAAATAAAAACTATTTTGTCAGAAATAAGTGGTTCACTTAAAGAACTTGTGAAAAAAGTAAAACGTTTGAATTCACTTGCCTTTTTACATTGCATTTATTACATTAATACGCCGCTGTATTGCCATAGCATTATGCACTGCATTAGGAGGGCCAGGGTCGGGTTCATTATCTTCAGGATGGGCATTCGATGGAACAGGTATACCTTTCTTTTGAGCAATGTTGTGCAACACTGCGCAAGCCACCACAATGCGGCAAACCTTTGTAGGGGTGTACAATACTGTGCCACCAGACATATCCAAGCACCTCCAGCGTCCTTTTAGCAGACCAATAGTGCGTTCGACCACTGAACGCGTCCGGCAATGCTTCTCGTTATAACGCCGTTCTTGTTCGGTTTGGGGTCTAGTTAGTGGAGTTAGCAGCCACGTTCTAAGGGGATAACCACTGTCTCCTGAGAGGTAAAACATTTACAATTTTTTAAAAGGAAATATAACAAAACAATGAATGTTAATACAACGGGACAATTAATATGACATTTCAAGTGCTAGGCAGAGGTAACAATTAGAAACAATATTATAAAAATACTTTAAAGAAAGTACATGCTTGTAATAGCCTTCAGATAGCTTTTTGTTTTTTCCAGGGCAATATTGATTCAATATAACATCAACATTTATACATCAGGCCCCAGGAGTGGGAATAGAACAATGACAATATCTTTAGGGCTGGATGGTGTTGCAGGTTATTAATATGTTTAGGACAAGTAAAAAATAAGTTATTGTTAAATAATTAAAGGTAACACACACACACACACACACACAGTGAGCTACAGGAATATACTCAGAAGTGCTATAGTATTTTTGCTGCTTCACTGTGCTGTCCAACCTGTGGGTTGGATTCATTCAGCTGCTGAGTAGCGAGCCTGCTAATGTAATAAAAAAAACTAAAACAGATGCTGCTCTTTCAGATTTCCGAGCTAAACACACTGCAAACCTGATTATGCTGAAATTGAGCCCAGTTTCAAAATTTTCATTTAATTATGGAGCATAGTAAATCTGTACTTACTATTCTAGACTCGTTCTTTCTCTGTTTTTTCCCTCTACAGCTTTCATTCTCCTTAGAGAGGACTTAATCTTGCAGATCACTTGCAGTAATGAATATATTTATGTAATGGATCACTCAACTGTTATGCTTCCCATACAGCTCAAACAAAGAAATTAAAATAGGATGAAAACAAAGAGCTTACCCGAACACTATTCAAATAATACCACAGGGTTAGCAAGGGAGCTCAACTCGAGACAAGTTTTTGATAGTGATGATAGTTTGAAAATCCATTCCTGGCCTAAATAAACTTCAGTAAAGTAAGTTAAATGTTATAATATTTTTTACTGTGTTTTGTTTCTGTAATAGCAAGTCATTCACAGCTCCACATAAAACCATGTAATCACTCATAAGGTGAAGTTTATGTAAATATATTAAGGGAGACTCCAATCTTATAACTCTACATGTAAAGATATCACACATTCAGTACAACAGTAAAGCCTTGAATGTGATTGTTACGACCCTTTAGTCTAGGGTTCAGGGCCGCAACAAAAGATAAAATAAAAAAAGAAATCCTTTACAACAGGATAGAGAGTGTGTGGTCTTTTATTTTACACACACACAGACACACACACAGGAAGCTCTTGGCTTCAGGGTTGGGCCAAGGCCAAAACAATAAACCTCCCCCTATCTCCTCCCGCAAGCTAACTAACCTACCAAAAGAAAACTTTAAACAAAATACATTAGACTAACCTAACTCCCTAACTAAACACAAAAACAGGAGAAAATGGGTTTAAAGAAAATGGCACCCAACCCCTACTGCTTCCAACAAAAAAAAGTATATACAACCAAACAGAACAGTTGCCAACACCAGTCAAGGCCAGAACCATTTTCTAGGTAGAGAGAATCATTCCCAGACACCAGACGCATCCCAGAGAGACACACGGGGCATCCATGTGACGAGATCTTCAGCCAGAAGCGGGGCACCAGGATGGGTCAGACAGGTCCGGAGGGCAGAGGGAGTCTAGATCACTGGCAGCTCAGGAACGACATGTGTAGCTCGACAGAGAGAAAGAGAAAGAGTAAAAGGGGGGACAGGAGGAGAGAGGAAAAAGAAAAAGGGGGGGGAAAGAGAAGAAGAGGAGAGATGGCAGTTAGGTATGGTCACAGGCACACAATGTATAATGTGAATGTATATTAACTGTAGAGTGCAAGCAGAGACTCCGGCAGGACTAACTATGACAGCATAACTAAAAGGGAGAGCCAGAAGGAAACACAAACATGAGGGCTTCCTGACATGTAAAGCAAACAATCACCTCACCGTCAGCAAACCTGAGTGATCAATGAGAGTGAGGAAGACAGCATCCAAACATACCAGTTCACCATAATACTCTACGTCCATGAGTCCCCCGGATCTGCTCCTTTACCTATGGCAAATCTATTTATAAAAATGCTTGGCTAAATAAATAGGTTTTTAGCCTGGACTTAAACACTGAGACTGTGTCTGAGTCCCGAACACTATTTGGAAGACTATTCCATAACTTTGGGGCTTTGTAAGAAAAAGCTCTGCCCCGAGCTGTATTTTTCATAATACGCGGTACTGACAAGCAGCCTGCATCCTTTGATCGAAGTAGGCGTGGCAGATCGTAAGACACTAGCAGTTCGCTCATGATCCGTGTATACCACCACTGGCGTAGCTCTACCACCAACTTACACTTCAAAGTGTTGAAGAGCAAGAAGCAGGGCTAGAGCTTCTTTTTCAATTGTGCTATAATTCTGCTGCGTTTTTAAAAATTTCTTTGAAAAATAGCACACGGGGTGGTCAATTTCCGACTTGCTTTGCTGCAATAAAACTGCACCTGCGCCTAATGCGCTTGCATCCACCTCTAATTTAAAAGGCTTTGAGAAATCAAGGGCGGAGAGAACCGGCGCACAACATAAAAGATCTTTTGCAGCGTTAAAAGCACTATTGCATTCACTGGTCCAGGCAAACATTTTGGACGTACTTAATAGGTCCGTTAAAGGACATACCACGGAGGAAAAGTTTTTGCATAAGGCACGGTAATAACCAATCATGCCTAAAAACCGCCGTAGCTTTTTTTTCGAATTGGGAATGGGAAAGTCGCTAATTGCCTCTACCTTGGCATTAACAGGGCACACCTGTCCATGGCCAACTTGCTTACCCAGGTAAACGACCACAGCTTTTCCAAACTCACATTTCTTTAAGTTGATTGTCAAGGATGCTTTATCTAAGCGAGAAAATACCTCACGCAACGAGTTTAAGTGGGCATTCCACGAATTAGAATAAATAACGACGTCGTCCAGATACGCTTCGCAGGTCTTTACACCTGATAAAACCTTTTGCATTAGCCTTTGGAAGGTAGCTGGAGCATTTCGCATTCCAAAGGCCATGACGGTGTATTGTAAAAAATTATCTGGCGTTACAAACGCGGAGATGTCCGACGCACGTTGTGTAAGCGGTACTTGCCAGTAACCTTTCAATAAATCAAGTTTTGTTACAAACGACGAGGCACCAACACGGTCCACACAATCCTCCATCCGAGGTAACGGAAAACAATCTGGTTTCGTTACACTATTGACTTTCCTATAATCCGTGCAGAATCTAACAGAGTTATCGGATTTTGGCACCAGTAAACATGGTGAGCTCCACGGGTTACCGGGGCAATGGACGAGCCCCACTTGTGACTCCCGGCAACGATTTGGCCCCCACTTGTTACACCCGGGCAACGGACGAGCCCCCACTTGTTACGACCCCTTAGTCTAGGGTTCAGGGCCGCAACAAAAGATAAAATAAAAAAAGAAATCCTTTACAACAGGATAGAGAGTGCGTGGTCTTTTATTTTACACACACACAGACACACACACACAGGAAGCTCTTGGCTTCAGGGTTGGGCCAAGGCCAAAACAATAAACAAAAAGCCTCCTCCATCTCCTCCCGCAAGCTAACTAACCTACCAAAAGAAAACTTTAAACAAAATACATTAGACTAACCTAACTCCCTAACTAAACACAAAAACAGGAGAAAATGGGTTTAAAGAAAATGGCACCCAACCCCTACTGCTTCCAACAAAAAAAAGTATATACAACCAAACAGAAAACTATTTACAATATTTACAACGAAAGCAAAACAAAGATAGAAACAAAAGAAAACCAACACTTTACAACTGACGAAATACCGGCGCGACCCAACAGGTTTACAATCACTAGCCAACACAATACACATCCCCAAATCCTAACAACGCGCGCTTCCGGGTTTCACTGGCCAGCTTAAAAAGACAAGTTTCTCCACGGCCAGCCAATCCCGTCGCACGTCACAGCACGCTCAATCAGGGCGGGACCTCCTGCAGCAGGGAGAGCGAGGGAGAGAGAGAAAGGCAGGGAGAGAGAGAGAGCAGCACCAGCAGCCACGCACGTGCACATACGTGCACTACAGCCGCACGTAACAGTGATATTGTTTTATATATAACAGTTCGACAAACACAGATTATGATCAACAGATTATGATGTGTTTTTTTTACAGTAGGTACCCAATTGGAATAATTATTACCCTTGCGGTCACCACCGCGTAAAAACGACAGCGGCCGAAATAAATCAGTTGCATTTCAAAATCATTCGTAAAATGGCTGCCAGGTGGCGCAAAGTGACATTTTCACTCTCCGCAGTTTTAAAATACAATTCAGTCATAAAAATGTTGTGTCGAAGAAATACAATAGTGATGGTAATTTTCACATGAGTACTTAACTTAACACAACAAACATGAAAAATCTGAACCAGAGCTATTAATATGTACTGTACAATAATGAGTAAAAAAACATTGGTTAAATGTTGTTTAGATCAAGTTCACTAGCTGACAATTTAATTTGTACAAAGTATAAACTGTTATACAGGTGTCGCTATTAAAAACGCACATTTCGAGAAAAGGGATCCTGCGACTTGCCTGCACTTTCTTAATTCGTTATTACTGTAGTAGTACACAAAAAAAATTGCTGGGTTTCTGTAAACACATCGTTGGGTTGTTTATGCTGGGTCAAAATTCTCTGTTACTTTGGGTACTTTAATCATACTGTTGGGTTTGTTATGAATACTAAAAGTGCTGCATGATTAAACTCAATCAAAAAAAAAAATGAAAAAAGAAACTTCTCCGTTTTGTTCCTAGACCCTTTGTTCTGGTGTTTATGCAGTAAACCCATGGGTGAACACAATAATTTAAGAATTTAATTAAACACTAATATGGCATTTTAATTTAAATTCAACATTTTAAAGGTTAGTGATCGGTGCAAGGGTGTCAACTCGCACGTTGTGCGATGTTCCATTGTCATTCATACTGCCGTAGTTTTAGAGCCCTAAAAAAGCATTTGCTAGTTAGTAAGTAACTAAACAAATAAAAGATAAATGAATAAATAGCTTTAAATGGTACTTCAGTGTAGTAAAATTACCATATATATATAATGAAAATATTATGTATAAAGAAAATATAATTTATATATTTGTTTAATTAAATTCTTAACATTTTAATGGATATTGATTTTTTCTTTTTATTAATCAGTGCAACTGTATGACCAACACAAAGCAATTTCCCTCTTCTTTGAATTTCAAGTTCTTTGAATCTTGTTGCAGACATTCACACAAATTTTTTGGGGAAGAGCTTGGCTTGTACAGGCTACTATACGCTGATCAGCAGTCGGCGCCCCGCTGTAACCAGCAGATCAAAGAAGCAGTTATCGGCTATGACACGTAGCCTTCCGAGTTTGGAGGCCAGGGTTGATTGGTTGAAAGCACGTTTAAAGGAGAATATAACGTCACAAACACACACACAAACTCTACGTGCACACACACACAATCTCTCCGTGTAGATACACTGTGCAGAGAATAACTGAACAGGTCTTAACTTCATAATACACCTGGCCATAAATAAAAATGAATATTCAGGCCTAAAAAGATGCTTTAAAATTCATTCATCGGCATGTATAAACCCGCAGCCTTAACAAAAGGCAGCGTTTTGATCAAAAGCATGATAAACACGTGCGGAAAAAAGCAGACATTAAGGACTATACTCAAATTCAAATTTTATTTGTCACATACACAGTCTTACACAGTACAATATGCAGTGAAATGCTTAGACAACTGCTCATGACCTTAAAATAAAATACTTTAAATAATAAAATAAATATGAAAAATAAAATAACAGGTAAATTTAACTTAAGGTAGAATAAAATAAAATAAAATAAAGTTAAAATGAAATAACTGTACAACAAAATATACAATATGTCATGGTTATGGAGGAAGCGAACGCAAACGCAGGGTTAGAAATAATAATGATAATATTTAAGTCCCAATACAAAAAAACACAGAACACAACTAAACCAAACACAAAGAAAAACGAATGGGGAAGAGCTTCCCCAGGCCGGGTCTGCAGGCGGGAAAAAATGAAGAGTACTTAGGTCACACCAAACAACTGGATTTACAGCCTTGCGAGGAACTCAGCGCTGCCTCTCGGTCAGCCTTGAACTTGAACTTTCCGCGAGAGAACAAAAAGGATCTTCCGCCTGCAGACTCCCTCAGTCCTGGGTCAACACAAAAGACACACAAAGGTTAGTCACATGGGAAACACAAGACATGGTGCAACAGTGAACAGACGAGGGGCTACGGGTGCAGGTAATCTAGGAATTAAGGAGGACATGTTACACACGCAGACACACTAAGGGGAGACAAAGCGACGGCTCAGTAGACAGGTGAGCCAGATCTTACTCCCCAGGACTGAGGTGGCTCAGATGTGACACAATATAAAAAATATATGAAGAAATATAGAACAAAAAGAACACAGCTTTACAAAGTAGGTATGGATTTATGTCATTGGTGTGGAATAAAGTTAGAATAAATGGTAAAAAGAAAATGCTAATGTCCAGGGTTGTGCAATCCACATATTTAAAGTGTCTAGTGCAGTGCAAATATGCTTAAAGTGATTTATTTAAAGTGGCTTGTGATAGAGTGATTTAACTAATAACCACAAAGTGTAGTTGTGCAGTGGCCACTAGTGTAAACGAATGTCCAGAATGTCCAGAGTGAGTGTAAAAAAACATATGTGTGAGTCAGTACTGTGTGGTGTACTGATTAAGAGACTGTATCGCCTGCGGGAAGAAGCTCCTCCTCAGTCTCTCTGTGTTGGCCTTCAGAGAGCGGAATCGCTTTTATGACCTCAACAGAGAGAACAGTTCATTGTTGGGATGGCTGAGGTCCTTCATTATCTTCCTGGCCTTGATCCAGCACCGCTTGCTGTAGATTGAGTGCAGGTCAGGTAGCTCGGCGCAGATTATGCACTCTGCTGATCGCACCACCCTCTGTAGAGCTCATCTGTCATGCATGGTGCTGTTCCCGAACCAGGTTAAGATGTTTCCCGTCAGGATGCTCTCTATGGTGCAGGAGTAAAAGTTCCTGAGCACCTTGGAGGGCAGTCTAAAGTCTCTCAGGCGTCCACTATCAACTCCTTTGTCTTACTGACGTTTAGAATGCGGTTGTTCCTTTGGCACCAGTTCTCCAGATTCCTAATCTCCTTCAGGTAGGCTGTCTCGTTGTTATCAGAGATCAGGCCCACCACGACGGTGTTGTCAGCAAACTTTATGATGGTGGTGGAGCTGGTAGTGGCCACACAGTCATATGTGTACAAAGAGTACCACCCATCTTTACTGCCTGTGGTCTGCCAGTTAGAAAATTAGAGATCCACTGACACAAAGATGAGCTAAGTCCCAGGTGCTCCAGCTTGGTGGTGAGTGTGGAGAGAATTATGGTATTGAATGCAGAGCTGTAGTCGATGAAGGGCATTTTAACATAATTCCCACTTCTAGTGTCCAAGTGAGTAAGTGATGTGTGGAGGAGATGAGAGTTGGCATCATCAGTAGAACGATTTAAACGATAAGCGAACTGTAGTGGGTCCAGTGTGTCTGGTAATGAAGAAATGATGAAGTCCTTGACCAGGCGTTCAAAGCACTACATCACTATACAGGGTGATAGTCATTAAGAGAAGCAGGATGAGGTTTCTTTGGAACCAGAACAATGATGGACTCTTTGAAGCATGTGGGGATTACCGACTGAGATAAAGAGAGGTTAAATATCTCAGTGAACACAGGTGCTAGCTGATCTTCGCAGGCTCTGAGGATACGACCTGAGATGCCGCCTGGTCCTGCTGCTTTCCTGGTGTTCACTCTCTTGAAGGCTCTCCTCACGTCATACTCGGAGATGATAAACGCGTTTCCGGTGCTGGCAATGTCTTCCTGTCTGCAGCCATTAGCACCACTAGCATTAGCATCGCTGGCGTCTTTAACTGCAGCCTCAAAGTAAGCATAGAAAGTGTTCAGCTCGTCTGCCAGAGTCACATCCGCGTTCGTCATACCGGATGTTGGTGCTTCATAGTCCATAATTGTTCTTAGTCCCTGCCACAGGCTCCTAGAGTCACTCTGTTGGAGTTGTGACTCTAGTTTCCTCCCGTAGCTCTGCTTCGCCACTTCCACCGCTTTCCGGACGTTATATGACGCAGCCTTGTATGGTTCCATGTCCCCCAACGCAAGTCCCGTGTTGTGGGCAGCGGTGCGAGATCTCAGAGCGTCGCGGATGGTTTTATCCACCCACGGCTTCTGGTTGGGAAACGTTCTGACGGTCTTTTTCCGTCATATACTACAATATTATAATATTAATATTATATACTACATTGTGGTATCATCTGCTAGTTTCCCAATGAATCCCACAACCGCTTCCGTAAACACGCTGACGTCATCATCGGAGCTGTTTGTGAACATGTCCCAGTCTGCGTCATCGAGTGCGTCCTATAACGCGGCTACCGATTGGTCCGTCCAGCGCGCGACCTCCCTCAGAACCGGAACTTCCTGTTTTAGCCTTTGTTTGTATTTTGGCATGAGGAAGATGGCGGCATGGTCGGATTTACCAAACAGAAGGTGAGATTGTGCCTTGTAGCCGTCCTTGACTGTCGTGTAACAGTGGGTTATTGTCCTTTCGCCCCTGGTGGGGCAGGTGATGTGCTGATAAAAGTTCGGCGCTGCGCGTTTGAGGTTTGCACTATTAAAGTCCCCCGCCACAATGAGGGCAGCCTCCCGGTGTTGTGTCTGGTGCTGTGTGAGTGCCTCATGCAGCTCGCATAAGGCCGTGTCCGTGTCCGCTTGTGGTGAAATATAAACGACGCTGATGATGACCGATGTAAACTCTTGAGGTAGATGAAAAGGACGACACATGATGGACAGTAGTTCCAGATTGGTTGTGCAGGAGCGTGTAAAAGGAACAACGCTTTCGCTGTTGCAACAGCTGCTCTTTACCATTAAATACATGCCACCTCCCCTTGACTTCTCTGAGTCCCGTGTCCTGTCTATGCGGTGAACCGAGAAAAACTCGGCCAGCTGGATGGCATGGTCCGGCACCGCTGGGTTTAGCGATGTCTCGGTGAAGCAGAGGAGATTGCAGTCCCGAATGTCTCTCTGGAAGACACACTCTGCTGTGTGCACGGGCTCTTAGCCTGTTTCTGACGCTGGCTCGTTTCCTTCGGGGCCACCGCTTCACGTCGCGTCCTTTGTTCTCCCTCAGGATCTCACTCGGCCAGCTCGGATCCAGAGTTAAAAACTTCGAATTGTGAGTACATTGTACACCAATAGAAACAAGAGTGTCTCTATCATACCTAATGTACTCAATGGTCGTGATTTTGCTGGGTTTAAAACGCTGAAAACTAACTTAAAAAACAAAAACAAAGAAAAGGGGGTCGGAGCAGTCGTGACGGCAGCTGACCCCACCGGCGCCATCTTGGTGATGACTTAAAAACTCCTGGGTAAAAACCAGGAATCCTGACCGCTATATTCGACAAGAATATAGCAAATAAGAATCATGTTTATAATAAGATAATTAATTAAATAATAAAATAATATCAAATAAGAACTTTATCTAAAAGCCAGACCGACCAAATTTCTCATTCACTGCTGAAGTAGATAAATATTTTTATACAGTGGAACCTCGGATTATGAGTAACATGGTTTACGAGTGTTCCGCAAGACGAGCAACAATTTTTAATAATTTTTTACACGTCACGTCATCACAAGTGAGCCAACGTTTTTTTTCTCTCTTGCAGCGGAATTGTAGGTAATCGTCTCTTCTGCTGGGTGAATATACAGTGGTTAATCAATCGGACTGTAGGTCCTACCGTCGCCGCGCTCGGCGGTACCGTTTGGCTTTGTGCGTTTGCTGGCTTTTACCGTTGAGTGGCGCTATATAACTACAGACTGACGCCTCATGCCTTAGTTCATTCTCTGCTGGATTAATGAGACACGGAGTTTTAGAACTGCACGTAGTAGCGGATAAAATCAAGTAAAACATTGTAGTTAAACAAATTTATAATCACAGAACTAAAATGACGATACAAATATAGAATTTAAATTAAATTAAATCTTATTAGGATCAAATTTAAACAAAATAAATCTTAACACAGTGAGCCTTTAAATTTTATCTCGTGTAATTAGAAAAGACGCGTGTAGGGTTTTGTGTCGTCTTATATCTTGTGTTCTTTAAATTTATAGTAGATTTATTAACTAAAATAAATGACCATAAAAATTATAACATTGTCAGGACGTTCTACTGCGTCAGCTGATGTTGGTCATTCAGCCCCGCTTGTGTTTGTGCGTTATTATAAGAATGAAATGCAGTAGACTGTTATGATCTGTAACGGGTTCGACCCATGTTGCACGGGCGGCACCATAAAGCACGGACACGAGGCGAGGTCTTACGGGAAAAGGGTAATTTATTTAGGCAAAATGGGGAAGGAAAGTGTTGAAGGAGGGAGAATGGAAAGAAAGGGATAAAGGTTGTGCATGTGCAGTTCCGGGGGCTGTGCCACACTGGCATGCGGGCACACAGCTGACGATAAGTGTTGGTGCGAGTGGCAGAACTGAGCACGTGGAGGCAGCGCTCCTGCACGCTCCCTCGTGACGGCGCTTCTCCCGCTGTCGATGGCCGGCGCGAGTTCTCGCTGACGCAAAAACCTAACCACACTTTTCCTATTCGGCAGCGGGGCTGCGAGGGCGGGCGCGGTGCGGGAGTGAAGATGCCGCGGGAGCTCGCGCAGCTCTTTCTCGCGCTGTCCTCAGCGCGGAGATCAAAGGGCGGAATTCTAATGTCCTTGTTTAAAGTCCCCGGGGCGCGTCACATCTCCCCACTGACATGCTTCTTTCATATTCTCCATTACATCACGTACTTCCCAGACCTCAGACAAACCTCCGCGCCTTGCTTTTATAATGCGGAGCAAGCCCGAGATCATATTAACGTTAATTATCGCCAGCCGGCACAAATAGGCGGCTCCCGTCCCTTTGCTGCCTATTCAGGGAGCCTACGGAGTGAGGGAGTAGTTATAGTAGATTTGGGCGTACACCCATCACACGCGCACGCCGTGGCAGATCATCATAATTGTCCTAAACTTGTATTTCATAAGGTTTTCTGAGCGGTGGTACAGCGCAACGGGGGTCATTATTTACTATTAAACATTAAACGAATTTACAAAACTTAATGCGTGCGATTAAGCGCTGATTCTACGTAGGAAAGTAAAGAAGAGGATCCTGATGCTCAACATTCCGGAGACCAAACCCCATTTAAATTAAATTAACAAATATTGCATGTAAATAACAATAGCCCACGTTTAAAACAGCATTTTATTTAGATTATAAAAAAAGAATCCTGCATCTGTTTTAGGTGTTCCAGCTGCCAGTGTTCTAGAATTTAAATTAAATCAAATCTTATTAGGATCAAATTTAAGCACAATAAATGTTAACACAGTGAGCCTTTTGATTCTATCACTTGTAATTAGAAAAAAAGCGTGTATGGATTTGTGTCATCTTATTTCTTGTGTTCTTTAAATTTATAGTAGATTTATTAACTGAAATAAATTACCATAAAATTAAAACAGTGTTAGGACGTTCTACTGCATCAGCTGATGTCGGTCATTCCGCCCCGCTTGTGTTTTTGCGTTATTATAAGAATGAAATGCAGTAGACTGTTATGATTTGTAACGGGTTCGACCCATGTTACTCAAACAACTCAGTTCAGGTGTAAGTAAATGTCTGTGCTGTTTGGGGGAGGGACGTGCTAATGATTTGGTCGGCTCTGTGTGTGTGTGTGTGTGTGTGAGAGAGAGAGGGGTGTCGCGGTGGTTGATTATTCAGTGAAACAAAGGCTCAGCTGAAAAATGTTAGGCACATCAGTCACTTAACCCCCAATAAAAGGTATTTGAGTGTTATGATAGTTGTAATATAACAGATGCGCACTGAATACTAAACCAGGCACGGAGATTAATGAATCAAGATAGCCCCCATACCCGTTTAAAAAATAAATAAATAAATAAATACCAAATAATATTATTGTGTATAGACTGATTAAAAACAATGCAATTTATGCTATCATAAGGAAAATAACAAGTTCTTCCATTCCAATGATTAAAAAAGGTAACAATGTCAACTTTAGAATCTAGAATCCAGGAGATTAAAATTACACAAATTGAAATCACTGAAAGTCTCCAGAAGAGCCTCAGATTCAAGTGGTTTTTAAAGTGTGGAGAGGTCCATTACAGTTTCTCTGAATGTATAGGTGAGAACAGCCGATTCACACCTGGGGAGGGTGAATAATTTGTATTTGAATGTTGTCTGGCATTGTAAAGCACTATAGTGACACTAAAAGAACAACCCAGGATTAATAGGAATTCTTATACTGCATAAACATTATTTAGCACAAAAAAATTCCTCGCGCTCGGGAAAACTATGCGTGCGGTTGAGCGCTGGTTAGACTATAGGAAATTAAATCGGAGGGATTTTATTTAGACTATTAAAAAAATAACCTGCGTCTATTTTTAGGCGTGCCAGCTGCCACTTTTTAGTTAGAAGTTTTCAATACAAAGCTTATAATGCCCACATGACATGACGGAATAAGGCACGGCTGGTGATGATTGGGGTTTGTTGGGTTACAGTGGATTTTACTACGCGGTGTGAGTGCAATGGCCATCCGTCTGCTCGCGCTGACTCTGCTCTCCGCGGATGGCCCCCTCCCACCTCTCGCTCCTTTGAAGTCCCCGGGCGCGTTCCATTTGCCCTGCTTGCATGCCGCACTTCCGCGTTGTTGCACGCGCGCTGCATACACAGCGCGTAGTAAAATCCACTGTAGCCCAACAAACCCCGAGTATTTTATAGCGCAGGGTGCAAGCCCGGGCAACCATAGTAACGATAGCTCACCAGTCATGTGTAATTCTGCGGTCCCGCTGCTTCGCATGTCTGAAGGGGAGGCCGCCTAACTAGTGAGCGAGGAGCGATATTGATTTGGGCGCACGCCGTGACAAGCTGAAAAAACTGCTGTCAGATTAATGTGCAAAAACTATATAATAAAACTATATAAGACTACATGCCTTTATAAGACTTAACTTTTATTTAAGCGCACTCACAATAACGAAAAAACGTTGTGATTTTGTAAGTGTTGTGATTTTGTAAGTGTTGTAAGCTGTGCTGCTCTGTATTGTTTTTGGTGAACTTGAGCGCGTCAGAAAATGAACGCAAACGTTTTTTTTAAAGTCTGCTTGCTGTTTTCCCGACGCGTTCATAATCATTAGTCTACTTCTGCCGGTGCGCTCTGGAAAGCTTAATGCATGCGGCTGAGCGCTGATTAAAACTATGGAGTAAATTAAAGAGGAGAATCACGATTCTGAAGTCCTGAGCCCAAACCTCATTTAAATTAAATCAACAAATACTATAAGTAAAAAAAAAAACAATAGCCCACGTTTAGAAACCGTTTATGAATTCTTTCCGACATGAGTTGGCCCGGTGTTATGCGCAGAGCGCCGGAAGATTTCCTGAAGCTCAGAAATCACTGGGCATTTTTTCTAAATAGCCGCTATCTTTAACAACTGATGGAGGTTTTGAGCTGTATACACACGCATTCCTGCCTAAACAACTCTTAAAACTACACCTGTGACACAATAACAGTAATATTTCAAACATTCTGCAGGCTGATATTTGGAGAAAGGAAAGAATAATGAATAAACCAGTTGTTGGGTCAAAATAACCCAACCAGGTGTTCATTTGTAAACTACATCTCATATGAGCCAACATGAGCAACCCAACAATGTGTTTAAAGTACCTGAAATAATCCAGAACTTAAATAACAATAAACAGATACAGAGATACGCTGTATAACGGTCACTGTTGTATTTACGGCAACGAGCGAAAATGTCACTTTGCGCCACCTGGCGGCCATTTTACGAATGACTTTGAAATGCAACTAATTTATTTTGGCCGCTGACGTTTTCACGCGGCGGTGAGCGCGACGGTAATAACCATTCCAATTGATCAACTACTGTACACACACACACACACACACACACACTGAAAGCTAGACCAAATGGAAGAACCCGATACTGATAAGCTTCGCCCCCGAAAGCAAACCTCAGGAACCTCCTGTGTTGTGGCAATATTTCTATTGATTCATTTTTAGATAGCGGTAAAGCCCGCAAAATCTAAAAAATTGGACGCAGCCCCCCGTTCCTCTTGCGCACTTCCCGGTTTCATGGACGTGGAAACCACGCCATTGAAACGCGGAGGGTGATGTGAGAACTGAATCCTGTAGTTTCTCTGTACAGTGCTTAGTACCCAAGGAGATATACTTGGCAGTAGCTTCCACGCTCCCAGTTTCTCTGAAAGGGGCAAAGCTCAGCGGCTTGGTTAAACGGGGGGATGTTAGATGTTCGGCATCCTGAAACACGGCAAGAAAAACCCGAAGAACTAACATTTTATTGGAGACTGGAGTTGCCCAAAACACCAGTGGTGGCGGAGCAAGAACACCAACCTCCTGGGGGTGCCAGGGAGAACACTTCATTCTTAAAAAGGAATTCTGCGTGCCTCTCCCCATTGGGGGGCCACCCCCCACAGTCCTGTGCACATGCACCTCAGGGCTTCTTTGTGAAGACAATATGCCAGTCTGACCTCTTTTGAGGCGGATTGCGTGACGCACCCCAATCTTGTCGAGGGGGTGCCCAGCTCAAAAACACTCTCCTTGTGTGTTTCACGCCTCGCAACAGTCAGACCCGGTCGAGGAGACAAGTCTGTGGCGCGGCGTAAGTCCAATACGCCTTACCTTGCAGAGCCCCGCCAGTACTCAAGTCTCTCCTGCTGCCTGAAAAGCTTTTCCCTCCAGGGAAGATAAAAAGTCTACACAGCTTGAAAGGAAGTAATAGCTTTTCAGGAAGGATGATGTCCCAGAGGAGAGATAGCCTGGAAGCGTCTCTTCTATCTGGGTGTCATCATATAACTCCGCGTTTCTACCTCAACTATATTTAAATAAATAAATAAGTTGATGGCAAGAAAACACAGGATTAATACAGCTTACTCCATGAAAGGGTTAACTCATATGGAGATTGCTAAGAAAAGGGGAGAGAGCGTCGTTGAGGCTTCGCCCCCGGCCACCCGACAGAACCTTCCGTCTATGTTTTTATTTATTTATTTTTAAGTGCTTAGAGCCTATTACCATCTCCGCGGAAGCAAGAGAGGATGTTTATCCTTGCCCATGATGTTTAAGAGGATGTTTATCTGTCCCAAAGAAACCTCATCCTGCTTCCCTCAATGATTATCGCCCTGTAGCCCTCACCTCAGTAGTGATGAAGTGCTTTGAACGCCTGGTCAGAGACTTCATCATTTCTTCACTACCAGACACACTGGACCCACTACAGTTTGCATACCGTCCAAACCGTTCCACGGACGATGCAATCTCACATCTCCTCCATACATCTCTCACTCACCTGGACACTCGGAGGGGGAATTATGTGAAAATGCTCTTCATCGACTACAGTTCTGCATTTAATACCATAATTCCCTCCACACTTACCACCAAGCTGGAGCACCTGGGACTCAGCTCATCAATGTGTCAGTGGATCTCCAATTTTCTGATTGGCAGACCACAGGCAGTAAGGATGGGCGGACATGTCTCAGCCTCCCTCACTCTCAGCACTGGAGCCCCCCAGGGTTGTGTTCTGAGCCCCCTGCTGTACTCTCTGTACACCCACGACTGCGTGGCCACTACCAGCTCCACCACCATCATCAAGTTCGCTGACGACACTGTTGTGGTGGGCCTGATCACGAACAACGATGAGACGGCCTACCTGGAGGAGGTTGGAAATCTGGAAAACTGGTGCCAGAGAAACAATCTCCTCCTGAACGTCAGTAAGACAAAGGAGCTGATAGTGGACTTTAGTACAAAGCAGGTGAGGAACTACCAGACCCCCGTCATCAACAGGAGCCCAGTGGAGAGAGTGGACAGCTTCAGATACCTCGGTGTTCACATCACGCAGGACCTGGCATGGTCCTGTCACATCAACACCGTGGTAAAAAAGGCCCGGCAGCGTCTCTACCACCTCAGACGCTTGAGAGACTTTAGACTGCTCTCCAAGGTGCTCAGGAATTTCTACTCCTGCACCATAGAGAGCATCCTGACGGGAAATATCACGACCTGGTTCGGGAACAGCACCATGCAGGACAGACGAGCTCTACAGAGGGTGGTGCGATCAGCTGAGCGCATCATCCGCATCGAGCTCCCTGACCTGCACTCAATCTACAGCAAGCGGTGCTTGACCAAGGCCAGGAAGATTGTGAAGGACCTCAGCCACCCCAATAACGGACTGTTTACTCTGTTGCGGTCTGGGAAGCGATTCCGCTCCTTGAAGGGCAACACAGAGAGACTGAGGAGGAGCTTCTTCCCGCAGGCGATAAGGTCTCTCAACCACAACCACACCACTATGCAGAACTAACAATCTTTTCATCTTTTTCATAATTGATCAAATCTATCAATCTTCTTACATCCATGAACACTATGGACAATTACACGCTCACCTTCCTTCATATATACACTACATGTCATACGTTTACATCCTGGACCATTGCACAAAGACACTTTAATAACTTTGCACACCTACCTTCACAACTACACTACATTTTACAGTTTAACGTTTACATCCTGGACCAGTGCACAAAGACACTTTAATAACCTCTGCACAAAGTCACTTTGTTCTATGCATATTTGCACACACAGCACAGTATATTTCAATTTGTACAGTACATTTCTATTTTTGCACATCATATTTCTATTTTTATTTTTAGTTCTATTTTTCCTAGCACATTTCTATTTTTATTTTTAGTTCTATTTTTCCTAGTTTAATTTAATTTTTTATTTAATTTCTATCGTATTTCTTTTATTCATATTTATTTCTTATTTGTAAACTTTAATTCTCTTCTAGGGTCAATGGCAGTCGTATAATGCATTTCACTACATTTCGTACTGTGTATGTTTGTGTATGTGACAAATAAAATTTGAATTTGAATTTGATTTGCCCATTCACAAGAAGCGCAGCGCGCGCTTGCGAGCGGACAGAGGGATTTCCCGATCCGATGAGAACGCGAAAGAAAGGAGTTTTTAAGTCCGTCTCTCACTGCTCTGCCGGATGCACGAGTTTAAGCCCCACTTAATCGAAGCAGTAAAGTGTAGAGATCGCCCTCCGATATGGATTATACACACGGAGGGACATCTCGTTCAAACTCATTATCGGTGAGTTAAACACTTATTTTGCTGGTTAGACACACATGCTCACAACTAGGTGAAGACAAGAATCTGAGGAATGTTTCCGGTTCACTCCTATTTATTACCTGCAGGTCCGTCCTATCAGATGACGTCACCTGACCGAGGTTATAAAAGCCAAAAATTTGGCGTGTTTGGTACACACATGCTTCACAACCGGCAACATGACAAGATGTTCCCATAGCGTTTTCACGCAGCATCGGGTGTAGCCTTTGAAAGGGAACAGCTATTTATAGATGGAGTAATGGCTACCTCGGCTCAGGTGTGCACTCGCATCACCTGACTGAGGTGCCTGCTGGGAAACTGAGTCAGCCAACAAAAACTACAAATAAAAAACAGTGACCTCTGGTGGTGGACCCTTACATTATTATTTAGACCTGCTAATTAAGTTCACTAGCTAACGATTTTTGAACTAACTGTTATTTAGCTTCTTTTTGTATCGGTTTATTGTTATTATAAAAAAAAGTTCAATTTAAATACATCAAGATTTAAATAAAAAAAATAACTGGGAAAATAGACTGTCAGAATAGAACATCAGAATAACTAAAAAATACACTTCTATCTTTGGTATAATATGGTTATAGTATAATATATCGCGGCTATGTGACGCACCCTGTGCTCTGCATTTCAACTCTTTGGTGGAAGTTGTTCATGTTTATTTTATTTATTTATTTTTGTCTTTAATGTTAACTACACAACTTAAGGTGTTCCCACCTGGGGTTTTTTACCGCATACTGTATATCAGATTGACAGACATGAGTCCTCATTCAATTCAATTCAATTCAATTTTATTTGTATAGCGCTTTTAGCAATTTTCATTGCCGCAAAGCAGCTTTACACAGTCAAAAAAATTATTTAAGTTTGTATGAAATGTGAATTTGTATGAATCAAAATGGTCAGTTTGTCCCTGGTGAGCAAGCCGAGGGCGACAGTGGCAAGGAAAAACTCCCTGAGATGGTAATAGAAAGAAACCTTGAGAGGAACCAGACTCAACAGGGAACCCATCCTCATTTGGGTGAAACAGAAAGCAGTAAATGATCTGCATTTATACAGTGTGTAGGGTGGGAGGCAGTTCAGCTATAATAGCTGATGTTAATTGATGTTAATATGGAGTCCAGGTAGTTATTGAAGACCCAGGTAGACTTGTAAGAAGTTCCAGTCATGAACTATCGAACTGTCAAGTCCCCAGAGAAACAGTTGCCAACACCAGTCAAGGCCAGAACCGTCTTCTAGGTAGAGAGAACCATCCCCAGACACCAGAAGCATCCCAGAGAGACACACGGGGCATCCATGTGACGAGATCTTCAGCCAGAAGCGGGGCACCAGGATGGGTCAGACAGGTCCGGAGGGCAGAGGGAGTCTGGATCACTGGCAGCTCAGGAACGACATGTGTAGCTTGACAGAGAGAGAGAGAAAGAGTGAAAGGGGGAGACAGGAGGAGAGAAGAAAGAGAAAGAGGGGGGGGAGAGAAGAAGAGGAGAGATGGCAGTTAGGTATGGTCACAGTCACACAATGTATAATGTGAATGTATATTAACTGTAGAGTGCAAGCAAAGACTCCGGCAGGACTAACTATGACAGCATAACTAAAAGGGAGAGCCAGAAGGAAACACAGACATGAGGGATTCCTGACATGTAAAGCAAACAATCACCTCACCGTCAGCAAACCTGAGTGATCAATGAGAGTGAGGAAGACAGCATCCAAACATGCCAGTTCACCATAATACTCTACGTCCATGAGTCCCCCAGATCTGCTCCTTTACCTATGGCAAATCTATTTATAAAAATGCTTGGCTAAATAAATAGGTTTTTAGCCTGGACTTAAACACTGAGACTGTGTCTGAGTCCCGAACACTATTTGGAAGACTATTCCATAATTTTGGAGCTTTGTAAGAAAAAGCTCTGCCCCCAGCTGTATTTTTCATAATACGCGGTACTGACAAGCAGCCTGCATCCTTTGATCGAAGTAGGCGTGGCGGATCGTAAGACACTAGCAGTTCGCTCAGGTACTGCGGCGCGAGACCATTTAATGCTTTATATGTCAAGAGTAGTATTTTAAAATCAATGCGAAATTTCACAGGGAGCCAATGGAGTGAAGATAAGATAGGGGTGATGTGCTCATATCTTCTGGTTCTAATGAGGACTCTCGCTGCTGCATTCTGGACTAGCTGAAGCTTATTTATGCATCTAGCTGAACAACCAGACAGTAAGGCATTACAATAGTCCAACCTAGAGGTAATAAAAGCATGAACTAGTTTTTCTGCGTCGTTTAGCGACAATAAATTTCTTATCCTGGCAATATTTCTGAGGTGAAAGAATGCTACACTGGTAATATTATCTACATGTGCTTCAAATGAAAGACTGGAATCAATGATCACACCAAGGTCTTTTACTGTTGCATTTGATGAAACAGAAAGGCCATCTAAAGTTACGGTGTAATCTAAAATTTTACTCCTAGCTGTATGCGGTCCTATGACTAGAACTTCTGTCTTATCCGGATTTAGCAGAAGGAAGTTAATTAGCATCCAATTTCTTATGTCCTGCACACATTGCTCAACTTTATTAAGCTGTTTTTTCTCATCAGGTTTTGCTGAGACATATAACTGTGTATCGTCAGCATAACAATGAAAACTAATACCATGCTTACGGATTATGTTGCCCAGAGGAAGCATGTAAAGGGAAAAAAGCAGTGGACCTAAAACTGAACCCTGCGGAACGCCAAACTCCACTAGAGAACATGCAGAATAATCAACATTTAAGTCTACATACTGATAACGATGGGTCAGATAGGATCTGAGCCAGGAGAGGGCTGTACCCTTAATTCCTACTACATTTTCTAATCTGTGAAGAAGAATAGTATGATCAACGGTGTCAAAAGCTGCACTGAGGTCAAGTAATACAAGCATAGTTACACAACCCTGATCAGAGGCCAATAGAATGTCATTTACTACTTTAACGAGTGCTGTCTTTGTACTGTGATGAGGCCTAAATCCTGACTGATACAGTTCATGTATGCCATTTCTCATCTGTTACATTTTTGGTGACAACAGTTTTTTTAGCACATATTTAATAAATAATATTTTTAATAAGTTTGATCTGGCATTATAATTCTCCTCTTTAATTTCCTACGGCGCTCAATCGCACGCATAAAGTTTTCAAAAACGCGGAGGAATTTTATTTTACTAAATAATATTTATGCAGTATAATCAGGGCCTCTTATTCCTATTTGCTTTAGGTTGTTGTTCTTTCAGTGTTACGGTGTGTGCTTTACAATGTCAGACACATACAGATGCAAATCATTCACCCTGTCAGGTGTAAATCGCCTGTTCTCACCTATACACTCAAAGAAAATAAAATGCACCCCGTCCCCACTTTGCATGGTTTCAGCAAAGTGGAGGATCTTGGATCTTGCTTTAGGCCTCTTCTTAAATTTCTGTAAATTTAAAATCTTCTGGATTCTACATTCGAAAATTGACATTGTTACCGTTTTTAATCCCTGTAATAAGATTTTTCTTATCATAACATGCATTGTTATTAATTATTTTACACTGTTTTTAATAACTCTACAATGTTTTAATTTTTAGATTTTATTTGAAATTTTTATTTTAAGGAGTAAACCGTCAACATTCCTCAGATTCTTTGTCTTCACCTAGTTTTGTGTGCGTGTCTGTGTCTAACCAGCAAAATAAGTGTTTAACTCACCAATAATGGCAGAGTTTAAACGAAGTCTCCCTCCGTGTGTATAATCCATTTCGGAGGGCGATTTCTACACTTTACTGCTTCGATTAAGTGCTACGCGCGCGCCTCGCATTCCTTCAGAAGCTTCAAGCCGCTGCGCATTCCTGGGGCTTAAACTCGTGCATCAGGCAGAGCTGTGAGAGACGGATTTAAAAACTCCTTTCTTTCGCGTTCTCATCGGTTCGGGAAATTCCTCTGTTCGCTCTCAAGCGCACCCTGGCGCTTCTTGTGAATGGGCAAGAATAAAACATCCTATCTTGCTTCCGCGGAGATGGTAATTGCCTTTAAGCACAAAAAAAAAACAAAAAAACATAGACGGCAGGTTCTGTCGGGTGGCCGGAGGGTGGAGCCTCAACGACGCTCTCTCCCCTTTTCTTAGCAATCTCCATATGAGTCAACCCTTTCATGGAGTAAGCTTTATTCATCCTGTGTTTCACTGCAATCAACTTATTTATTTATTTAAATATAGTTGAGGTGAAAGCGCAGGATTATATGATGACACCCAGATAGAAGAGACGCTTCCAGGCTATCTCTCTACTGGGACATCATCCTTCCTGAAAAGCTATTACTTCCTTTTAAGCTGTGTAGACTTTTACCTTCCCTGGAGGGAAAAGCTTTTCAGGCAACAGGTCAGGTTGGTGCTCCATTGCACACCATGGCGGTTTTGGCTGACCTGCTGAGAGACTTGAGTACTGGCGGGGCTCTTCAAGGTTGGGTGTATTGGAATTACGCTAGGCCACAGACATGTCTCTTTGTGCAACAAAGCAGACGGCTCGTGCTATCAGCCGTTTTATGGCTGCCATGGTTTCCACGGAGAGACACTTGTGGTTAAATTACAGGGGCATCAAGGAGTAGGATTGTGCATTCCTCCTTGATGCGCCCATCTCGCCTTCCGGCCTACTTGGCGGTGTCATTAACTCGGTCGCCACTAGGTTCATGAGGCGAAGTTATATAACAAGCCTTTGGGAAATTCCTTCCCCGCCGTGCTTAAGGGTCGGGACTGTCGGCCACCCAGTCTCGACCTGGTCTGACTCTTGTGAGGCGTGAAACACACAAGGAGAGTGTTTTTGAGCCAGGTACCCCCTCGTAAGATTGGGGTGCGTTGTGCAATCCGCCTCAAAAGAGGTCAGACTGGCGTATTGTCTTCTTCACAAAGAAGCCCTGAGGTTAATGTGCCCAGGACCGTGGGGGGTGGTATGGAAGTAAATTTTATTTGATTTTATTTGATTTTATGTAACTTTACTTCCTTTTAAGGAATAAATGTGTAGGAAATATTTCATTCTTAGTGTGTTTCATGATATTATGTGTTCGTGAGAACAGAGTGTCTTTCTTTTACCATGACACAAGCTGCACTTTCAATAAACAGATTCTATAGTAGTTTATGTTAAAGGTCGTAAAACTGTTGAACGCTCGTAAATGCAGAGCTACTCCTAAATTTATGTTCTTCCTTACCTTATCTTTTAAAAGCATTCCAGACTGGATGTAAACATTCCCACATCCACCTTTTCTTTGGTTCTTTGTGTGTGTGCGTATATATACTCCTGTCTCCCACAATAAACTTTGAACGTCTCACTGAACACTGACTTGTGTGCTTCATTGAGGGGTTCCCTGAGCTCAGTCGGGACAGCAGAATACAGGCGGAGCACTGAGTAGACCAAAGGGGGTCTACCAAAATTCAAGAAATCCTTACAATTTGGGGGCTCGTCCGGGATACCTCTAATCAGGTGAGTGCTGCTTTTTATTTTTCTCTATAAGGATAGAGCAAGCACGCTCACTGGTTTTTGGTATCTGGACCATATACAGTACGGGGGAGGATTGTCTTGGGGCTTTTACGCCTGTTTAGCGCGCGCTCGCTTCTGAAAGGTTCCTTGAACTGAAGCATAAGTGTGGAAGCTGTATTCTGTTGCCTGCTACTTGTCTTTGTGTGTTGTTTGTTGAAGATATTGGTTATTTCTGTCGCGGGTTAATTCACATTTATAAAATGGGTAATAAGACCACAACTATTTATCTGAAATCCCTTTGTGAGCTGCTCATCTGTGCCTGTCTCCCCCGTACCCACAAAACTGTGCTCACCTTCGTCGGAAGTGTGTGCCTCAGGAAAGGGAAAGACTCCCAAGAAGGTGTCAGGACGAACTTCTGACAGCCCTCTTTCGGATGATCCCGAGGATACTGATGGTGAGGATGATGATAATCCCGCGGACGATGAAGGTCCGGATGAGAGGTCTCGCCCCAAACCTCGACAAGAAAGCACTGCGTTTGTTTTCTCTATGGGACCAAAGGGTCCAAAAAATCCTTCCACCATCCGTAAGCACGCTGAAGGACATTATTAAGATGCTCCCTTCTCCCAACAAACCTTTGAATTTTGTTGATATGCTGATAAAGGCTTCTAGGCTCTGTCAGCTCGTGGGTGCGGATTATCGCTTTATTTTGCAATCGGTTTTGGAAGATGGGTACGATGAGGCTAATTTGATAAAAACGGTAAAATACTTAGACTCTAAAACAGACAAATTGGCTGTAGTGGAAAAATAATGAATTTGACTTTCTTTGAGGTAATTCTAATGAGGCTATGAAACTCTTAAAAGATGAGCTAACTACTTATCTTCTTGCATGTCAGCAAGCTAGTCAAGATCTGTCACAGGTAACTAATTGTAGACAAGAAAAGAAAAAGTTTCTTGAGAGGTTTTGAGAGACCTGGACGCTTTTGGATGGTATGCCCCTGCCTGAAGCAAACCCTAACTCACTTTTTCCTTACCACCTTCTTGAATAATTGTCGACCAGAAATCATGAAAATTTTAAAGTTTCAATTGTCAGATGGTTCTACAATGTATATTAAAAAATTAGGTGAGCGTGTGAGAACACTAGAAGGAGATGGTATTTTAGAAAATAAACAAGTGGCATGTTTGTCTGTGGAGAGTGAAGGATACAGAGGTAGAGGAGGTCTGCAGGGTCAGAGTACACCCCGTAGGTCTGGTAATTTTTATTACTGTCATAAATAAGGTCATTGGGCTTGTGAATGTCGCATGAAGGCCCGAGATGAGGAACGTAGTGGAGAAAATATGTATAATCGATTGAATGATGGTCAGTGGCATGATGCTAATGGAGTGTTTTCTCCTAATCCTTCCCAGTAGCCGCCGTAGAGAGTGCAACAACAACAACAGCAATATAGACCCAATCCCTTCTCAGGGATGCAGGTAGGAGCATATGATGCATAGGGATGCCCTCAGAGTTCCAGCCCCGCGATGTTACTTCGTACTTTCGAGTCACCTCAGGAATAGATGAGATTTTAAGCTCACTGCTCAAGCAGGGTGTTGTTAAACCATGTGTAAGTTCTTATAACACACCTGTTAATCCAGTACTGAAACCTGATGGTATGTGGAGATTTACAAAAGATCTGAGAAAAATAAATGGCATAATTATCCCTGTTGCACCTGTTGTGCCTGATGTGCTGTCCATTGTTTTCTCTAGACCTTGTTATCATTTGCATTTTTCTGTTTTTGACCTTTGTTCTGCCTTCTTCAGTGTTCCTGTGGAAGGGCAGACACAGCCATTGTTAGCCTTCACTCACAGGGGGCGTCAGTCCACCTGGTCTCGTCTTCTGCAGGGTTAATTAACTACCCAAATGTTTTTTCGGCTGTAGTAAGAGATGCACTTGGTGATCTAACTCTCCCCACTGATTCTGTTGTCCTATTGCACGCAGATGTTTTACTGGTGTCCGCCGCTGCGAAGAAGCCACCACTTGTCTCCTGAAACACCTGGCAAAGAAGGGTTTCAAGGTATCTAAGACTAAATTACAGTTTTGCAGAGACATTGTAAAATACCTGGGCTTTGAACTCTCCCAAGGTCAAAGAAGGCTCTTAAAGGAACAAATTCAGCTTATCATCGACACTAAACGTCCGAGCACTAAACATGCTTTCATGGCTTTTCCGGGACTGGTCAACTACTGTCGTCAGTGGATTCCTGACTGCTCATTCTACGATAAATGCATCAGGAGAGTCATCTCACACAACGATCCGCTCCAACAGCCTCTGACATTGACTGCTGAACTGGAAAAGGCCCTATGTTCTGCTCCAGCGCTGGGCCTGCCTAACTATCGAAAACCATTCCATCTAAAGGTCTGTGAGCACGGGGCACCGCTATTGCTGTATTGGCACAGGAACATGGGGGGGAGTGAGACCATGTGCTTTCTTATCTAAAACTTTAGATGCTGTGGCACAAGATTTGCCTGCCTGTCTCAGGGCTGTGGCCACCTGTGCGGTGATGGTACAAGATGCTAAGAAGATTGTTCTCTCTCGTCCTTTAATTTTGTATTCTTTATATCAGGTTAAACAAGTGCTACAGAACCTTTAAACACAACATATGAAGGCTTAGGTCTGGGTATGAGATTATCCTTTGTCCTACAAGTAACTTAGAGATAAAATCCACCTCTTCTTTTGACACCCTCAAATATGCTCTGGCACGCTTGATCAATGCACAGGATGGCAGGCTAGTAGAAACAGATCATAACTGCTGCTTAGAGATTGTTCACTCCACTAGTATACGTCCTGATATGTCTTCTACATCAACAACTGGTGAATCTATGGACGTCCAAGGTAATACGCTAGCTTATAGTATTGTTAAAGAAGCAGCCCGAAAAGAGATTTTCTTTCCTGACTCTGGTTCTGATTTGATCAATACATCCTTTCTTGCCAGCTCTTTGATTCCAGATGTAGATTTATTGTCTTTACAAGCTTCAGAATGATTCCTCTTTTTGGCAAGCTCAAGGTGCCTACGTTGCTTCTGATAGTTTATGGTATTGTGCTGATGGTCGTTTGTGCCTGCCGTCTCATTGTCTTCCGTTCCTCGTGCGTGAGTTCTATGGTGTTACACATCGCGCGCGGGGTTAAGGAAGATATGAAAGAACTCTTTTACATAGCCAACATGCTTGGAACAATTGATTCATTAATATCTAGATGCTTGGTGTGTGCTCAGAATACGTTTAAATATCTTCTGGTTTTGGTAGACAAGTTTTCTAGGTGGGTGGAAGCTTTTCCGTGTGCTCGAGAGAATGCAAAGGTGGAGTCCTAGTGAAAGAAATAATATCTCATTATGGCGTGCCTTATGCTATTGACTCAGATAAAGGAACACGTTTTACATCACAGGTAACACAGAATTTGTGTAAATATCTTTCACTGTCCTGGCATTTTCACATTCCTTATCATCCACAGTGATCAGGTATAGTAGAAAGGAAAATTGACTAAAGGAATGCAAACTGTGGGGAGTAAAAACTGGGTTGATCTGTTACCTGCTGTTCTAGCTGAAATAAGAATGACACCATCAAAAGACGTGCACATGTCACCATATGAAATTATATTTGGCAGACCCTTTCCCGTGCCATGGAGGAAAGGTAAACCCGCGATAGGAACAACTGATCTTGATGTATATATTGCTGAATATTCTGCTGCTCTAATAGATACTCTAACTAAACATTATGAACAAATTGCTGATGTGACTTCAATACCCTCAACAAAACCACACACATCCTTTTAATGTGGGAGATACTGTTCTGGTAAAATCTTTGACCCCCAGAAAACTGGGAGATTGTAAATATGACGGACCAGCAGAAATAATCGCAATTACTCGAATTGCTACCTTAAATGATCTTTTTCCACAGTGGATCCATGCTACTAGGCTGAAGAGATGTCCTGTCGGCGTGAGACCAAAAGATGAATAAATGCGTGTGTATTATTATCTTTCTGTCTCTGTGATTTTTGTTTCTTAGACTAAAGACGTGCTGCAGTGATGTACAACCCATGACGTGACCTTGATGGAGTGACGTGACACACAGAGGGATCGCCTTGGATTGCCACGGGTCGACTTTTTACTTCTGCTATTAGTGTACCATTCCTGGTGGTGTCTTAGCACCTCGTGAGGTGAGACGAGTGCAGATTGGGCGTGCCCGCACTCTGAGCACTGTAGCGTCAAGAAAGGCAATAGTTCACCACTAGTAGTTATTTATGAATTTATTTGAATTTGTGAACAAGGTTTTTGACACACACGAGTTTGCACTCAACCTGTCATGTTTCTGTGTATTTTTCGCTGTGTGCAAAATTCTTTGTACGAGTCTGTTTCAGGGTATGTTCCTGCGCCGCGTCCGATGGCCTATTGTCCGCCGGCGACTTCTTAAAAGCTCTGAGTTTTATTCAACGATGTTTCTTATGAATAAAAGGGGGGAATTGTAGGAAATATTTAATTCTTAGTGTGTTTCATGATATTCTGTGTTCGTGAGAACAGAGTGTCTTTCTTTTACCATGACACAAGCTGCACTTTCAATAAACAGATTCTATAGTAGTTTATGTTAAAGGTCGTAAAACTGTTGAACGCTCGTAAATGCAGAGCTACTCCTAAATTTATGTTCTTCCTTACCTTATCTTTTAAAAGCATTCCAGACTGGATGTAAACATTCCCACATCCACCTTTTCTTTGGTTCTTTGTGTGTGTGCGTATATATACTCCTGTCTCCCACAATAAACTTTGAACGTCTCACTGAACACTGACTTGTGTGCTTCATTGAGGGGTTCTCTGAGCTCAGTCGGGACAGCAGAATACAGGCGGAGCACTGAGTAGACCAAAGGGGGTCTACCAAAATTCAAGAAATCCTTACAAAATGGTAGCCCATAGGAAAGTACTCAGAAATGTGTGTGCGAAGCTGCACGTATAGGCCTGAGATTCTGCTTTCATAAACAGTCTGATATATACATTGAGGCCCCTAGACTGGGGAAGCTTGAAGAACCCCAGATGTTTAGGATGACATCTTTGCATGTAGAATGAATTCTTTTGTTTTGGTTGACTATATAAGTGGGGAGCCGACGGGACAGTGTTGCGATTCTGCAGTCTCCCCCGGCCGTTATTGCATGATAAATAAAGGTCGTGATCTTCTGAAACCAAAGCCTGGGTCTTCAATCAATTTCCACAACATCTTGGCGCTGCGAGCAGGGTGGTGAAGGGGCAAAGGTGTGGCTGATCACCGTGGGCATCCTTGGCGGGCAGCACAAACAGGTGGCCACCTAAAAAAGGTAAGCAACTTTTGCTTATATACTTAGTTTGTGTTGTTTGCTGGGATAACCCGTGGTGGTAAGGACACCTGATAAAGACCTCTCCAAACTAAGTAGTCTCTACATGGGCTTTGGTTCCAGAAAGAAATGCATGCATCAGCTTACTAAGTGTTGTACTGATAGTAAATTGATAAAATAAGCATTGCATTTGTCTGTTTTGTTGTCAAGAGGGCATTGATTGATGGCAGCAATAACAGGTGGTATGAGAGAGCGCATTTGAGTATCTATTTAAGTTGCTAAGAGGGCAATATAAAAAGGTAGATAGTCTTGATATTAATTTGTACTTATTGTCAAGTGGGCCTTGATTGGATGGCAATAGGAAAGCAAGTTAATACGGAGTTGCGCTTAATTAGTAATATTGTTTGTGTGAGGATACGCAACAATTAATAAAATAATACCCTTTTGTATGAGGAACACTTTTTGGTGTCGTAAGCATTTTGTAGCCACCTTAAAATTTGTATTGTATGAGGTTTTGTGGCATTTATTGATATCTTTTCCTATGCGGAATGTACGGGTGTACATCATAAGCATTGTGTCATAACTTTCTATGTGGAGCACTATTTTGTGCCATTAAGTTGAATGCAATTGCAATTGTTTGTGTCTAATTGATGTTGTGTCTGTCTATTACTTTTTGAGTGTGTGAGAGCTCTATGTGTGCCTGAGTGTGCCTGAGAGAGAGAGAGAGAGAGAGAGGCTGGTTAAGTGAAATCATAAGCTTCGTGTCGAGTAAACAGGCCTGGACCTCCCGAGGGAATTGTGTGTACAACCCTCAGAGGGGGGGCAGCTTGTTGCCAGACCGGAGTCGTGTGTGTGTATGAGCCCTTATTAGTTCAATAACTAAATAAAGAGTTAAATAGTTAAACATTACTCAATAAAAGGGACACGTGTGAGTGTATTAATGAGCCCCAATTAGTGAAGGGGACAAGTATGTAAAGAATAAGCCCTATTTTCCAGGAAAAGAGGGATAAAGTATGAATGCTTAAGCCTATGACTGAATAAATAAATAAATAAATAAAAAGTTTGAAGTGGTGAGTGTGTTTGAACCCTATATTAATACTGTGCCATTACTCGATTATTGATAAAAGTGTTAACTGTGTATAAAATATACTGTGATTTTGGCAATATTGTACATTAAGAAGTGATTATCATTTTAAAGCTTGTTAAGGAAGGTGGATATTTCTGGCAGTATACAATATCGGATGTTGTTGTAAGTAAAAGTTTATTCATTAAAATAAGTGCATAAGCACAAGTTAACATACAAGTTGTGGTGAAGTAGGCTATAAAGCATAATGGCAGCCTCTCCAGAGGAGATATTAGTGCTGAAACATCCTTTATGTGCAGATCTCATAACTAAGGTCTCTAATAAATGGCAAAAGCGGACTAAAGATCTGTTTACTAAATGGCCAAAGGGGGGGTCATTTGATGTGACACTGTGTTCGGAGATGGAAGTTTTGATCAGAAATTATAAAACGGCATCAAGGGGGAAAAAGCGTGTACAGAGAGAGTTAAAAAGACAGCAGGAGAGAGAGGTCCTAGCGTTGTTTAAGAAGGAGGGGGAGGAAGTGGTAAAACAGAAAAAGCAAGCTAGGAAAAAGTCTAAAAAATCAGGAAGTGAGGGCCAGAGTAATGGAGGGGACATTTTAGTCACCCCTCCCCCCTATGTGCAGACTGAAGGACAGTTCCCCATGCTTAAAGGCGTGGTGTAAGTGTCTGGTGAGATGCAAATGAAAGGTCATGTAGATTTAGACGGAGACTACAGAGAGTCGTGTGTGAAGTCAAGAAAGAGGCAGGATAGAAAAACGGATAGAGAAGAAAGCACACCATTAGATTGTTACAAAGAAGTAAGGGCAGATCTACAGAGAGTGAAAAGGTTGTATGGGAAGGAAGATAAATTAGAAGAATGGGAAGAGGTGCAAGCAAGTGGAGAGAGAACAGACAGGAGTGCTAAAACACCAGTAAAAAGTCAGATACAGGTAGATACAACATTAAGGACTGGGCGTGGGCCTTTGTGCAGTGGAGAGGAAGGGGGTGAAGAGGATTTGTCAGTTAATATGGGTAGTTGGAAACTGGGAAGGGACACGGGGAGACTCAGAGACCTGGCTCCACAATTTCCAATCTTAATTAAAGGTGCACAGGGACAATATGTACCATGGGCGACTCAGGATCTCGAGGGACTTGTCAACCGCCTCCCTAACATTCACGAGGGTGCAGGGAAATGGATTAAGGTCTTAGAAGAGGAGACCTCAGGCAAGCTGTTGTCGGTGGGGGACAAAAAAGCTCTGTTGGCAAAGATTTTAGGCGGAGGGAAATTGGAGGAGATCCTCCAGGCTTCTGACCTGAGCGAGGCCATAGATACATACCATATGGATGGAACTGTGTTTGATGCTTATCGTCCTTCTGTGTGGCAAGCCTTGCGTACTGAATATCCAACTAGAGTGGACCCAAAAGCTTTAAAGGGGGACGAGTTGGAAGAAACAGAGAATCCAACTCTGTACATCCAGAAGCAGCTAAAGAGATGGAAGCAAGAGACTGAAAGTGATCCAGAAGGAGATGCATTGTTGTCTACGCTGTTCAGACAAACCATAGTAAATGCCATGCCTCAACCAGTAAAAAGTAAACTGGAAGATGTGGTCGGCTTAACTTCTAAATCACACAAAGAATTCTGTGATCACGTCACACATGCTGTTGAACAGTATAGAAAAAATGAGCAGAAGTTGAAAGCTCAAGAAAAAGAACTGCAAAGAAAACTGGCTCAGTTACAGCTTGAAGAATTAACAAAGAAAAACAAGAGAAAAGTCCAAGCTACTCTAAGAACAGAGGAAGTAGAGCAAATGTCCATGAGGGCCCCAAGCAATCCATCACCCACAGTCCAGCCAGCGGCAGTTACTGCGATGACAGCACCAGCCGCATTCTCTCCAAACTCTAACCAGACGCCTGCGCCTGTCATTAACGTCTTCACTCAAAAGCCAGGGCCTAGGGAGTGGAGAGCCAATCAACAACAGAGAGGTCAAAGGAACCCTCAGTCTAGCTTTCCCCCAGGCGTATGTTGGGGGTGTGGACAAGCTGGACACAACCGATCACACTGCCTTTCCCACCCATGGCCTCAAGCCCAAAGGAGTGTGGTGGGAGGGGGGTGGCAACAGCCTCCTCGAAATCAGGTTCAAGGCCCAGTAAACCCATGGGGGGGTCCAAAACTGGGATATTAGGGGTGCCCAGAGAATCCTACAGGGGAGAATCAGTTACCTATTTTAACAACTAGTGCAGAACAAGAACCCATGTTACACATTGAGGTAGACGGTAAAAGTACACCCATGTTAGTTGATACAGGAGCGGTTTATACATGCTTAAACTTAAGTCATGCCTCACATCTCCCCATGTCTGGAAAATTTGCCAAGACAGTAGGATTCTCGGTGTAAGGTTTTATAAAGTAGTAAGACAATGTAATCTAATAAGAAGATTCCTGTGCTCTGAGAACAGACCCCTCACTGTGCTTCCTCATGTCTTCTGTGGTAACACCTTCTATATCCTGTATCCAGACGAGGAGACATACAAATGGCTCCTGTCTGCTAGAATCCTTTTGTTTAATCAGGAGAATGCAAATGCATCTCCTCTCACCTGTCTGTCTTCGGGTCCCTACATGACTGACATGTTAATGATGGTTCTTTTGATGTTCGGGACGTAGCACCGTTTAAATGTGCTCTCTTTGCTGAGAATAAACAGAGATCTTCAGACATAATGCCTGCGTGTGTGTGTGTGTGTTTGTCTCTCCCGGTCGATCGGGCCCGGACCGGTAAGTGTATCAAGGTGCAGCGGACACAACAAGCTAAAACTCTTCTTCTCTTAGCTTAAAACTTAGCTACACTACACTTCATCTTCATCTTCATTTAAAACCTAACAATTTGGGGGCTCAGTCCGGTCTTCCCTCTCAGAGGAAAAAGTAAGTGTTTATTTTGCTCTTTCTGATTTTTTTCTCGGTCAGGGAAGATTTTGTACTCGTGAGATTTGGTTAAAATAAATTTTAAATACGTTATATTTTCTAAATAAGTTTTGTCTACCGTAATTAATTTTACTCGTCTTGTCTAAAAGGTTTTGTTTTCCGGAGCAAGTTTTATATAACTTTCGTCACGTCATGTTTAAAAAAATATATATATATATCCGCGGTGTTTTAAATTAAAAAGCTTCGTTGTTGTGTCTGTACCGCCGTGTATTATAGAACCGTTGTTTATTTTTTGAACTAAATTCGTTCCGCGTTTCAAGTCACGCTTTTAATAACTTGTTAATTCATCTGGTCAACAACAACTGAAATGGGTATGACTGATTAATTATATGGAAGTCTTTATGACAAGCGTGCGAACTACTGTCATTTACAACAGCTCTGCACTTAGTGAATTAGAAACATTACAACGCTTCTGTGGCTAACGTACTACGTCATCAAGCCGCGTCCACGGTTGCTATGGGTTACCAGACGCGGGCGCTGACCCGCAGTCAGCGTGCTTTAACTGTATGCGCTGTAACGTGGTCAGAATGCCGAAATGGGCAAATTTACATTCAGATGTTCATTTGTTTTTCATGTGGCTCTTCATTAAGATATTCATGATAACTGTTGGCTTGCTTGTGGTTAGCCTTGGCATTATTCCATGTAAAAAAAAAAAAAAAAAAATCCATTAGGCACTAAATACAACATTTGGATCTATTGTAGTATTTTTTTAATTAGAGTGTTGTATTACTAACAGTAAGTGTGCTTGTATTGCTTTGTCCCCATGCAATGTCCGTGCTAAAGCAACATCTGTCTGTTAAGGTTATAATCTACATGTTTACATATACTACATACAAGTTAAGTCCTTAAAATGCAGGTTTTAACACGACGGTCATCACGAGGGACTGTGAATGCATAGAGCGTGTGTGGATTGTAACTTTGATAGTTGTTTGGCTAGTAATATCTGGAGGGCTTTGCTCATTGATAGGCTACTTGTGTCTAGTAGGTGGCAGTGTTACACTGTTGTGCTTTGTTCCTGGTACTAACTTGGCCTAGCTAATGTTGTGCAATGTTGTCACTTGTTTGGAATGTTACAAACTGAAAATCTAGAGTGCTGGAATTTAACAAATATTGAAAGCAGTTTTGTGTGAAAATGAGAGTCCACACAGAGAAAAGTACCAGGAATTATCTGTGCCAGAAAGTATAAGCAAGTACGGATAGAAAGGTTTATAGAATTGTTGTGAAACCAGCAGTGTTGCATGATTTGTAGACATTGGTGCTGATGACAAGAAAGGAAACAGGGCTGTAGGGGTGGAGCTAAAGATAGTGCAATTTGCTTTGAGAGTGACAAGAATGGACAGGATTTGGAATGTGTATATTGGAGGAACAGTGCAAGTAGGGCAATTTGGAAAGAAAGTTAGAGAGGCCAGATTAAGATGCTGTGGACATGTGCATAGAAGGAATAAGGACTTTATCCAGAAGTAACTGTTAGAGATGGAGTACAGGCAGAAAGAAGATTTAGAAAATTTTTGTGTACATTTTCACAGTTTTAAAACAAGTTCTCCATCACACGAAGTGTAGCCACAAGACATTTTAATTTGTTTTTGGGTTAATAGATTCTGCTCGTCAATTAAAAAAAAAAGAAAAAAAAAAAAGAAAAGAAAAAGAAACATAATTAATTAATAATTAAAAAAAACATGAAAACAAATAATTACATTAATAATAGTAATAATAATAATACATTAATACTGATAGATAAATATTTTTGTTCACCTGCTATACCTGAAATTAAAGAAGTTGCATTTATTAGTTTTCGTTCCCTTTTATAGAAAAGTCTAATTAATTTAAATTCCCTTCGGTAATTTAAGGGGGCTAGTCCAATAGTAAATTGCTGTATATTTGAGGTATATTCTTTGGAAAAAAAAAATATATATATAATAAATAAGAAAAAGAAACTTTATGCGTTTTAATTAGTTTTTGTCTCGCGTTGTGTTTGACATGACTCGCGTTGATTTATTGATTATAAAATTACAGCAACTGTAGCGATTGTGGTTATTTGAAATAAATAGGTAAAACTAAGTTTTTTTTAAACTAAAACTGAACCAGTGTTGTTAGCAATAAGCTAAAACATACACAGTGCTGTCGTCGCAAAGTAACTACGTCATCAAAACCGCGTCCCGTTAGAGGAGACGCGCTCCTTCAGGGGTGTTTTAAAAGTTATAAGTTCGTTAACTTCTGTTGTTTACGTAATTTATGCATTACAATATTTGTAATTTAGTGAGGCATTTGTAGCGTGCACTTGGTGTATAAGCTGGCCCTGGCGTAGAGGCGCGTGGCTAGAAAATGAATAAATTAATTGGTTATAGCCATATTCCTTAGAGTGTTCTTTGGAACAGGGAGCGGCGTGCAGTTGCAGTTATACACGTGGGAGGTGCATGAGTTTTATTGTCTCCCTGACGTAGAGGCGTGTGGACTCAGCCCGGCGCACCTGAGGTTCATTTTTCTGAGAGTGTTCTCAGAAACAGGGTAGATTGGCCGAATGCCTTATTAATTCACTATATTGGTATTTGATAAATGTGTGAATCATCTCCAAAGGTGTAGAGGCACGTGAGATTTGAAATAAAGTCCATATTCCTGGTAGTGTTATCAGGAACGCGGAGATATTGCACATTTTTGATAATACACCTATAAATTACAGTATTCTTCAGTTTTAAATATATTCTTATTAATTTACTATTGTGGTATTTGATAAGTGTGTGAATAATCTCCAAAGGTGTAGAGGCACGTGAGATTTGAAATAGAATCCATATTCCTGGTAGTGTTATCAGGAACGCGGAGATATTGCACATTTTTGATAATACCCTTATAAATTACAGTATATACTTATACACTTTGTTCGAACGTCACACTACCTGTAAGAAAAATGAATAAATAAATTTTAAAAGGTATATATTTTGAAATAATTCAATGAAACGAGCTTAACGTGTCCGTAATTAAACCCGATCATCTTGAGGTGTCCGCCTAACTTTGATACACTACAATTTACCAACAATCAAAGCATGCTTATGAAATTATTACATGTGTGCACACAATGTAACAACTGCAGTAACAAAAATAAGTAAGTAAATAGATTAATTCTTGATTGAGAAATAACCAACTATTGGCACAAGTTGGATCCCAAATTATGCAGCGTTGAGCTCCGCTGCTCCAAATTCAGCACAAGCCTTGGCTTGGGAGCTCGTGACCGAGCGATGTGCACTCCTGACACAGACAAAGAACTGACTGACTGACTTCAACTAATATTCAAACTAACACACCTAACATGACAAACATTAGTACAGATTGTATGTGAAAAAGATTCATGTCTTCCATGTTGTATATGACTGTACTCTTGTTTACCCATAACTATATTGCTTTTACAGAAGAACAGCAGCAGCAAGATTTAATCATAATTTCCTCAACAGAACAAAAGTACACTGGAAGGAATCAGGCCGCATAACAAATCGTGACAATGTGTGATGCCATTAAACAACCTTCTCTTTTATTTTAAATACAGAAATTCCATTGGATCAGCTGATGGTTGACTTTACTGTGTCCAATGAAATTTATGAATGTTGTTTTATCTAACCAAAGGCTTTCTCATAGCAACATCAGACAAGGAGGAATTCGGGAACAATTCATCAGAGATATCGCTAAATCACCCATATGTAACTCTAATCTGAGATTTTACTAATTCATATGCTGATACGTGTCTTCTGTAGTGAAGGCTTAAAGGCACGGGCCCATAATGAAGTGCTAGTAACCTCTCTTATGGGCTCCAACTGACTCTCCACTATACGTAAAGTATCTGGGTCGAAGAAGAGATCAGCTTGGAAGATGACTTGGATGTTTTGGACACTGATTTTCCTCACCTTACCCCATACACATACAGTACACACTACTGTAATAGTCTAAAAAACACACATGGCAGAATTGTACACACATTATAGACTGTATGAAGTTATGATTAACACCTTGACATGTTATATCTGATGTATGAAGTTATGATTGGCACCTTCACATGTTATATCTGATGTACAGGTAGATTAGTCAGACCTGAAGTCTCTTACTCTCTCCTAGTCAATTGTGGAGAGAGATGTTTGGCTTCATGGTCTGGGGAACTGGTTTTGAATGGAGTCTATTGATAAAAGACCAGAAGGGCTGGAGATGGCCTGCTGAATTCTTAAACGGAGGTTTGAAGTTCAGGGCTCTGTCTCTAGAGGTGAATATTAAACTTACAGAGAGGAAGTTCATTATCAGTTCCTGTAGCTTAATAGAACCACAGGCGTCATGAAGACACCACAAAAGGGGGCATATCTTCTCATTTTTTACACAGGCACAGGGTTTTGATTAGTTACATTTTTTTAAATTTGATTTTGTAAATCTCTTCTATGCCATAAACTGTAGTAAATTCTGTTAGAATTTAAGGGGGCACTGTAAGGTTTTATAAAGTAGTAAGACAATGTAATCTAATAAGAAGATTCCTGTGCTCTGAGAACAGACCCCTCACTGTGCTTCCTCATGTCTTCTGTGGTAACACCTTCTATATCCTGTATCCAGACGAGGAGACATACAAATGGCTCCTGTCTGCTAGAATCCTTTCGTTTAATCAGGAGAATGCAAATGCATCTCCTCTCACCTGTCTGTCTTCGGGTCCCTACATGACTGACATGTTAATGATGGTTCTTTTGATGTTCGGGACGTAGCACCGTTTAAATGTGCTCTCTTTGCTGAGAATAAACAGAGATCTTCAGACATCATGCCTGCGTGTGTGTGTGTGTTTGTCTCTCCCGGTCGATCGGGCCCGATAAGTGTATCAAGGTGCAGCGGACACAACAAGCTAAAACTCTTCTTCTCTTAGCTTAAAACTTAGCTCGGACACACTACATCTTCATTTAAAACCTAACACTCGGGAAAAAAGCAGTTAATTCCTATGACCGCTCCAGTCCGTCTACAAACTAACAACAAAAGTGTGACCCTACCTGTATTAGTTTCAAGTCAGACACCGGTAAATTTATTAGGAAGAGATGCTTTATGTAAATTAGGACTGCAAATATTGTGTTCCCCAGAAGGTGTGTATGTTGACATGAAAGGTATTAAAAATCAAATGGTAATGCTTGAGCCACAAGCAAATGTGTATTGGGTGGGACAGCTGGAAAAAGACGTTAGTCCAATAATCCATAAATGGGGAAAGTTTATTGAAGCACAAATTCCTGAAGCACAACTGCCTTGTTCGGCTTTCCACTGCACAATGATTTATGACCCAGCTAAGGACACTGACTTAGAACAGACATGGCAGAAAGAGACAAGAGAGAACAAAGTTGAGTTAATCACACAGTACATCATCATAGGCCAGCAAGGAGCAGCTATCAGTGTAGATGAGTGTGATTTTGTAAAAAGGTGGTTTAATGTAACTAATTCTGTTCCTCATGTGACGTTGTATGTAGGAAAAAACTACAGCTCAAAGGACTTAGTACCAATGATGAAAAAAGCTAAAGAGGTCCAGTGGGAATCCACCATAAACCCATTGATTTTTTATTCTGCAGATAAAAACTATATGAAAATCTTGTGTGGTAATAACTTGATTGGTACTCCCCAGGAAGTAGTAATTAGCAGCAACTCACAACCCCAAATGACATCAGCATCTGAAGTAATTGATACTGCCGAGGAGGAATTGTATAGGGACATGGAGAATCAGGTCCCACCTGAATTATGGTCTCGGCATGATACAGATGTAGGTCTAATTAAGTCAGCCAGCCCAATTCAAGTACAACTTAAACCAAATGTAAAACTGCCCAGGATAAGACAATATCCTTTGCGACCTGAGGCAGAAGCTGGCATAAAGAGCACTATTGAAGGCCTTGTAAAAGCATCTGTGCTAGAAGAGACAACGAGTTGTTGTAATACTCCAATTTTCCCGGTGATCAAGCCAGGTACAAATAAACGGCGTCTTGTGCATGATTTGCGTGCAATTAATAATATAACTGAGGATTACCCAGCTGATGTTCCAAATCCACACACACTGCTGACTAATGTCCCTCCCGATGCCAAGTACTTTACTGTGATTGATCTTTGTTCAGCTTTTTTCAGTATTCCGGTGGCGGAAGAGAGTAGGTATTTGTTTGCGTTTACATATGCGAGTAAACAATATACATATTGTAGAATGCCACAAGGGTTCAAACACTCACCAAATATCTTTAATCAGGTGTTAAAAGCTGATTTATCAGATTTAATAATGGAGAGTAACCTGCTGCAATATATGGATGATCTCGTAATCTGCTCATCCTCCTTAGAAGCATGCCATATAGATTCCATTAAAGTGCTCAACAAGCTTGCACAGGGAGGTCATAAAGTGTCTAAAGCTAAGTTGCAATACTGCAAGCCCCAAGTTGAATATTTAGGGCGGCAAATTTCTCATGGTTCAATAGCCATAGCGCCTACCCAGTTAGAAGGCATTAGTAAAGCACCGTTACCACAAACAGTTAAACAGTTGATGACCTTCCTAGGCTTAACAGGTTTCAGTGCTGACTGGATTGAGGAGTATGCAGTGAAAACAGCTCCACTGAGGGAGATAATGAAAGAAGAAGGAGTGCAAAATCTAAGTGCTCCCTTAAAGTGGAACACAGATGCATTGTTAGCTTTCGAATCCATCAAAAAAGAAATGCAGACAGCACCTACCTTAGGTATACCTGATTATACCAAACCGTTCTATCTGTATGTGGCTAACCGAGCTGATGGATATGCCTCAGCTGTGTTGATGCAGGAAACCTGCAGTGGTAGGAGGAAACAGCCCCTAGCTTACTACAGCACTAAGCTAGATAATGTAGCACAAGGTTATCCGCCTTGCTACCAACAGGGTCTTGCAGCAGTACATTATGCATATGACAAAGCATCCACTTTGACTATGGGTTACCCAGTAACTATTTACACACATCATAAGGTGGTAGAATTAATAGAACAAGGGAAATTTGTTCTTACTCAAGCTCGCATTCTAGCATATTCTTCACTGCTCACATATCCTGACATTACTATAAAGAGGTGTGACACAGTTAATCCAGCTGAATTGATTCCTTTATCTTTTGAAGGAGTAGCTCATGATTGTGTGGCGAATTCATTGTCATTTACCAGGTTACGGCCTGATCTTGAGTCTAAACCTATAGCTGAAGCAGAAGTCACTTACTTCGTTGATGGATCTAGTTTTAGAGACCATGTAGGAAGTCACACTGGGTATTCGGTAGTAATGAAAGATGGAGAAGAGTTTAAACCTATTTTGTCTTAGCACTGTTCACAACCGTGTTCGGCTCAGTTAGCCGAGCTAAAAGCACTCACCACTGCTTGCCAATTAGCCAAAGGACTAGTGGCAAATATTTTTACAGACTCAGCCTATTCGCATGGTGTATGTCATCTGTTTGGAGCAGTGTGGAAGCAAAGAGGGTTTAAAAGAAGCGATGGAACTCCCATTCAGCATGCTGAGCAAATAAGTAAGCTAATGTCTGCTATGATGCTACCAAAAAGATTGGCTATCATTAAATGTCAGGCCCATAAAAAGGGAAATGATTATATCACTTAGGGTAACAACATAGCAGACTTAGAAGCAAAGCAAGCATCTAAGTGTCAACTAGCTGTACAAGTGCCAATAGTCCTTATAGAACCGCAGCCTCAGTTGGAGGATATTATTCGGATTCAACAGCAAGCAGGACCGTATGAGCATTCTATGTGGCTCCAGATGGGAGCTCAGAAGGATGCACAGAGTATTTGGCGTTCACATGAAGGTCTGATCATAGCTCCTACAGCGTTGTTGAACATTTTGATTTCAGATGCTCATGGATTTGATCATTGTGCTAGAGGAGAGGTTGTGAGGAAAATCAAGCAACAAGGATATTGGTCTCCATATCTGCATGCTATGGTTGATGAGTTTCTAGCTTCATGTGAGATATGTGCTAAGCATAACGTTAGAAAGGGAACAGCGACACCTATTGGCCATATACCGGTACCAGAGGGACCTTTTAAGCATTTGGTTATGGATTATGTGGACATGATAAAGTGTGTTCGAGGCAAGAGATACATGCTTGTAGTAATTGACAGATTTAGTAGATGGGTAGAAGCAATGCCATCTGCTGATGAAGGGGCAGGAACAGTTGTGAAATTCCTCACAAGAGAGGTGATACCTAGGTTTGGAATTCCGTCAGAAATCAGTTCAGACAACGGATCCGCGTTCATTCAGAAAACGGTAAAGCAGGTATTACAACAGTTGAGAATAAAGCAAAGATTTGGGTGTGTCTATCATCCGCAGTCTCAAGGTATGGTAGAGAGAATAAATGGAACACTCAAAGCTAAACTTAACAAGATTTGTGCTAGTACAAAACTTAACTGGGTTGATGCTTTACCTCTAGCACTAATGAGTTATCGCATGCAAATTGACAGAAATACCCATTTAACCCCGCATGAAATGCTTACAGGTCGACCCATGCCTGTGCCATTCTGTAGAGGGCCCTATAAAGGCCCACCTCTAGAACAATTACAACTGGAACTCAGATCCTAAATAAAGAAACTAACTGCCATACATAAAGCCATTTATGTGCAGGAAAAAAGCAAGGAGCCGGAGGAAGAGAAATACGCGCCGTGTCCCATCACTCCGGGAGACCAGGTCTATCTACGTGTGTTCAGGAGGAAGTGGCACGAACCCAGAAGGGAGGGGCCATACAAGGTCGTAGCAGCCACCCCCACAGCAGTCCAAGTGGAAGGCAAAACCACCTGGTATCACTTAAACCATTGCACAAGAATCCCTAAAGTAAGTAAGGGAAAGAGTGCAGAAGAAGAAGAAGAAGACCCACCACCCGACCGTGATAACGTATAAGGTTTTGAAATCTGGGTAACGGGGTGGAGGAAATAAAGAAGAAAAATGGGGAAAATAGAGTGGGCAGCCTACCTAATGATCATTATTTTCCAGGTATTAATTCAAGCTGTGGTCAGCTCACCTCTACCAAGATCCAACCAGACTTCCCAAGAATTAACCTTACAGCAAGTAAATGTTGGTCAAAAGGTTCTTAGTTATCAACCTATGGGCAGGAAAAAGGAAAAACCCTTAAGCATGGCACAAAGTAATGAGTGGTATAAATGGGCTGCCTACACAGCCCAGGAAAATAAAATAAGTAGTTGTTTGGTTTGTACTCCATCACCATTAGAAAAGGTTATAGTGGTACCCAATCCATATGACTTTAGACATTGTGCAAAATTTACCCAACAGTTTTGTCATCTACATGTCTTCCGAAGACCTCTGTGTCCAGCTGAATGTTTAGCAATATTGAGTAGTCCAGATTACTTTAATAACTTCCATACACCTGAATGGGGGGAATGGTGCCAGCAGCTAGATGTAAGAATTGAGGAAAAAAAGATAGAAATCCCCTCTGAGTATGAAATAGATTATACCCTTGAGTATGAATGTTTCAATAAAACAGTGGGAAATAACAGTGTGGGAGAATTTCAAGGTAATTGTATGATAATGTGGCATCTGGACACTGGCTCTTTTACACGAATGGATGTTCATAAGAAAACTACACTTCATGCAACAGTCACAGTGCAGGGTAATATAACTATAACACATAGCTGCATGAATCAAACATTATTGTTTCCCTTAAAGTTCCGTTATGATGACCAATCAATACCAGTAGCTGATTTTTTCTGGCTTTGTGGAGGAACATTATTGAGAGCAACATTACCAAAAAGTTAGAGAGGAATCTGTGCTAGAATCCGGATGCTTCAAGAAAGGTCAATAGCGGGCTGGAATATAGACCAGCCAGTACAGCGTAACTCAAAAGACCATCATAGAATGAGAAGGGCTTATCAGGCAGATCCCAACGTGTACATAGATTCAGTAGGCCAACCCAGGGGTATACCTAATGAATTTAAAGCCAGAGATGAAGTAAAATCTGGATTTGAGTCTATTTTTTATGGATAACACCTAATAAAAATGCTGAATGGATTAACTATATTTACTACAATCAACAGAGATTTATTAATTATACCGAGGATGCTTTGGCTGCTTTAGGAGAACAATTAGTAGCTACTAGTACAATGACCTGGCAAAATAGACAAGCATTAAATTGGTTATTAGCTGAAAAAGGAGGTGTATGCATTCTGTTTGGTGATCAGTGTTGTACATATATTCCTAATAACACAGCGCCTGAGGGAAGTTTTACTAAAGCCATGAACCAACTAAAAAATCTGAGACGGGAAGTAACTGAAAATGCTGGGAGAGATAGTAAAATATGGGACTGGTTAGATCTAAAACTGGGAGCTTGGGGAGCATGGTTTGCTAAATTTGGTATGTTTTGGGGATTTGCTATATTAATAGGAGGATTGTTGTTCTGTTGTGTGCTTCCTATATTAAAATCTTTGGTCATAAAAGCTACAGTTCAACAAATGGAAGTATTAAAATGGCAAGATGAAAAAATACCCTTAACCAATGACAAAGACATTTATGACTCTGACTGTGATTCACAAGAATCAGAAGAAGATTCAGGCACCTAGGACGAGGACGAAGATGATTAACGATGAGCCATGCCTTGGGTGAAAGCACTGGCCAGGCCTCTCCCCAAAAGGCGACCCTCTACGATGCGCAAAGTATCTGGGTTGAAGATCCAAATATTAGGACACAGCTGTTTGAAATTATATTTGCTTTTAAAATTGTACTGTATTATGCATGGATCAGTTTAAACTATATATATGTTATCCAGGTTATTTAGCTTAATGTAATCCTAGGAAATCACTGTATTACTCATATATGCATGTCATGTTATTGTGTTATGGAAAGTACTGTATAAGGTAAAGGAGGTCAAGTCTTTTACTCTGTCCTAGTCAAATGAGGGCGGAGAAGTTTGGCTCGATCTTCGCTAGAGTACAAATACATGGGTTGGTCATTAATAAAAGTCCAGTGATTTAAATTAATCACTAGCTAGTGTAAGAGGGGCTAGCACATGGATTTGCACTCTAGATAACCAGTGATATGGGACTTATAAGCCCCAGAGGGGGGGATATGGAAGTAAATTTTATTTGATTTTATTTGATTTTATGTAACTTTACTTCCTTTTAAGGAATAAATGGTAGCCAATAGGAAAGTACTCAGAAATGTGTGTGCGAAGCTGCACGTATAGGCCTGAGATTCTGCTTGCATAAACAGTCTGATATATACATTGAGGCCCCTAGACTGGGGAAGCTTGAAGAACCCCAGATGTTTAGGATGACATCTTTGCATGTAGAATGAATTCTTTTGTCCTGGTTGACTATATAAGTGGGGAGCCGACGGGACAGTGTTGCGATTCTGCAGTCTCCCCCGGCCGTTATTGCATGATAAATAAAGGTCGTGATCTTCTGAAACCAAAGCCTGGGTCTTCAATCAATTTCCACAACAGTGGCCCCCCAATGGGGAGAGGCACGCAGAATTCCTTTCAAAGAATGAAGTGTTCTCCCTGGCACCCCCAGGAGATTGGTGTTCTCGCTCCGCCACCACTGGTGTTTCGGGCAACACCAGTCTCCAATAAAATGTTAGTTTTTCGTTTTTTTCCTGCCATGTTTCAGGATGCCGAACATCTAACATCCCCCCATTTAACCAAGCCGCCGAGACTTTGCCCCTTTCTGAGAAACTGGCAGCGTGGAAGCTACTGCCAAGTATATCTCCTTAAGTACTAAGCACTGTAAAGAGAAACTACAGGATTCAGTTCTCACATCACCCTCCGCGTTTGAATGGCGTGGTCTCCACTTCCATGGAACCGGAAAGTGCGCATCTGCTAACAGCAGTTGCTGGGGAATGGGGCCATGTAACATGTTCTTTTACCAGACAGAGAATCAGGCTACTACAGTCGGTATTTCTTGGTTCCCAAGAGGAAAGGGGGGCTACATCCAATTTTTAGGTTTTGCGGGCTTTACCGCTATCTAAAAATAAATCAATAGAAATATTGCCACAACACAGGAGGTTCCTGAGGTTTGCTTTCGAGGGCAAAGCTTACCAGTATCGGGTCCTTCCATTTGGTCTAGCTCTCTCACCTGCACATACACAAAATACATGGATGTAGTTCTGGCTCTTACGACTCCAGAGCATCCATATTTGAAATACATGACTGGCTCGCCCAGTCTAAGTAGCTAGAGCTTTGACATCAGCATGTCGTCCTAGCTCATCTTTGTTTCTTAGGATTGAGATCAAACGCCATGAAAGCGTGCTCTTTCCTGTTTAGAGGACAACCTATTTGGGTGTCACATGGGATTCGAGCGTATAGCTGTCTCCCACTCGTGTCGAATCTATTCTCAACACCCTCACGGAAATCAAGCTAGACCAGAAAGTGACCCTCACTTTCAGAGATCTTAGCTCTCATGGCAGCTTTATCTACGGTGACACCTTTGCGCCTTCTGCACATGAGATCGCTTCAGTTGTGGCTAAGAACCAGGGAATTTCACTCGAGGGCCAATCCCCAATAAGGGTTACAAGCCAGGTGCTTCGTACCCTTCCTATGTGGTTTAGACTCCGGTTTCTGACTCTGGGTCCCACTTTAAGTTCGTCTTGTCGTCGCTGATGCTAACAACAGATGCTTCCCTCATGGGCTGGGAAGCGGTCTTAGATGACCGTCCAGCTCAAGGGAGCTGGAGAGGCCATCTTCTCGAAATGATGGCTCTATTTCTGGCCCTAAAACATTTCCTCCAGCAGTTGAGACTACCATGTCCTAGTGCGGGTGGACAACACTATGGCAGTCTCATATATTAATCACCAGGGCAGACTGTGCTCGCGCCGCTAAATAGCTAGCGCACCAGTTTGGTGTCCCTCAGGGTGATTTACATTCTGGGAAAATTTCATGTAGCAGAGGTGAACCTCTTTGCCTCACAAGATCAGCAAATGTCTCCTTTACTACTCTCTGACTCTTTCAGCCCCTGGGTCTGGACGCCTTGGCGGTCCCTGAACGGGACCAACTAAGTCAAGCTGGTCTTCCAGCCAGCGTAATTAAGACTATTCTTGTGTGAAAACTATTCTATTGAAGTGCTAGGGCTGCCTCCCCTAGAAGAGCTTATGCCGTCAAATGGAATGTATTTGAAAGTTGGTGCATGACGAAGCAGGTAGACCCAGTCCACTGCCGAATTGTTTCAGTGCTGGAGTTTCTGCAGGAAAAGTTGTCCTCTGGCTTGTGCCCACTTGTTTCTGACCCTGAAGATGGTTTTTCTAAATGGCCATTATCTCTCTAAGAGAATCGGAGATCTGTCAGTCTCCCCATCCTGCCCAGACTTTGCCCCTGGTCTAGTCAGGGCCATTTTGCATCCTCGCTAAACTTCCGAAAGTTCCATTCCCAACATGCACCCTATTGTTTTTGAAGCCTTCTGTCCTTCGCCTTTACAGCTTCGGAGCAGGAGAGACTTCACTTACTGTGTCCAGTACGTGCTCTTCAGATTTACGTCCACCGCATCAGCCAGTGGCGTAAGTCAGAGCACAGCTTTTACATGTTTTGAAGAGATGCTATTGCCCTCTCCTATGAGGTGCGTGGGTTCACTTTGCCTCTAGCAATCAGGGCTCATTCAACCAGGGGGATCGCCTCATTTATTGCACTAGCAACAGGTATTCCCCTGCAGCAAGTGTGTGACACGGAGTGTTGTCCTCACCGCACACATTTGTTACATTTATAGTCTGGATGTTCATGCTACTCCGGGCTCACGGGTCCTTGAGTCAGCTACCCAGACATAGTTCTGAGACCTTCTCGGCCTTGTGCGCACATGCTACACAACCTTGGGGTCCAGACACTTGCAGTGAGGCAGCGTTGGCACTCTCCTTCCCATAGCGTTTTCACGCAGCATCAAGTGTAGCCTTCGAAAGGGAACGTCTTGCCTGTTCCCTGAAAAGGCAAGAACAAGATGCTGTGTCCCAATGCCAAACTGCCTACGTGACCGGACGACCGTTCAGACAAATCAATCTGAGGAATGTTTCTAGTTCACTCCTATGTATAACCTGCAGGTGCGTCTTATCAGATGACGTCACTCGACTGAGGTTATATAAGCCAAAAATTTGGTAAGTTTGATACACATATGCTTCACAGCCAGCAACATAACAAGATATTTTCCATAGAGTTTTCACGCAGCATCTCGTTCTCCCCCTTTTAAGGGAACAGGGTTACAGCAAAGTAACAGGCTCACTGTGTTAACATTTACTTTGCCTAAATTCGATGGAACTAAGAAATGGCCATATTTAATTTCAATTCTAAATTTGTACTGTAATTTTAGTACTGTGATTATACATTTGTTTAACGTTTCACTTGTATTTTATAAGGTTTTACCGGCGGTGGTACAGCGCAACAGGGTGCTGGGATTTTTTTTATTATTTATTAAAGAACATTATGATGATCATAAGAGCCTACTGCATTTAATTCTTATAATAACGCAAAAACACATCGACATCTGCTGACGCAATAGCAAGTCCTGACAATGTTAGAATTTTTATGGTCATTTAGTTTCATTTATTTAAGTTAATAAATCTACTACAAAATTAAAGAACACAAAATATAGGATAACAAAGATAAAAAAAAAAGATTTTCTAATTACATATGATAAACATTTACTTTGCTTAAATTTGATCATAATAAGATTTAATTTAATTTGAATTCTACATGTGTACTGTAATTTTAGTTCTGTGATTATGAATTCGTTTAACTACAATGTTTCACTTGACTTTATCCGCTACTGCATGCAGCTCTAAAGGAGCTGCGGCTCATTAATCCTTGAGAGAATGAACTAATGCCCGAGGCGTCAGTCTATAGTTATATCAAGTTCAAGTTCAAGTAGGCTTTATTGTCATTTCAACCATATACAGTTAGTACACAGTGAAACGAAACAACGTTCCTCCAGGACCAAGGTGCTACATGCAACATAAATTTACATTAAGTTAACAGAGACACTAAACTAGCTAACCAAGAGGCCTAGTTAACTGGCTAGCAGAGACAGGACAGAGAGACCTATATAGCGCCACTCAGTGATAAAAGCCAGCAAACACACAAACCCAAATGTCACCACTGTGAGGTGTGGCGGTAAAACCAGAATACCACTTGAGTAACCATTGTACACTGTTAAAAAATTGCTGTTAAAAACAGCCACAATCCAACAGTAATGTACTGTTTTCCATTAAAGCAGTAACGTACTGTAGAAAACAGTATATTTTGGGGAATTTTTTTGCACTTTTAGTAGTTTTCTGTATTTATTTAGTACAGTTATCTTTTGCATTGTGGTCTAGTCCTAATTGCTAATGGTTTAAATAACGGTACATTTTTGTATTTTTTGTAAAACGATTGGAGTGTATAAGTGCAAAGCTAATCAAATCTTACTGTTTTATTGAAGTAATTTGTTTTGTGTTACAGTATCATCTTAAACATTTCTTTTAGAAGCAGCAATTTAAAAGATAATTTTAAGTCCAGTATATGTAAACTTGCTGAAAATATCATTACTTATTTATATAGTATTTATTCTAAATAGGACACACAAGGATGAAGTCCTTCATCTTCAATTTTGCAATTATTAGCAACTGCACTAACACTGAACGGTTATTTAAACCTTTTTATTTTCTTGACAGTATTTTATGCATAAATGTTGTATTACCAGAAGCTATGCATGAAGTTCATACTTAGCAAGCTGTCACTGTTAATACTCGAGCATTTATATTTTCATGGATTTTGCTCTCACTAAGCCTTATAACATTGTTTAAAATTGTGTTTTGAATGTTACATAGTATTTATTGTTTCAAGTTAAGTGTTAACCATCATTATTAACAGCGATAATTTTGGTGGCTTATGTTTAAAATGTGAGGGAGCAGATTTTTTGTGTGTATAAAATATACAAACACGGATTTAATTTACTTGGTATATGATTTGAAGTTTAAATGCAAAGATTTGTACAGGTGATATTAAAAAAAATTATAATTACAACAGTGTTGTCATCCCCCCCCCAAAAAAATGTCTTAAAATTGATAAAATATTGCATGTTAAAAGTTATTTACTATATAGTTGTTTATATCTAAATAGTCATACACTATTATTTCTGCTGATCAGGTAGGAGTTATATGGCGTTATATTCCTGCCACAATTCTGAGCACCTGGTTTGACATTTTGAAAGCAGACAAAGCATTCTATGCGCGTGCAACGTCTCCACTGCGCGCTCAACAGCTCGATTCTGCGAGTGCAGTTTCTCCCCTGCTCGCTCAACGTGTTCTCCGCGCACGTGCAACTTTTCAATTCTGTGCACGCTTGACTCTGTCTGCACGCGCATGCAACATTTCTTTTCTGTGCGCGCTCGACTGTCGCAAAACCAGCCAATCACAGACTTCCACAAACTACTTCTGATTGGCTGTTTCTCCTCCAATCAAGTGGCACTACTATCGACCGCTTAACGGAAGCATTATAAATAAAGGTTTATAAGTAAAGCTGTTTCTCCTCCAATCAAATCATTGTACGTTCACAATATAAATTATAGTATGCTTTATGCGGTCGATATTGCCAGCTGATAGAAAAGGAACAGCCAATCAGAAGTAGTGTGTGGAAGTCTGTGATTGGCTGGTTTTGTGGCAGTTTTGTAAGGCTGGACAAAGTTGAGCTAGCGTACAGGCACAGTTGAGCGCGCACAGAAAATAAATGTTGCATGCGCGTGCAGGCAGAGTCGAGCGCGCACAGAATCAATAAGTCGTGCGTGCACGGAGAACACGTTGAGCGAGCAGGGGACAAACTGCACGTGCAGAATCGAGCTGTTGAGCGTGCAGTGGAGACATTGCACGCGCATAGAGTGCTTTGTCTGCTCTCAAAATGTCAAACCACGCGCTCAGAATTGTGACAGGAATATAACGCCATAGAGTTAACCATAAATTTTATGATTTTTAAATATACCTGATTTCTCTTTGGGCTAACCTTGAATTTCTAAAAAAGTTATTAATCAAACAGTGTTAATGTTAGGAATGGGTTGAGGCATGTTTTTGTTAGTTTTTCTGTGTGAATATCACCTTAATACACTGAAAAAAATATAACACTGGCTCAACTTAAAAAAATTGAAGTAATCTGTCACACGTAATTTTTTAGCATTGATGTAAAGTAAATAAACCATTTACATGTAACTTAAAAATTTTAAGTTCATGTAAACTAATTTCTGAAGGTATATCAAACTAAAATTTTTAAGTTGTTCTAAATTAAAATAAATTAGTTGGCTATATTACTTAATCTAAATATTCTGCTAAATCTAACCTGAAATTATAAACTTGATATAAACCACTTTTTGAATGTTTGAGAACTTTTTTAAGTTGCATCAAATAAAGATTTAAGGCATTCATAATTTAAATATATATAAAAAAGATACTTTGGATTAACTTAAAAAAATTGCAGTTGTAGAGAAGTTACATTTATAAATGAAGACAATGAACAAACAAGTTCTCCTCCAAAAACATTTATTACCATCCTTGAAACCATACCATGTTGTACTATTAAATTATTTCTCCAATAAAAGACAGAAAACAAAAATAAAATCAATAAAACAATGCATTTTTAATAACTTAAGCTTAAAAACTGTATAATCCTATTTGCTAACCATGTGAAAATCTGACAATTGTTTGACAAATAGTGTGACCAAAATGTAATATTTTAATGTCAATATAGAATACGTTCCCTAAATATTTTCTGCCGGGCCACAAATGTGTGTTTGAGCTCACCAGGATAGCTCAAGTTTAACGCATAGATAAGGCCAAACATGGAACATTCATGTGCGACTGACTTCCTGTGGTGGCTGAAGACAGTCCTCTTCCTCCCTGAGGGCAAACAGGGCCATCGTGCACCTCTCAAGTTCAGCCTGAGCTTCACCTTTCTGAACAACCTAATAAAAGAAAGCACATTTGTTAGACAAGTTGCTCTATTTGGCAAAACAGTGTCTGATGTATGAATATAAAAATCACTTAATGCTCCCTATGAGTGCAAAAAAACACCTAGGATTATGGTGCATCAAGTAAAATTTAATTATGTCAATGAATAGGCCAAAACAACAAAAATACATATACACACACATTATATATTACATTATATTGCCAAAAGTATTGGCTTTCCTGCCTTCACATGCATATGAACTTGAGTAACATCCACTTCTTAATCCATAGGGTTTGATATGATGTTGGACATTTGCAGCTATAACAGCTTCAGCTCTTCTGTAAAGTCTTTTCACAAGTTCAAGGAGCATGTATGTAACTAATGTAAATACATACTATGATTTAAAAAAAAAAAAAAAAAAATGGCCCTGTGAGGTTGTGCTGTAGCTGATAATGCCACTAACCTCGTAACATTTTTCAATCCTAAGGTTGAAATGCTTTATGAACAAATGCTTACCAGTGTTTAAACAGTTGGTCCACATCTTCCACTAAATACACCATAAGACATTTCAGGAGATACTCTCTTCATACATTCACCTCCAGGCTCTAGGCATCTAAAAACAAACATAGTATTATGTTAGGCTTTTAAAGCGTAATAAAATGAACATGGCAAACATTGAAACCTGTATTCAGACAGCATTCACTAACCTGTGACCAAGTTAAACTAAAATGTTTTATTCTGCTAGTTTTGTTTTAATTTAGTGCGTCACAGCCAACTTGATTTGAATGCCTTGCTCAGCTCCTGTGACTTCCATTCACAATATTACATTTAACACCAAGCTAATTTCTGTTATTTTTGAGTGAGTACATACCAGATCAAAAACTTGAAGATGAAGATTATATCTCTGGTCTTCTCTCAATTAGTTTGTAGTGTTGCTTGTCCAAGGAAACCAGCAATCTTGCTTGAAGTGGAGCAGTTGTAATTCTCAGAAGCTCATTATTGATCTTAAAAAAAAAAAAAGGAAAAACAAAAATTGGACTGGCTCAAGTTCTTAGCAAATCTTTATTACAGTATGTATAGAAAGAATACCCCCCCCACACACACACACACCTTTAAAATAACTGCATTCTATTGCTTTGTAAGTGCTCACTACTAATAATACAATAAACCAATAAACATAATTCAGTTTTGCAAGATAACTAAAATTATTCTCTAATATTATCAGATAATTCAACTACTAATTTTCAGCGCTGTCATTTCGAGAGAGAGTTTATTTTAGGATATTTAGATTTAGACTGACATTTAATAAATTCACGGCAATTCTATTGTATCATTTCCATTTCAAAATTTATCCACATAGGGTTTTAATTTGTGGATTCTGGGACTTACCAATGTCTGCAGTATGGGTTAAATAATGCCCTTTTAGAAAGGCTTACAGACCTTTAAACACAAAAGTGAATAAAGATTTCATGTTTACTTTTAAACTTCATAGTAATGGCTAACCTCAGCTTGTTGGTCTAAGTTACCACTAGCTCAAACCGGGACAGTGCTCCGCCCATTAATCCATGCTACTAATACCAAGCAAATTGGAATATATATATACACACACATACATACATACATACACTGTTTTTGTGTTTTATTTCACATTTTATTTAATTTATGGTTAATTTAATCGGTCGACTTGTGGACTTTTGTACTTTTACTTGTAGTAAGGTTAAATCAACGTGTAAAATTGCTGCCAGTATTAGGGATTATATACTGATAACGTTAAAAACGTGTGATAAAGTGTTACCAGTATGTCGGGAACATGTGCTAATGCCCCGTTTCATACGAGGGAATATAGTTTTAGACATATTACATTACTTACACGTTAGCAAGTCCAAAAAGTTTTAATCATAACTATAAGTACAGTACAAACATCACTCACTCCAAACTGGCCGTTCTATGTTTAGGTCACTTTCCTATTAATTTTTACATCGTTAACCAACGGTAGTTAAATATAATTAATTTCATGTTATTCGGCACAGCCGACTTAGTGTAGAAACTCCGGTGTTTTTGAAAATAACCGCGTTAGTTTGCTAATGCTAAGTAATACTGTATAGGGGTTTTTAGCCAGCAAACACGGACGCAAAATTTAATCTACAAAGTAGTTGTTCCTGACATAAATCAATCGTTTGCTCATGGAAGAGATACATTTAACATAGAAATGACATGAGTTTGCTTTCTTACCTGTTATTTTCTTTGAAAAACGATGGCCGCCAGCAGAACGGGATTCAGTCCTCGATAATACTACGTCACGAGGTCACGTGACACGGCGAACTTTTGGTTTAAAGTAGAAATTGTCCTTTGAATGAACTAATTAAATTTAAGTTTAACCAGGAGCTGAAATGTTTGCTTTTAAGCAATGTAAAAATATCAGTTTCGTATAGGAAATTTATTTTTTCCCATCAGATCAATGTAGAAAACTTACTTTGTATCAATGACACAGCAGTTTACTTTTTTCAGTGTATCAGAGTTGTTATCATTGCTTGACAATTCTAGAGAAAGTTACTAAATTACTGCTTTTTTGCAGTGGTACTCTGGAACAAACCAAATAAGCCAAGAGTGATTACAGGTACTATGCATGTGTCCCCTCACAGGACCCGTAGAAAGTATTTCAAAACACTTGTAAATCACTTTACACGCGCACACACATGTGTTATAATAAACAGTACATGCACGCTGTAGACACGTATACAAACACAAAATAAAATGTGTTTTACATGCACACACGGTCACAGTGTTATAGTAAACAGTACACGTGTGCACGGATGTTGATTTTACCATTGAGAGACGCACACTAAGACCGAGAAGGGGGGTTTGAGCAACCTTTATTATGCAATTTAGTGCAAAAAAATTAAAAATAAATAATAATAATAATAATAATAATAATAATAATTGCCTTGATCATGCCTCTGATATGCAATTTTATCATTTATGGCTACTGTTTTTACTTTTTAATTAAATAATTTTGTTACATAAAACTGTTCTGTTTTTACTTTTAATAAAAGTTTTTGATTTATATTCTTTCTGTTATGTTTATTGTATACTTTATAGATATTTACAGAGCAATACTTTTCTACTTTTATTTGGAATTTTTACCATTAGATTTATATTGTAGATTTTTTTAATTTATTTTAAAGATAATGTTATTTTGTTATTAATTAATTTGGGTCAGAAATAAAGTTGTGTCAGTAAACTGTAAAGTTTTCAGTGATCTTCAAGTCAAACGAGGTTTTGCTTCTTGCACTTTTACAGTAAAATGACCAGCTATTTTTTGTGTTAATCAACTCAAAAATACTATTTACGCACCAACCTGTAAATGCTCTTTTGCACAATATTCTTTACTGGATTACTTTTTGCACTAACTTTTTAATTCTTGCTGCTATGTTAAGGAACGTTTAGTGTTTCTCCACTATCTTAACTCATCACCTCAACACCACAGAGTATTATGTTATGTCGTGTTTGTCGTACTGTCACTTTGTTGCTCTTGTTTGCACATTTGCGCATGCACTTTATGTTGTCTGTAAAAAAAAAAATAAAAAAATGTAGATAGTCTTCCTCTCTGGGATAGCTAGTTAGTTTTTGTTAATTTATGTTGTTAATTTATGTTGTTAATTTATGTTGTTAGGTCAACCTGTCTTGTCTCTGCTAGCCAGCTAACTAGGCCTCTTAGTTAGCTATTTTAGTTTTTCTGTTAATTTATGTTGTAAATTTATGTTGCATGTAGCACCTTGGTCCTGGAGGAACGTTGTTTCGTTTCACTGTGTACTAACTGTATATGGTTGAAGTGACAATAAAACCTATTTTAACTCGAACTTGAACTTAAAAGCAAAAAAGAGATTCTGGTAAGGGAATGACTGTTTATAGCTGCTATAATGTAAGTGACAATCAGAAACTTCTTTCTGGAACATAATAAGCTGAGTGTAACTCAGAGTGTAAATTATTGTAAAAACAATTGGTCTTTTATTCACAGAAAAAGTCATTAGGAAAGATTTAGATGAAGGGAGTAATTACTTTTTCATGACTATTATTATTCCATTCTTAGCATTAGCATCCCCTGCGATTGCAATAAAGGCTCGATTTTGGCAGGTACAATGCAACACTCAGCAATAATCTCCTGCTGCTTGAATTATCTCTAACACCATAATCATCTGTATTAACCAGCTGAGAGAATGAATATTTTCTTCACACACATGCACACACACACACACACACACACACACATGCACATATACACAAACACACACACACAATAAGCTGATGGACAAATGGAATATCCAGTTTGATTTCTGCTGAGAAATTAAAATACTCAAAAATTAAACATGCTGCATGCTGAAACATGGCCCTCTGGACCATAAAGATACTTGTTTTGTTTATTTCTTCATTCTTGTGTCCAACTTTCTGAATATCCTGACCAATCAGTATAATTATCCTCATTCCCACACTTGTCCAATAAAAAATGAGCTAATTAACATAGGGTCCTGATTTGATCTGGCCCTTGCATTCCTCAGTAATGGACAGGTGGAAAGACATCATGCTTTAACCTAGGGTTTATCCTTTATTAATAACCCACATTTTTTCAAAAACATTGCTGGAAGGCATCTCAATATTTATGACACATGTGGCATCAAAGATCTTGTTAACTTTAATTATGACAGCCTGCTTAAAATAAAAAGCTGTCTTTTCCTTAGTGGCTTTTTGTCCAATATATGAAAACTATAAAGGGAGTTTTGCATCGTTTACATCGTAGTATAAAATGGGTGTTTAGCCATTTATGTTTGGAATTCATTGCCCAGGCTGACTGATTGACACGTGCACGCAAATCTTCTACAGCTAAACCCTGGCTCTGAGTCTCCTGATTCCTTGATCATCTAATGCTCTGGTCGGATCCAGAAGATTTTATTTTTATTTACAACAATCCTGGCGACTCCGGTGGGACAGTGATGGTCTCCTTCAGACGACTGTGTCGTGACGACTGATCCAGGTGACAATTACATCATCTGCCTGAGTTCTGACTCTAGTCCCTGGAGGTCCTGTACAGAGTTCCATTCTGTAAAAAAATTCTTGCTGCTAGATGATTGTGGAGGAATCAGTAAAAGTCTTATGTGTAGTTTTCTCAGTACTGAATGAGTTAGCCTTAATATTGTTTGACAATATGGCGGTGTTTTCAGGATCCCAAGTGGGACGGATGGCGGTCCTCACTAGTTTGAGAATCCCTGCCCTATGCTGATGATTCCTGTTTTGAGAATGAATTAGGGCAAATGTTGAATAGATTGTGTAGCAAAAAAAAAAAAAAAAAAAAAAATGAAGCTATGCAAATTTCTTTGGGTTAAAGACGAGGATAAATGGACTAGAGAGCAATGTTTTTTTCCGCTTTGAAAAGGTGTGTGCAGCGTAAAGACCTTAAAGCTGCAGTTCTTAGAAGTATTTAGGCAGTGGCATGCTCTTCTAATACAATCACATGCTGCAGAGAGGGAAAGAAGTGAGAAGCGTGAGAGTAACGTAAAGATCAGTAAACTTGCGCAGGAATGCGCTAATCATAAGCGTGCCGCTATATCTGCTCAAAAAACATGTGAGCAGTCTCAGCGCTCAATTAACTCTCTCCAAACTCATAAGGTTTTGAAAAAACAAGCAGGGAAGCTATCTCTGTCTAAATCAAAGCCATTGTTTCCATCTCTTTCTAATCTTGGTTATGATATATAATTGCGTAAAATACAGTTGTATAATTTCCACCACTCTGGATGTGATTGCCATATGTTCCCAGATTTTTCTGTCCTCAGAAGTAGATAAGTTAAGTTCTTATTATCAGGCTTGTAAGAATAAGCAAAAGCTTACTTCGGCAAAAGCTGTGCAGAAGTGTTCTGATGACCTTCTCATGATTATTTGTGATTTTGTGGACTGTAATGAATGCTGGCGGAAAGTTGTGGATTGTCAGCAGGCAAAAAATGAGTCTATCCTTAAATACACTTAGCGCTATGCATAGGTGTACGGGTAGTATGGGAATGGTTTGTGCTCTACAGACGAGGTAATGGCCAGCCGAATTCCCGTTGCGCTGATTTGCGCCGAATGCTGATTGCTTATGTGCTTACGCAAGGTGTACTCTGAAACCTGAGTGGCAGAAGTCCACACATAATGATCTCTCTGACAGTCTTTTAAGGGTAAAGCCCTCTCCTGGCTCAGATCCTATCTGACCCATCGTTATCAGTATGTAGACTTAAATGGTGATTATTCTGCATGTTCTCTAGTGGAGTTTGGCGTTCCGCAGGGTTCAGTTTTAGGTCCACTGCTTTTTTCCCTTTACATGCTTCCTCTGGGCAACATAATCCGTAAGCATGGTATTAGTTTTCATTGTTATGCTGACGATACTCAGTTATATGTCTCAGCAAAACCTGATGAGAAAAAACAGCTAACTAAAATTGAGCAATGTGTGCAGGACATAAGAAATTGGATGCTAATTAACTTCCTTCTGCTAAATCCGGATAAGACAGAAGTTCTAGTCATAGGACCGCATACAGCTAGGAGTAAAATTTTAGATCACACCGTAACTTTAGATAGCCTTTCTGTTCCATCAAATGCAACAGTGAAAGACCTTGGTGTGATTATTGATTCCAGCCTTTCATTTGAAGCACATGTAGATAATATTACCAGGATAGCATTCTTTCACCTCAGAAATATTGCCAGAATAAGAAATGTATTGTCGCTAAACGACGCAGAAAAACTAGTTCATGCTTTTATCACCTCTAGGTTGGACTATTGTAATGCCTTACTGTCTGGTTGTTCAGCTAGATGCATAAATAAGCTTCAGCTAGTCCAGAATGCAGCAGCGAGAGTCCTCACCAGAACCAGAAGATATGAGCACATCACCCCTATCTTATCTTCACTCCATTGGCTCCCTGTGAAATTTCGCATTGATTTTAAAATACTACTCTTGTCATATAAAGCATTAAATGGTCTCGCGCCGCAGTACCTGAGCGAACTGCTAGTGTCTTACGATCCGCCACGCCTACTTCGATCAAAGGATGCAGGCTGCTTGCCAGTACCGCGTATTATGAAAAATACAGCTGGGGGCAGAGCTTTTTCTTACAAAGCCCCAAAGTTATGGAATAGTCTTCCAAATAGTGTTTGGGACTCAGACACAGTCTCAGTGTTTAAGTCCAGGCTAAAAACCTATTTATTTAGCCAAGCATTTTTATAAATAGATTTGCCATAGGTAAAGGAGCAGATCTGGGGGACTCATGGAAGTAGAGTATTATGGTGAACTGGTATGTTTGGGTGCTGTCTTCCTCACTCTCATTGATCACTCAGGTTTGCTGACGGTGAGGTGATTGTTTGCTTTACATGTCAGGAAGCCCTCATGTTTGTGTTTCCTTCTGGCTCTCCCTTTTAGTTATGCTGTCATAGTTAGTCCTGCCAGAGTCTCTGCTTGCACTCTACAGTTAATATACATTCACATTATACATTGTGTGACTGTGACCATACCTAACTGCCATCTCTCCTCTTCTTCTCTTTCCCCCCTCTTTCTTTTTCCTCTCTCCTCCTGTCCCCCCCCTTTCACTCTTTCTCTCTCTCTCTGTCGAGCTACACATGTCGTTCCTGAGCTGCCAGTGATCCAGACTCCCTCTGCCCTCCGGACCTGTCTGACCCATCCTGGTGCCCCGGCTTCTGGCTGAAGATCTCGTCACATGGATGCCCCGTGTGTCTCTCTGGGATGTGTCTGGTGTCTGGGAATGATTCTCTCTACCTAGAAAATGGTTCTGGCCTTGACTGGTGTTGGCAACTGTTTCTCTGGGGACTTGACAGTTCGATAGTTCATGACTGGAACTTCTTACAAGTCTACCTGGGTCTTCAATAACTACCTGGACTCCATATTAACATCAATTAACATCAGCTATTATAGCTGAACTGCCTCCCACCCTACACACTGTATAAATGCAGATCATTTACTGCTTTCTGTTTCACCCAAATGAGGATGGGTTCCCTGTTGAGTCTGGTTCCTCTCAAGGTTTCTTCCTATTACCATCTCAGGGAGTTTTTCCTTGCCACTGTCGCCCTCGGCTTGCTCACCAGGGACAAACTGACCATTTTGATTCATACAAAATCACATTTCATACAAACTTAAATAATTCTTTTGACTATGTAAAGCTGCTTTGCGGCAATGAAAATTGCTAAAAGCGCTATACAAATAAAATTGAATTGAATTGAATTGAATTTTAGCATATGAAAGAGATTCCAATGTAAAAACACATGTGTCTGTGTTGATGCCAGCTGCTGTTGATGTGGAAAATGCTGAATTTGGTCCACGTGATGTCTGCCACTATTGTCATAAGCCGAACATTGGTACAAGGCTTGCCGGAAGCAAAAGGCAGACATGGAAAAAAAAGCAGAAATGTGCTTCTGACTATGGAGCATTTTTGCCTGACATAGCAGGGCAGATCATTCAGATCTTGCAACATGCTTCCCAGGTAACGTCACCTGATTTGCCTCCTCCCCGTCCGCCTTAGTCTTTTTGGATATGGAAGCTGTGAGAGCCTATTTGCAGCTAATTATCTATGAGCACGATAACAGACTGTATGTTGTGATCACTGTTAATGGTGTGGAATGTAGCTTTTTAATTGACACAGGTGCACAAGTTTTTATAATTCTATTAGAGATGGCTAAGAAGCTGGGTCTTCATTTAACCAAATCAAACACTATCATTACTTGTGTGACTGGGGAAATTTGTAATACTTACATACCAAAGCCTGTTTGCTTATGTTTTGGCCCTAGGTCACTTTGTAACGCTTAGCCAAAATATCTTTAACTAATGTTACCAAAAAATTAGATCTTTAACTACGTGTTGTTGTGCTTAAAAAACCTGTGAACAAGATAACACAAACAAGACCAATGTAAACCAAGTGTATTATACAAAAATAAAACAAAAATGTGCACCAACCAAGAAAACCAATAAAGAAAATAATATTTACAAAATATATATAATCGAAACGGAGTTTGTGTGAATGTGTTTAATGTCCATAGTCCAGGTCATTGTAAGAGTGTGTGAAGGAGTTGGATCGGTCAGGAGTTGGATCAGTCTTACTGGAAATGATGATAAACAACCGGGAGGCCGATGACGGAGTGTGAGAACCGTAACGAAGCAGTCCAGTCGGCAGTAATCCAGATGGTAAGGAAAACCCGCAGGTAACAGCCTTCGTCGGTCTTGTATGCAACTCCGTGTGAACAATATATCCAGCGCGCTGTATCTCCATAACTCTCCTCCTCGAGTGCTTTCCCGGGCCGGCTTTTATTTCCTGATCAGGTGACCACGTGCGTCACTGTCTTCCCGAGCCGATGAGCAAGACAGCCTCGCGAGAGTTTGAGCGGGAACCAATACACCTTAAATACATAGGCACAAACAACCTTTGTGGGCACAATCAATACAGTGCTGCAGCTTCCTTATATTTAAGCCGGCTTACTCACACTTTATACAATAGCCCCTTATTTGGCAGTGCTACAACTTGATGTCTCTCTTATGGTAGCAGGAATGTATACTTCTCCTATTTTTGGCATTTATGTTATCTCACGTTTACACATGCAATTGGATTTTGAAGCAGCTGAACCTAAACTCTGTTTTTACATCTCAAGTGATGGATCCCATGATTGCTAATTACTCTATTTGGGCTAAAGATAAGAACGATTGTTGCCCATTGGACATTGAACCAGTGCAGCTTACTGGAAAACCCCCACCTATGACCAAACAGTACCCTCTTTCACAGGAAGCCATTGAGGGGATTCGGCCTGTAATCTCTGATTTGGTAAGTTGAGGCATTTTGATTAAGGCATATAGCTCCTCTTCCTTTCCATTGTGGCCTGTCAGGAAGGGTGGGCCCAGAGAGATCCAACAGGAAATGCACCCAAAACTCTTTGGCGTCTGACAGTCGCTTATCGTGACGCCAATACATGCATTGATCGCATCCCACCTCGAGTCGCTGACCCTAGTACGGTTTTTGATGGAATCCCTATTTCACATATGGTGTTTTCAGTCATTGATATGGCTAATGGGTTTTGGTTTGTTCGTTTACATACAGACAGCCAGCCATGGTTAGCTTTCTTTTTCGATGGTGATCAGTATTTGTGGTCGCGTCTGCCACAGGGCCTGCATAATAGCCCGACAACATATCATCAAGCATTAAGGTGTCACTTGTCAGAGCCAGAATTTCCAGTTAAAGAGTCTAGCCTGGTCTAATTCAAAGCTCAACTACCACTACTTCTGTACAATTTCTAGGACAATCAGTAACAGCAAGACAGAGATCCATCCTCCCTAATCGGGTTGCAGCATCACGAATGTTCACTGCTCCATCAACAGTGAAAGGGCTCTGCTTATTCCTGGGTATGTGTAATTACTGTCGCCCATGGAATAAGGATTATGCCCTAATAGCTCAGCCTCTGTATGATTTGTTGAAAGGATCTTCTAATGAGACAGACAGTATTCAGTTTTTTTGAGTCAGCTAAAACCGCATTCACTTACCTTAAAACTGCTCTTACATCTGCACCTGCTTTAGGTTTTGTGCAACCTGGGATGCCGTTCACCCAATATGTGCATGAGCATGCAGGGTTCATGACTGCATGTTTGATCATGGTGGTCAATTGCATCCAGTCCAATACTATTCAGCTAAGTTGGATGTGAATGCTAGTGGTTTTGGTCAATGTCTTTGCGCTGTTCAAGCTACATTTTTAGCTATTACTGCCATGTTGACGCAACATCTTACTGTACATTGTCCTCATGCTGTTCTCTCTTAGTTGTCCTCAGATCGTGTGATCACAGTAACTGCTCAAAGATGAAGCAACTGGCTCAATACTCTCTCAGCTTCTAACATCACCCTGAAAAGGGCAAAGATCACCAACCCCTCATTGTTAATGATGGCTGCAATGTTGGATTCTTTAGATGGGGGCGCAGGGGGTGATCATGACTGTGTGATGCTTTCACACTCACCACCTTCAAAAGTCTTTGAAATTCCTCTGGAAAACCTAGACATGGTCCGTTCACTGACGGTTCAGCCCTGGTGCTGAATGGATGCAGACGTGCTGGATGGACTGTGTGCTCATTACATGCTGTTATGGCTCAAGTCGTCTTCCTGATCATCTCTCTGCACAAGCTGCAGAGCTTGTTGCCCTGACTAATGCATGTGTTTTGGCTACAGGATGTTCAGCCACAATCTACACTGACAGCTGTTACTGCCACGGCACAATACATGACTATGCGAGCATTTGGGGATGACATGCCTTTCTAACAGCTTCAGGAACGCCAATCAAAAATGCTTCATATGTGTCTGACCTTTTGTCCGCCTGTGAGCTTCCAAAAAGTATAACAGTAGTCAAGGTCAAAGCACACTGTCCAAAAAACACTGATAAAGGCAGAAGAAATGCCCTGGCTGATGCTGCAACCAAAACTGCATGCAGGCTGCCTGCTATCACAACCTCAGCTGTCAAAACCTTGAACTCTGCTGATGTGAAGGTTCAGTCACAACATCTTCGATCTTCCCTAATGGACATGTATGCTAATGCTCCTGCTTACACTCCAGTGCCAGCAGGTCCCTTCAAACACCTGCAGGTCGACTACATCACCCTTCCTCCATGTCAAGGTTAACGAGATGTGTTAGTGGTGGTTGACCAATTTTCTCGCTGGGTCGAAGCCTGGCACAGCTCTGCACACTCCAAAATCACTGGTCAAGGACTTCTTCCCCCGCTGGGAAACTGCCGAATGCATTCATTCAGATCGTGGAACTTATTTTACCAAACAGGTTGTGCAGAAAGTCATGAAGTTCGTAAACATTCAATGGAAGCTACACTGCCCTTACAGGCCCCAGGCTTCTGGGCAGGTTGAATGTCAAAACCAGACACTAAAGCTACGATTGTCCAAGCTCCATCAGAGTGGAGTGTCATGGGTAGATGACACTACCAGCTGTTCTGTGCAGCATTCGGTCATCTCCTACAAGGGGGATTGGTCTCAGCCCATATAAGGTCATAACTGGTTGACCCATGGCCTTGCCAGGCACACTTGATTTGAGACAGGCAGATGTTCATCTGACCTCTGATGCGCTGTTAAAAAGCTCACTGATGCAGTCAGTGCTGCTCAACAGCGTGTTTCAGAGGCATGGACCTCACCTAAAAAGGGAGGCAATGCCATTGTACCAGGACAGTGGGTGATGATGTTACTTCCTAAATAGAAAAGATGCTGAGACAAAATCCTCGCTGTCATTGCCACCACATCTCATGAAGATAATTTTGTTGATTACACACATTGACTTTGTGATCATAAAATAGTTTCAATTACTGGGTTCACATTATACAATCACACTTATGCTGCCACTGGACCTCGGGGTTATTTTATTAAGAATTTTAGAAGCTTACCTTCCCCTATAGTCTGGGGGAGCTTATTGGACATTACTTGTTCAGCATATGCCATAACCATTAATTCATGTCCAGTATTACATTGTCAAAAAGTAAGAACATATTAGTTGTATCCTAAAATCAAGGCCAGAGTGTTCTTTAATAAGTATCAACAAATTTGACATAGATCAGTTATCCGTGGTATGCTAATGGTATTGATTTCAATGCAGGGAGTGTAGCTGTTGGTAATGTTAATACGTGGTGGGAAATTCTCAAATTGTACAATGGGGAAACTGACATTTGGGACACTTTTACTCAGATTAGCTCTTCTAATGATATTAAACTGTCTGGTAAATGTGTCAGGTGCTGATTTTGATAAGAGAAACACTTTCCATGCTTTGTTCACATTAACTCAGAACACACTGTACCCAGGCTCTTAAGTCTGCATTCCTTATCCAGTGAGTGTCTCTGCTGGCATTGCGTAGTCAGGACATGCCATTTCAGTCTGGGACACTTGTGCTTTATTGCATATTAATGTATCAGCATTCAACATAACTACTTGTCCTAATGTAACTCAGGCAGTCGCCACTGGGCTTTTAATTAATAAATTCTGCCGTGTTCCAGCTCCTTCTGGTACTTACTGGTTGTGTGGAAGTATAGCATTTAGCGAATTACCCCCGAGATTCAATGGCCGATGTTCTTTTATCTATCTTCTTCCAGCCATAAGACCTCGACACCCGAATCCTAAAGACCACGTTACAAGTAAACCTAATTCTACTCCGCAGCATCATGTAATGAACAGAAGTGCCTGGTAAGTTATCAACGTCATACACGCTCCTATAAGAAGAATAGTCCTTTCAAGGTTAAATCATTCGCAGCTAATGACCCTCGTCCATGTGTTGAATATTTCACATGCAGTCAGACTTTCTGGAGTAGATCACTAGGCGCTCTTATTCCTAATTATGGTATTATGGTTAGTTTGGATCAGATTCGTATCCTATCTCATGAAGTTGAGAAATTGGCTAATGACACTGCCCAAGCCCTAGGTGTGATATTTACCACACTACAATCACACCGCATGATGATTTAGCAAAATCGAGTTGCTTTAAATTACATCTTAGAACAACAGGGGGTGTACCTGTGCAGTTGTAGGCTCTGAATGTTGTGTAGTGGCCAAAAGTTTTAAGAATGACACAAATATTAGTTTTCACAAAGTTTGCTGCTAAACTGCTTTTAGACCTTTTTTTCAGTTGTTTCTGTGATGTACTGAAATATAATTACAAGCACTTCATACATTTCAAAGGCTTTTATCGACAATTACATTACATTTATGCAAAGAGTCAGTATTTGCAGTGTTTGCCCTTCTTTTTCAGGTTCAATTCGAATAGGCATGCTCTCCATCAACTTCTGGGCCAAATCCTGACTGATAGCAACCCATTCTTTCATAATCACTTCTTTTTAGTGTTTATCAGAATTAGTGGGTTTTTGTTTGTCCACCCGCCTCTTTGCAGGTCACCATGGTTAACAATGGAAAAACAATGATTTCGAGCATCACCCTACTTTTCTGCCCAAGTCTGCCATTCTAACCCAGTGAGCCTGACATAATGATCTCCAGCCTTGTGATCATCAACATTCTCACCTGAGTTAACAAGACGATTACTGAAATGATCTCAGCAGGTCCTTTAATGACAGCAATGAAATGAAGTGGATTTTTTTTGGGGGGGGATTAAGTTATTTTCATGGCAAAGAAGGACTATGCAATCCATCTGATCACCCTCCATAACATTCGGGAGTACTCATTCTGGAGTATATGCAAATTGCTATTATAAAAAATTAAGCAGCAACTTTTCCAATTTCCAATATTTATGTAATTCTCAAAACTTTTGGCCACGACTGTAGTATCAGTCAGGATTTAGGCCTCATCACAGCACAGAGATAGCATTTGTTAAAGTAGTTAATGACCTCCTATTGGCCTCTGATTAGGGTTGCGCCACTATATTTGTGTTACTCTATCTCAGTGCAGCTTTTGACACTATTGATCATAGTATTCTCCTTCACAGATTAGAAAATTTAGTAGGAATTGAAGCAATGGCCTTTTGTGGTTTAGATCCTATTTGACTGATCGTTATCAGTATGTACTGTATATTTACTATATGTAAATATGAACAAAGCTGCTGTGATACTATCTTTTCCAGAATCATATTAGTAAAAGGGAGGTTTGATATTGGCCTGTAATTGGACAGCTGACAGGGCGTCAAGGCCAGGTTTCTTAATTCGTGGTTTAATACCTGCTAATTTAAAGGATTTGGGAACATACCTACTGCTGAGTGAACAGTAAATTATAACAGAATTCCTGGGTTTCTGTTATTGCTGGAACTATCTGCTTGAGAAAATGTGTCGATATAGGATCTACTATACAGGTTGAGGATTTTAAAAAAGAGAGTGAAATTAGTTCACTCTCTTCAAGGGGAGTAAAGTATTCTAGGTTCTAATGTGGAGTGGTTAGTTTATCATCTGTAGCACTTAAATTGTCTGGTTTTAAAGGCTGAATTTTATGCCTGATATTTATGATTTTATTATTGAATAAGTTCATGAAGTCCTCACTACTGTATATTGTTGCTGTGACAATTTCTGTCTTTTTTTAGTTAATTTAGCTACAGTATTAAATAAAAATCCTTGATTATTTTTGTTATTTTCTACAAGAGTGGAAAGATACAACGATCTAGCAGCACAGAGCGTTTTTATAGTTTAGAATGCTCTCCTTCCATTCTATTTAGAATATTAACCATCTGGTTTGCATTCTAATTTTCAAGTGGTTAGGGTGTCTTTTCTAGTATTTATTGTGTAATTCAAAGCATATACACATGATTTATAAAAGATTTTCAAAAAAGTTAATTTCAGCACAATGCCATGTTGATCTATTTGGCCTTCACACCAGGCAATGACAGTTTAAATTTAAAAAGAGTTCTTGAAGTAAGAGCTCTTGATGCAGAGTATAGAAATTAAAAAAATGCTTTTGGTTTTGCTCTACCCTTAAGACATCCAGGTTTGAGATGTATATGAAATAATAAATAGTTTAGAACCTGGCATCTTGTATTTAAAAATCAACTGTATGCTGCAAAATTAATTTTTAATATGACATAATATATTGACAACAAAATAAATATTAGTAACATATTACATTGTATAATACAACTCAAATATGCAATTATAATCCAATATACAAGACAATGAAAAAAATAATATATATATATTTTTTTTTTTTATAAACTCAACGTCCCAGAACACATTGCTACCATGCATATTACATGGCTGACATGAACTACAATCCCCAGCACCGCTTTGGTCTCCTGAACTTTCCACATTCGCCGTAAATTATTTAACATCTATCCATAGATTCTATTCATGAGGGGCTGATGTTACTAAGCTATTGTTTATGCTCTTATTCCTATTCGAATTGTTTTTAACCATATCATTTAGTTTTCCCTGTGATACTTTGATCGCACCTTTCCTGACCTCTAAAGGTTTTTAACTTGTTTCTGCCTCATAGTATGTACCATCTTTTGTACAGTGCAGTCTACAGTTGCATTCATTCATGTCTCTGTCAACCAGGAATATTATTATTTATCATTAAGTACAGCATAAGACATTGCAATTGCATTCTTACTAGCAGTAGTGCAGTGGTGTGTGAGTAATCAGAAAGCAGTACACACATATTTTGACCAGATGGAAATTTTATGCATGAATACACTGATCACATCCAGCATCCTACACAGACTCACACGTCAGACCAAAAACATCTGAATAATTCCAACACTGAGTCTAAAACAGACATCAGTCATTTTCTTTTTTCTTCTAAAACAGACACTCACATGTTCTGCACTAATACTGAGCAGGGCCTCACTTTGCATTCCAAAAAGGCTTACATCCTAAAGTGACAGAATGAAGCATTATTATAAGATTCTGGTCCATGTTGATGTAAGTGGATCACTTAACTCCTGCAGAATTTTCAGATCATTCATGCATGTAACTCATGCTTTTATTCTACCATGTCTCAGAGCTCTTTTACATACAGTATTCTGATCTGGTGCCTGGGAAGACCACTGAATTCAGCGTCATGTTCACGGAGCCAGTATTGACTGCTTTTGCTCTGTGACATGGTGAGGTATAATGCTGGATCTTGGAGCTGCTAACTCACATGGTTAGCAGCAAACTTAACATGCTCTGGCATTCAGACCATAATTGATCAGTATTAACAGGCTTAAAGTGGCCAAGAAAACATTACTCACACAATTATACCAGCTCCACTACACTAAATTGTTAACGCAAGGGAGGGTGAGTCCATGAATTCATACTGTTGGTGTCTGACTGTGCTTTCTAAGTGCCTCAGCAGAAATCGAGGTTTATCAGACCAGGGGCTTCATTTATCAACTTTGCTTACGTCAGTTTTCACGCTCACGGTCGGATTTACTAACAGTGAAATTAACATGAGAATGTACGTTTATTTCTTGTATGTGTTTGTTTTATTTCTGTTGGCGACTCCTAGAGGCAATTATGTTAAATTGCACACTACAAAGTACCACACCAAGACGTGAAAAACATTGCTATGAATTTGCTATAAATTGATAAAATGGGTTAATTGACAATATTTTCTACCAATTATGTGATTTAGAACATATAAAAGCATTTGCAAATGATAGCTTCAAGAGGAGCTATCCTCTTGGAGCTCTGTGCTGAGTTGGGTCCAAATTTGGTAAGAGAGACAGCGAGGAGCCACCCATTACCCGTTTCCTTACAGGTGTTGACAACGCCAGTTGTCTTTGAGCTGTGCAATGCCAGCTGTATGGGACGGGATCACCCGCATGTCTAGCAGGTATAGAGTTTCTATACCATACAGTTGACCAGCCAAACATTAAAACACAATTTGCAGCAATCGCCGGTTTTCCTAATGTTATCGGAGCAATCAACTGCACGCACTTTGCTATAAAGGCGCCATCTGAATTTCCATTCAATAAATGTGCAAATAATATGTGATGCTCAAATGCACCTAACAAATATTGTGGCAAGGTGGCCTGGGTCAACCCATAATTCATTCATCTTCACAAACAGCATGGTTGGGATGAGGCTCCAAGGTGGCAGGGTGCGCGATGGGTGGCTTCTTAATGAGTGATGTATTTAAAGATATTATTCCAGCTCAAGTTTTTTTATTTATTTTGTTATTAATTCCGGAGGACAAACTTGCAAATAACACAGTTTTTCTCCGGTCTACCTCCGATAGGAGCACCTCCAGTTCCCATTCTGTGAAGTTTCTCTTCTTGCTTGCTTTTGCCATTGCTTTTTTGTTTGGTTTTGCCAAAGTGGAGTCATTACCATATTTATACGGGGGAGGAGACAGGGAGGGGTTTTGCGCTCGTGCACGTGCGCTCAATTTCGCGTTAATTCGGATGTACAAAGAGAATATGCGTGGGATTCCGCGTACGCAGTGTTTCATACATCAGATTTTTTTCCTGCATATGCACATTCACAGCTTTGTCCGTACGCAATGTTTTAGTATGAATTCAACGCAAGTCTTCGTACATGAAGCCCCTGGTCCTGTTTCAACAGTCTCCAAAAGTCCCACTGCAGACACAGATTTCTGCTCCTTGCTGACAGAAAATGAACCTAACATGGTCTTCGGATGTTGCCGGTCATCTGCCTGAAGGTGTTAACATGTTGTTCAGTCTGAAATTCTTTTCTGCTTAACAGAAATTGTACAGTGTAGTAATTTAAGTAACCTTAGTCTTTATCCATTGACCTCTCTCATTAACAAAGCTTTTCCATTTTGAATGTTTTTTTCTTCTTTTTCTGCACCATTCTGGGTAAACTCTACAGACACTGAGATCAGCAGTTGGACCATCACACTGGTCCAACTAGCCCCATCCTGGAAAACAAACTGCTAAACAAACTAGACAAAGTCCAGCTCCAGCAGACTACTCACTGGAAGTTTAAAAACCACTGCATTTTTGTTTTTACAGAGATGTGGCTCAGTTAAGATCCTGATTCAGCTTTGTCACGTCGCAGTTTGCCCAATTACTAAGTAAGAAGATGAGTAAAATTCACACATGCAGATAATCAACATCAATTCATCCGACCATTTTGATTCATACACATTCACATTACATACAAACTTGAATAATTCTTCTGATTGTGTAAAGCTGCATTGTGACAATGACAAGTATTAAAAGCGCTATACAAATAAAATTGAGTTGAGTTGAAATTCAATAAAACAATATGTATATACTAAAAATAAAACTAATTTTAAATAAGAAATTTTTGCATAATGCATGGACTAAAACAGAAGTGTTTTTGTGTGCGTCGTTTACATACAGGTACTTTAAAACAAGTCCGAGTGCATGTGATTAGCAACAAGTCATTGTAATGGTAACCCTTCAAAATGCACATACCAAAAAAAGAAAGGTGGACACTGAAGGCCGTAGTTTCAAGAAAATATGGACTACTAAATATTTATTTACTGAAGTCAGTGGTAAGCCCGTGTGTTTAGTGAAGAATAATAACTGAATTTCTGGGGGAAAAATAATAAGTGCGTCTAGGCACACTTAATAAGTCTGTGAGATAACAATAGTAGTGCTTTGCTTTGCAAGCACCACTAACTAGAGAGGCACATTTCCTGAAGATATGGTAGTAATTTCTATGTGATTTCACTTACTTTTAGGTACCCATTGGAACATAATAGTCATTCTCTGTAGTCAATTTAAGGAGCGCTTGCCTAGGAATCCAAGCTATACATAGGATGGGGAATCGTACGTGCAAAAGCCAACCATATAAGGCCTCCTGGAATGTGCTTGCCCAGGAAGGTGAGGTATACATAGAACGGGGGAATTTAAAGAAACCCAGCTGTTGTGGAACATCACTGTAAACTGAATACTCCATTGTATCAGAGGGTATTTAAACGAAAAGCGTTCAGAGTTCAGCGTGACACTGCAGTCTCCCCCGGCCGTTATTGCATGATAAATAAAGGTCGTTATCTTCTGAAAACCAAAGCCTGAGTCTTCAATTAATTTCCACGACAAAGAATGAGTGGTGCTTGCCGTGGCATCATAGTCATGGCTATAATGTCACAGTTGATGTTGGTCTCAATGTTAAGTCTATGGGACACCCCTTAGAAAAGTCATACAATACAATTTTATTTATATAGCACTTTTAACAATGATCATAGCACCCCATTCCCTGATAAGGCGCATGATTTGACACCTCATTCATGGGTCTATGACAAACAGTGCGGGACTAGTTACAGATGGGGCATTTAAAAACGAGCGTTTTTTTCTGCGGCATGAGCTTCATGAGCTTGTAACTACTTTACAATCCCTTTATGTACACTATACTGCACATACTCAGGATCCTCCCGCTTTATTTAATCTTATTCAATTACAAGCAAAATGTTGTGTAATTACTGTGGACAAATGTTTTTTTTTTTTTCCAGTTCAGCTGGATTCTGCTTTATGATGGTTGGAGCTACACATCCTGCTCCTGTGCTCCCAGTGATCCAGACCCCATCTGCCCTCTGCACCTACTGACTCCCTGTGCTGAACTGGACTTCATGTTAATTTGAAGAATTTCTGTTATATTGTACTTTCAGCTGCATAACACACGTGATGTTATATCATCTCTATCTGTTTCACCCAGATGAGGATGGGTTCCCTGTTGAGTCTGGTTCCTCTCAAGGTTTCTTCCTATTGCCATCTCAGGGAGTTTTTCCTTGCCACTGTCGCTGTCACCCTTGTCTTGCTCATCAGAGACATTTCATTCATTCATCTCATTATTATCTAGACACATTTTTCTCACACATACACAATTTATTATTATTATTATTATTTAATCAATTTCTTTCATTTTTGTGAAGCTGCTTTGAGACAATGACCATTGTTCAAAGCGCTATATGAATAGGTGTGGAGCACACAAGCTTTTGACCGTGAGACAGTAAGCTAAAAGGAATACAGTAAAATAAGTTGTTGTAACTGTAATCTATCGAAGCTACAGAACACAGCAAGCGACTCGTCGTGACTACAGTGGATTTATGCAAGAAACTGTAACAACCGTTGTTTTTGATGTTGAAAATAAACAAGAGACAAAGAAATCAACGAAACGTCTGATGTCGTCAGTGACACTGTGTAACTAAAGACACGCGTCAGAACTTGTGAATAACATGCACCTACATCAAAGTCAAAAGCTTGGCTCCGCCGCAGAAATGAAGATAAGTGACTTAAGATTGTGAAGAGCGCGCGTGCGACTTCAAAAACGCGCATCAACCGAAACCGAAAGCGAGAAGAGGACTTGCCTGCCTTAAACTTCACCATGTCACACGGCGAGGACAACGCCGCTATCGCCGAATCGGAGCAGGTGATGGTGCTCGACGAACTGAAGAGTGCCAGAGAAGGCAAGTGGAGTCAGTTGACTGTATTATACAATGAACTAGAGGCGCTTATGGACAATGCTTGTAATTTGCATGACGTTAAAGTCAAGCGCCGCCAATACAAAGCGCTGCTAAATGACTTTATTGAAAGTAATGTAACAGTGCGATCGTGCGCAAAGGATGAAGAGCGTGAAACCGATCAGCACCACTGGTTTCACCCTAGATTAACGCGCTGCTCAGAATTCATGGTAAGAGTGGAGTCGTGGATCGCGGACATTAGTAATCGCTTTAAGTTGTCTCAAACAGTTGACGATGGAGTTTCGCCAAACGACAGTGTGTCAATGGCGGAGCGTAAGACGCCCGCCCCCCAAAGGCACGGAAGCGTAACGTCAGCGGCATCCAAGAGGTCCTTAACGTCAGCAGCATCCGAAGCTCGACTAAAAAAGGCAGAAGCCAACAGAGCAGCTTTGCTGGCTAAAGCAGCAACTTTGAGAGATCGGCAGGCGCTGGAGCTGGAGGAAGCACAATTAAAGGCTGAGGAAGAGCAATTGAAAGCAAGATTAAAGATTGAGGAAGAGCAATTGAAAGCACAACTAAAGGCTAAACAAGCACAATTAAAGGCACAAAAGGAAAGGCTGGAAATGGAAACGGCGCTTGCAATGGCCGATGCTGAACTAAATTCTTACCAGAACCGCAAAAAACAACATCCTGCCAGACGGAGCGTGGTCGTCGAAACGAGTGGTGCACGCCCCCCGGAACCAGAGCAAAACGACCACTGCAACCACAGTTCGGCAACGGAATACCTCGAGCTGCCATCACGCCTCCGAGCAACCCACTTAAGCATGCCAGTGAGTGCCCAACCCATAATGTCAAGCACCCTAATGGAACGGCCCACCCAAGGTAACGAACACTCACTTTACAACACTAACATAGTGGAGCCTCAGGGTAGGATGCAACTTCAGGCAGATCTTACAGAAATGTTTGCAAAGAGTCAGAGGCAACATTCCTTACCTCCGCGCAATGTTCCTCCATTCTATGGTGACCCTCTTGAGTTCACGTCCTTCGTAAGAGCCTTTAAACATGCCATCGAAACCAACACTGATAGCAATCATGAAAGGCTGTTCTTTCTCGAGCAGTATACTGAAGGACAGCCTAAGGACCTAGTGAGAAGCTGCCTGCTCATGCCAGAACATCGTGGCTACGCAGAGGCTATGAAACTGTTACATGACAATTTCGGAAATAGACAAATAATCGCTACAACGCTGATGCAAAAGGCACTCAACTGGCCGGAAATAAAGTCAGAGGACGGAAAGTCGCTAAAAACTTTCTCCCTGTTCCTAGTAAAATGTTACAATTCCATGTCAAGCATCGATTACATGGATGAGCTAGACAATGCTACCAACTTGAGAGGTGTTGCCTCAAAACTGCCCTACAAATTGCGTGGAAAATGGAGAAGCCACGTATTCAAGTACGAGGAGCGCAATCAGGAAAGAGCTAAGTTCGTGCAGCTGATGAAATTCGTAGAACGAGAAGCAAAGGTAATGTCCAACCCACTTTTTGGAGACCTGATCGTTTCGACTAGTGGTAAAAAACACAGCAGCAAATCCTCTCCAGGATTCAAGCAAAAAATTGAAGAAAAGAGGGGCAGCAGCTTTGCGACCGGCGTAAAACAGGTTGGTAAAAATCATAGAGACTCAATCACAGTAAAGAGTAGTGGTGCATTAGTTATTAGTGCCTTCACTAAACCTTGTGCATCCTGTGAGCAAGATCATACCCTAGACGAATGCCACAAGTTTAACAATGAGACATATAAGGCCAAATTGGACTTTCTAAAAAAGAATGGATTCTGCTTTGGCTGTTTAGTAAAAGGACATTTAAGCAAAGACTGCACGAAAAAAATTACCTGTCAGTTGTGCTCAAAGAAACATCCTCGCATGCTACAAATTGCAGCAAAAGACACAGCTCAAGCGATCGCAAAGGCTGACGAAACCGAACCAGTTCAAACATTGCCTGTTGCAGCGAGTCACGAAACGAGTGCGTGTATCGGGGCTGGAGATGACTGTATTCTCTCCATAGTACCTGTTAAAATAAAGTCCAAGAAAGGCAACAAGACAGTAAAAGTATACGCCTTTATGGACCCAGGTAGCTCTGCTACCTTTTGTACAGAGTCATTAGCAAGGCGATTAAACATACAAGGTAAAAAAAATTGACATCATGTTAAGCACCATGAACGCGAGGAAACAAGTAGAAAGTTACGTGCTTACTGACCTAGAGGTTAGCAGTCTGGAAGAAAACACCTTTATTGAACTCCCCAAAGTGTTCACACAAAAGAGTATCCCAGTCTCAGTGGAAAATATTCCACAACAGCACGACATTGATAAGTGGCCATACCTCAGCGAAGTAAAACTGCCTTACATTAATGCTGGAGTTGAAATTCTCATAGGTAACAAAGAGCACAGGCTCCTAGAACCATGGCGAGTAATTAACAGCAGGCACAATGGGCCATATGCAGTAAAGACTGCTCTCGGATGGACCATAAATGGACCTCTTTGAGAGTCGGTCGAGGAAGGCACATGTGACAATGAGCAAGTGAGCGTTGCAGTCAACAGAGTCTCCATCGAAAGTGTAGAACAAATGCTGATACAACAGTACAACCATGATTTTCCTGAACGGAACTGTGATGACAAAGCTGAGTTGTCACAAGAGGACTATCAGTTTTTAGACTCTGTAACTAACTCCCTGCAATTTACCGATAATCACTTCTACATCGGTCTCCCATTTAAGAAAGCAGCTACTCAAATGCCCAATAACCGAAGCGCAGCCATGCAGCGCGCACTGAACCTCAAACGGAAGTTTAGGCATAACCGCTCCTTTCACAAAGAGTATCTAAACTTCATGAACGACATGTTTGAAAAGGGTCACGCAGTCAAGGTCCCCACACCCCACCTAAGTCGACAAGACGGGCAAGTGTGGTACATACCTCACCATGGTGTGTACCATCCTCAAAAGAAAAAGCTAAGGGTAGTCTTTGACTGTGCTGCCAGCTATCAGGGAATATCATTAAATAGCGAGCTTCTGCAGGGACCCGACCTGACAAACTCACTTATTGGGGTGCTCGCACGCTTTAGACAAGAAGAAGTTGCCATGATGGCAGATGTGGAAGCCATGTACTATCAGGTCAGAGTTCCGGAAAAGGACACAGACTTGTTGCGTTTCCTGTGGTGGCCGAACGGAGACGTGAGTCAGGACTTGGTTGAGTATAAAATGGTTGTTCATTTGTTTGGCGCAAAATCATCTCCAAGTGTAGCTAACTTCGCCCTTAGGAAAACAGCAGAAGAAAACCGCAGCAATGCATCTGCCGAGGCAGTCAACACGGTACTTAAAAACTTTTATGTAGACGACTGCTTGAAGTCAGTCTCTAGTCATAGTCAAGCAGTTGCGCTATATAGTAATCTCACCAAACTGTGCGCAAGTGGAGGGTTTCACCTCACCAAGTGGGCAAGTAATAGTCGTACATTGCTAGCTTCCATCCCTGAGAGTGAGAGAATTAAAGACATGAGGGACTTAGATTTGAGTAAAGACGTACTCCCTGTTGAGAGAGCTCTAGGGGTGCTGTGGTGTATTAATTTAGACACGCTCAAGTTCAAGATTAGTTTAAAAGAGCGGCCTGTGACTAGAAGAGGAATCTTGTCAGTCACTAGTTCAATTTATGACCCCTTAGGCTTCCTTGCACCAGTCATACTGCCAGCTAAGATCTTAATGCAGCAGTTATGTAAAGAGAGACTCGCTTGGGACGATGACATTCCCGAACAATTTATAAAAAGATGGAGGGCCTGGCTACACAAGTTGCATCAATTGTCTGAGTTTAGTGTAGCAAGATGCGTAAAACCAGTTGACTTTGGAGTCACAAATACAGCACAACTTCACCACTTCTCAGATGCAAGTGAAATGGGATATGGAGTTGTCTCATATACAGTAGTTGATCAATTGGAATGGTTATTACCGTCGCGCTCACCGCCGCGTAAAAACGTCAGCGGCCAAAATAAATCAGTTGCATTTCAAAGTCATTCGTAAAATGGCCGCCAGGTGGCGCAAAGTGACATTTTCGCTCGTTGCCGTAAATACAACAGTGACCGTTATACAGCGTATCTCTGTATCTGTTTATTGTTATTTAAGTTCTGGATTATTTCAGGTACTTTAAACACATTGTTGGGTTGCTCATGTTGGCTCATATGAGATGTAGTTTACAAATAAACACCTGGTTGGGTTATTTTGACCCAACAACTGGTTTATTCATTATTCTTTCTTTTCTCCAAATATCAGCCTGCAGAATGTTTGAAATATTACTGTTTATTGTGTTACAGGTGTAGTTTTAAGAGTTGTTTAGGCAGGAATGCGTGTGTATACAGCTCAAAACCTCCATCGGTTATTAAAGATAGCGGCTATTTAGAAAACATGCCCAGTGATTTCTGAGCTTCAGGAAATCTCCCGGCGCTCTGCGCATAACACCGGGCCAACTCATGTCGGAAAGAATTTATAAACGGTTTCTAAATGTGCGCTATTGTTTTTTTACTTATAATATTTGTTAAATTTAATTTAAATGAGGTTTGGGCTCAGGACTTTGATTCGGCATCGTGATTCTCCTCTTTAATTTACTCCATAGTTTTAATCAGCGCTCAGCCGCATGCATGGAGTTTTCCAGAGCGCACCGGCAGAAGTAGAATAATGATTATGAACGCGTCGGGAAAACAGCAAGCAGACTGACTCTGACCATTTAAAAAAACGTTTGCGTTCATTTTCTGACGCGCTCAAGTTCACCAAAAACAATACAGAGCAGCGCAGCTTACAACACTTACAAAATCACAACGTTTTTTCGTTATTGTGAGTGCGCTTAAATAAAAGTTGAGTCTTATAAAGGCATGTAGTCTTATATAGTTTTATTATATAGTTTTTGCACATTAATCTGACACAGTTTTTTCAGCCTGTCACGGTGTGCGCCCAAATCAATATCGCACCTCGCTCACTAGTTAGGCGGCCTCCCCTTTAGACATGCGAAGCAGCGGGACCGCAGAATTACACATGACTGGTGAGCTATCGTTGCTATCGTTGCCCGGGCTTGCACCCTGCGCTATAAAATACTCGGGGTTTGTTGGGCTACAGTGGATTTTACTACGCGCTGTGTATGCAGCGCGCGTGCAACAACGCGGAAGTGCGGCATGCAAGCAGGGCAAATGGAAATAGAACGCGCCCCAGGGACTTCAAAGGAGCGAGAGGTGGGAGGGGGCCGGTCTGGCCATCCGCGGAGAGCAGAGTCAGCGCGAGCAGACGGATGGCCATTGCACTCACACCGCGTAGTAAAATCCACTGTAACCCAACAAACCCCAATCATCACCAGCCGTGCCTTATTCCGTCATGTCATGTGGGCATTATAAGCTTTGTATTGAAAACTTCCAACTAAAAAGTGGCAGCTGGCACGCCTAAAAATAGACGCAGGTTATTTTTTTAATAGTCTAAATAAAAACCCTCCGATTTAATTTCCTATAGTCTAACCAGCGCTCAACCGCACGCATAGTTTTCCCGAGCGTGAGGAATTTTTTTGTGCTAAATAATGTTTATGCAGTATAAGAATTCCTATTAATCCTGGGTTGTTCTTTTAGTGTCACTATAGTGCTTTACAATGCCAGACAACATTCAAATACAAATGATTCACCCTCCCCAGGTGTGAATCGGCTGTTCTCACCTATACATTCAGAGAAACTGTAATGGACCTCTCCACACTTTAAAAACCTCTTGAATCTGAGGCTCTTCTGAAGACTTTTAGTGATTTAAATTTGTGTAATTTTAATCTCCTGGATTCTAGATTCTAAAGTTGACATTGTTACCTTTTTTAATCCTTGGAATCAAAGAACTTATTTTTCCTTATGATAGCATAAATTGCATTGTTTTTAATCAGTCTATACACAATAATATTATTTGGTATTTATTTATTTATTTATTTTTTAACAGGTATGGGGGCTATCTTGGTTCATTAATCTCCGTGCCTGGTTTAGGTTTAGTATTCAGTGCGCATCTGTTATATTACAACTATCATAACACTCAAATACCTTTTATTGGGGGTTAAGTGACTGATGTGCCTAACATTTTTCAGCTGAGCCTTTGTTTCACTGAAAACGACCGCGACACCCCTCTCTCTCACACACACACACACACACACACACAGAGCCGACCAAATCATTAGCACGTCCCTCCCCCAAACAGCACAGACATTTACTTTCTATCCATTAACTTACACCTGAACTGAGTTGTTTGAGTAACATGGGTCGAACCCGTTACAAATCATAACAGTCTACTGCATTTCATTCTTATAATAACGCAAAAACACAAGCGGGGCTGAAAGACCGACATCAGCTGACGCAGTAGAACGTCCTAACACTGTTTTAATTTTATGGTCATTTATTTCAGTTAATAAATCTACTATAAATTTAAAGAACACAAGAAATAAGATGACACAAATCCATACACGCTTTTTTTTCTAATTACAAGTGATAAAATTAAAAGGCTCACTGTGTTAACATTTATTGTGCTTAAATTTGATCCTAATAAGATTTGATTTAATTTGAATTCTAGAACAGTGGCAGCTGGAACACCTAAAATAGATGCAGGATTATTTTTTTATAATCTAAATAAAAATGCTTTTTTAAACGTGGGCTATTGTTATTTACATGCAATATTTGTTAATTTAATTTAAATGGGGTTTGGTCTCCGGAATGTTGAGCATCAGGATCCTCTTCTTTACTTTCCTACGTAGAATCAGCGCTTAATCGCACGCATTAAGTTTTGTAAATTCGTTTAATGTTTAATAGTAAATAATGACCCCCGTTGCGCTGTACCACCGCTCGGAAAACCTTATGAAATACAAGTTTAGGACAATTATGATGATCTGCCACGGCGTGCGCGTGTGATGGGTGTATGCCCAAATCTACTATAACTACTCCCTCACTCCGTAGGCTCCCTGAATAGGCAGCAAAGGGGACGGGAGCCGCCTATTTGTGCCGGCTGGCGATAATTAACGTTAATATGATCTCGGGCTTGCTCCGCATTATAAAAGCAAGGCGCGGAGGTTTGTCTGAGGTCTGGGAAGTACGTGATGTAATGGAGAATATAAAAGAAGCATGTCAGTGGGGAGATGTGACGCGGCCCAGGCGCTTTAAACAAGGGCACTAGAATTCCGCCCTTTGATCTCCGCGCTGAGGACAGCGCGAGAAAGAGCTGCGCGAGCTCCCGCGGCACCTTCACTTCCGCACCGTGCCCGCCCTCGCAGCCCCGCTGCCGAAGAGGAAAAGTGTGGTTAGGTTTTTGCGTCAGCGAGAACTCGCGCCGGCCATCGACAGCGGGAGAAGCGCCGTCACGAGGGAGCGTGCAGGAGCGCTGCCTCCACGTGCTCAGTTCTGCCACTCCGCGCACCAACACTTAGCATCAGCTGTGTGCCCGCATGCCAGTGTGGCACAGCCCCCGGAACTGCACATGCACAACCTTTATCCCATTCTTTCCATTCTCCCTCCTTCAACACTTTCCTTCCCCATTTTGCCTAAATAAATTACCCTTTTCCCGTAAGACCTCGCCTCGTGTCCGTGCTTTATGGTGCCGCCCGTGCAACATGGGTCGAACCCGTTACAGATCATAACAGTCTACTGCATTTCATTCTTATAATAACGCACAAACACAAGCGGGGCTGAATGACCAACATCAGCTGACGCAGTAGAACGTCCTGACAATGTTATAATTTTTATGGTCATTTATTTTAGTTACTAAATCTACTATAAATTTAAAGAACACAGGATATAAGACGACACAAAACCCTACACGCGTCTTTTCTAATTACACGTGATAAAATTTAAAGGCTCACTGTGTTAACATTTATTTTAAATTTGATCCTAATAAGATTTAATTTAATTAAAATTCTACATTTGTATCGTCATTTTAGTTCTGTGATTATAAATTTGTTTAACTACAATGTTTTACTTGATTTTATCCGCTACTACGTGCAGTTCTAAAACTCTGTGTCTCATTAATCCAGCAGAGAATGAACTAAGGCATGAGGCGTCAGTCTGTAGTTATATAGCGCCACTCAACGGTAAAAGCCAGCAAACGCACAAAGCCAAACGGTACCGCCGAGCGCGGCGACGGTAGGACCTACAGTCCGATTGATTAACCACTGTATTAGGTTTGTAAATGCTGATGAACTTACACACTGTGCATTCATGATGGGGAATTCTCGCGTAGCGCCCTTGAAACAAACTACTATCCCCCAAATGGAATTGACAGCGGCAGTGGTCGCCGTAAACAATGACAAAATGTTAAAAGGTCAACTGGAAATAGAACTGCTGGACTCTGTGTTTTGGACCGACAGCACAACTGTTTTGAGATACATTGTTAATGAAAAACTTCGCTTTAAAACCTTTGTCGCTAACAGAATCTCCATCATACGAGAGTCAACCAAGCCACAGCAGTGGAGGTACGTCAACACTTCGAAAAACCCAGCTGACGCTGCTTCCAGAGGAGTTTCCTGTGAAAAATTCATGAAAAACAACAATTGGATCCATGGTCCCCCCTTTCTTAAAACACCAGAGAATAAATGGCCTGAGAACATTCACGATCTGTCGACGAAAGAGGATGACATTGAGATCAAACACTCAGCCTTAGCGAATCTCGTAAAAACTACAGAGAGCACAGATGCCGTGAGTAAACTGATTAACTATCACTCTGACTGGTATAAGTTAAAAAGATCCGTTGCCTGGATTCTTTGCGTTAAAGATATGCTTAAACAGAGAACAAAAAGGATCAAGGGACAGGCAAACAATTCAATAACAGAAAACCATAAGTCTCTAACAATTAAGGACTTAACAAGGGCAGAAAACGAAGTCATTAAGTTCGTTCAAAACCAAAAATTCAAAGACGAAATGTCCATGTTACAAAAGGGTAATGCTTCCGTAAAAGGAAACAGTTGTCTCTCCAAACTAGATCCAGTACTGCAGGATGGAGTGCTAAGAGTTGGAGGACGTCTTGGTAGGTCTGCAATGCCTGAGCACGCAAAACACCCTGTCATTATACCCAAAGACTCACACATTACAACCCTAATCTTAAGAAACACTCACGAACAGGTCGGACATTGTGGAAGGAATTATATGCTTTCAAAATTGCGGCAGAAATACTGGATTCCGACAGCAAATTCCCTTGTGAGAAAGTTTCTGTCCAGTTGTGTGACATGCAGAAAGATCAGAGCGAAGAATAGTGAACAAAAAATGTCAGAACTGCCACGCGATAGAATAACACCAGATCACCCACCGTTCACTAACGTAGGGGTAGACTATTTTGGACCCTTCGAGGTCAAACGGGGTAGAAGTAATGTTAAAAGATATGGCGTATTGTTTACTTGTCTGACAACAAGAGCCGTGCACATTGAAGTCGCGCAGTCATTAGATACAGACTCCTGCTTAAATGCTATTCGACGCTTCATGTGCAGAAGAGGCCAGGTGTCAGTTATGAGAAGTGATAATGGAACAAACCTCATAGGCGCTGAGACTGAATTGCGTAAAGCTATCCAACAGTGGAATCAGTCAAAAATTGAAGGCGTCCTCATGCAAAAGGGGATACAATGGATATTTAATCCTCCTGCTGGGTCTCACTTCGGTGGAATATGGGAAAGGCAGATAAGGTCAGTTAAAAAAATCTTGAGGTCTGTACTAAAAGAACAAACACTAAACGATGAGAGCTTGCACACATTTCTGTGTGAGGTGGAAGCTATAATGAATGACCGTCCCCTTACCACCGCTACAGACGATCCCACAGACCTGGAGCCCCTGACACCTAACCACCTGTTGCTGATGAGAAAACAGCCAAACTTGCCTCCTGGACTTTTCAAAAAAGAGGACACTTACGCACGTCGCAAGTGGAAGCAAATTCAGTACCTTGCCGACCTATTCTGGAAGCGATGGGTGCGTGAATACTTGCCCTTGCTTCAGGAGCGCCAAAAATGGTCTCAGGTGAGAAAAAACCTCTCGACTGGAGACGTAGTTCTAATAATTGATGAGTCTTCTCCAAGAAATTCATGGGTCGTCGGACGGATCACGAAAGTGTTCCCTGATAAAAAAGGACTTGTGAGACGTGTACTGGTCAAAACTAAAACCAGCACCCTGGAAAGACCCATCGATAAGCTGTGCCTGATATGTGAAATGGACTGTTAATTACCTTATAAAGTAGTCATGTTCCTTTCATTTGGTACGCAGCGATATGAATACCTTAAGTTAAACCGTTAACAAATGTCTAAAGTGTTAAGAAAGTTAATTCTAAAGTGTTAAGAAAGTTAATTCAAATTTTAATCCAATAGTAAATGTTGTGGCCCAATTGTAAAAAAAAAAAAGAAAAAACAACAAAACAAAAAAATGTGTGTAATTGTCAGTCTTCCTGCCTGTCAATTAGGGGCTGGAAATGTAAGGGCCATATTTCATTCTTGTGATTTGTTGTTATGTTTATCTTATTTCAGTTTATTAGTTAAGCATTAAGCATTAAGTATCATAAATATAATTTGTATTGTGACATCACTTCATGGGTTGTTCTGTGACATCATCCCACAGTTATGCAGTTCCATGTCTATCACGCACGTTAGTTGTAGTTGTTGTTAAGACACGGAAGGATACAGAAAGGTGTGGAGCACACAAGCTTTTGACCGTGAGACAGTAAGCTAAAAGGAATACAGTAAAATAAGTTGTTGTAACTGTAATCTATCGAAGCTACAGAACACAGCAAGCGACTCGTCGTGACTACAGTGGATTCATGCAAGAAACTGTAACAACCGTTGTTTTTGATGTTGAAAATAAACAAGAGACAAAGAAATCAACGAAACGTCTGATGTCGTCAGTGACACTGTGTAACTAAAGACACGCGTCAGAACTTGTAAATAACATGCACCTACACAGATATTACAGAAATGTTTGCAAGAGTCAAAAACAATCTTCCTTACCTCCGTGCGACGTTTTCAATGGTGACCCTCTTGAGTTCACGTCCTTTGTGAAAGCCTTTAAACATGTAATTGAAAACAGAACTGATAGCAATGCGGATAGGCTGTACTATCTTGAGCAGTATACTAGAGGACAGCCTAGGGACTTTGTAAAAAGCTGCCAGCTCATGCCATATCATCTTGGTTATGCAGAAGCTATGAGAGTGTTACATGATAAGTTTGCAAATAAACAAATAATCGCTACAACGCTGATGCAAAAGGCACTCAACTGGCCAGAAATAAAGTCAAAGGACGGAAAGTCGCAGACCACTTTCTCCCTGTTCCTGGTAAACTGTCACAATACTATGTCAAGCATCGATTACATGGATGAGCTAGATAATGCTACCAACTTGAGGACTATTGTTTCAAAACCGCCCTACAAATTGCATGAAAGGTGAAGGAACCATGCATACATGCACAAAAGGCGCAACCAAACAAGAGCTAAGTTTGTGCAGTTGATGGATTTCTTAGAGCAAGAAGCAACGGTAATGTCCAACCCACTTTTCAGTGACCTGAATGTTTCAACTAATGATAAAAAACACTGCAACAAATCTCCTCCAGGGTTCAAGCAAAAAATAGAAGGGAAAAGAGGTAGCAGCTTTGCAACCGGCGTAAAACAGGTTGGTAAAAACCAAAAAGACTTGATTACAGTAAAGAGTAGTGGTGCATCAGTTATCAGTGCCTTCACTAAACCTTGTGCATTTTGTGGGAAAGAACACACCTTAAATGAATGCTACCAGTTTAACGTGAAGACATATAAAGACAAATTGGGCTTTTTGAGAAAGAATGGATTTTGCTGTGGATGTTTAGTAAATAATTCTTTTGACTGTGTAAAGCTGCTTTGCGGCAATGAAAATTGCTAAAAGCGCTATACAAATAAAATTGAATTGAATTGAATTGAATTAAAAGGACACTTAAGCATAGGCTGCACAAGAGGAATCACATGTCAGCTGTACCCAAAGAAACACCCTCGCATGTTACATATTGCAGCACAAGACACAGCTCAAATAACCGTAAAGGCCGATGAAACCGAACCAGTTAAAACACTGCCTGTTACAGTGAGTCATGAAACGTCTCTAGGGTTACGTCCGTAACCCCAGTTCCCTGAAGGGGAACGAGACGCCGCGTCACGAAGTGACAGCTATGGGGATTGCTTCCAGAAATCGCGTCTTGAAGACATATCTAATCAATTTCATATATACGACGTCATCGCCTTAGCGACGCAGCCGCGTCTGATGTCGGCGCGCGGAAGAGTATAAATAGGTGTCAGACAAACCTACTACAGCTTCCGAAAGCTCACAAGCGCCCAGGCGCATATAAGTATGGCAACGTGACGCGGCGTCTCGTTCCCCTTCAGGGAACTGGGGTTACGGACGTAACCCTAGAGACGTTCCCTTTCAGGGGAACTTCGAGCCGCGTCACGAAGTGACAGCTATGGGGACGAGAATGCCCACTCCGCCATGCTTATAGGTGCCTGGCCTGAGCCGAGAGCACCTGAGAGGACGGAGTTGGGTCGAGGTCGACGGCATAAAATTTAACAAATGTGTGCGGGGTAGACCACCCGGCGGCGTCGCAGACCTCTTGAGGTGTCGCCCCCGCAGCCAGAGCCTTGGAGGCCGCCATACCTCTGGTGGAGTGCGCCCGGACTGAGAGCGGAGAGGCTTCACCAACTGCACCATAAGCCATGGAGATGGCCTCCACAATCCACCTACTGAGCGTATGCTTGGTCGCTGGTAAACCCCGCTTTTGGGGGCCGAAGCACACAAATAGCTGGTCAGACCGTCTCCACACCGAGGAGACGTGGACATAGTGACGGAGAGCTCTAACCGGGCAGATAAGGTTTAGCCTCTCCTGTTCCGGCGTCAGGAAGGGTGGAGGACTGAAGGCCTTGAGCACCACTGGCCTGGTCACTTTAGTAGGGACCTTGGGAATATATCCAGGTCTTGGATGTAGAAACGCCTTGACTAGCCCAGGGGCAAAGTCAAGACAGGATGGTGCTACCGAGAGCGCCTCCAGATCACCTACCCTCCGGAGAGACGAGATGGCCAGGAGGAGGAGGGTCTTCAGTGTTGCACACTTCTCGTTACTGTCCGTGAGTGGTTCAAACGGAGCCCGAGACAGACCCTCCAACACCATGGTGAGGTCCCACGAGGGTACCCTGGAGTGAACTGAAGGTCTTAACCTCCACGCGCCACGGAGAAAACGGTACACAAGTGGGTCACGGCCCAGAGATCTTTTCCCCGCAGGGGAACGGAATGCGGAAATGGCGGCCACATAAACCTTTAAAGTGGACGGGGCTGACCCCGCAGAGAACCGCTTCTGCAGGAAGTCCAGTACGGTCCCGACAGGGCACTGAGCGGGATCCAGCAGCCGGTTCCTGCACCATGAGGTGAAAACCCCCCATTTGGCAGTGTACAATTTTCTCGTGGACGGGGCTCTAGAGCTAAGTATGGTGCTGACTACTTCCTGGGAAAAGCCAGCGTCTATGAGGTGCGCCCCTTCAGAGGCCACGCCCATAGATTCCACAGCTCGGGTCTTGGATGGAGAATCGATCCGTGAGCTTGGGACAATAGATCCCTCCTGATCGGCAACTGGAGAGGCTGTCCGTCCAGGAGAGACACTATGTCTGAGAACCATATCCGGGTGGGCCAGCGAGGGGCCACTAGAAGGAGCCGAACTTTCCGCTGGCGGACCCGCTCTAGAACCGCCGGGAGCAGTGCGACCGGGGGAAAAGCGTACAGGCGTCTGCGTGGCCACTGATGCACTAGGGCATTCAGGCCTAGAGGCGCTGGTTGTATAAGGGAAAACCAGAGTGGACAATGGGTCGTGTCGCGAGACGCGAACAGATCGACCTCTGCTCGCCCGAACTACCTCCAGATCATCTCGACCACCTCTGGATTTAGACGCCACTCCGTTGCTGACAACCTCTGTCTGGACAGAAGGTCTGCCCCCTGATTGAGGCACCCTGGGACGAACATTGCCCGTACCGAGAGGAGCTTGCCCCGGCCCCACAGGAGGATCTGGAACGCCAATTTGCACAGTGAGCGTGAACGCAGACCCCCCTGATGATTGATGTAGGCGACCACCGCTGTGTTGTCGGTGCGAACTAACACATGCTGGCCCCTGACATCTGGAAGGAAGTATTTCAACGCTAACCAGACTGCCATCATTTCGAGAGCATTTATGTGCCAGTCGCGCTGATGTTCCTTCCATAGGTCCTGTGCGGAGCGGCCCCTGTAGATCGCTCCCCATCCTGTTCGTGAGGCGTCTGTTGTCAGTGTCACACGGTGGCACGTGGCGCCCAGAACAGGGCCTTGGGACAGAAACCCAGGCTTCTTCCATACCCCTAGCGCCCGAATACAACGGGATGAAGCCCGAATTACGCGGAACGGACTTCCTTTGGGGGAGAAACCCTTGGTTTTAAACCACCACTGGAGCAGCCTCATGTGCAGCAGGCCAAGCGGTATTATGCTTGATGCTGCTGCCATAAGGCCCAGCAGCCACTGGAAGCTCCTCACAGTGACAGCACGGCCTAGTCTGATGCCCCTGACGGCTAGAAGGAGTGACTGAATGCGAGCCGGCGTGAGGCGGGCTGACATCCGAGTGGAGTCCCATATAACGCCCAGATAAGAGGTGATGCATGATGGGGTAAGCACACTCTTCTTGACGTTTAGCCGTAACCCCAGCACTCTGATGTGACCGAGAACTAAGTCTCGATGACGGGCCACCATTTCTGCAGAGTGGGCAAGAATCAGCCAATCGTCGATATAATTCAGGACTCTGATACCTGACAGACGAAGTGGGGCTAAGGCCGCATCCACCACTTTTGTGAAAGTGCGGGGTGACAGAGCTAGGCCGAATGGAAGCACCTGATACTGGTACGCCTCGCTCCCCAAGGCGAACCTCAGGAACTTCTGATGTTGAGGAAAGATGGAGACGTGGAAGTACGCGTCCTTCAAGTCTATCGTGACGAACCAGTCGCCTGGTCGGAAAGCCGCACTCTCTTTGGGACTGAGGGATCTTTTCGATAGCCCCCTTTGCCAGGAGAGCCTTCACCTCCTCTTCCATCACCTGGGACTGCTCTGGTTTCACTAGTGTACCTAGTACACCGTTGAACCGTGGTGGGGGCTTCTGAACTGAATCCTGTAGCCCTCTCCCACTGTACGCAGAACCCACTGAGACACACCTGGAAGAGCTTTCCACTCGTTCATGTGTTCTACTAGAGGAACCAGCCTGACGGGACTGTTTCTTGGTGATGGGGGCCCCGAAGAGCTGAGTGGAGCCACTCCTGGTTGCGGTCGCCGAGAAGAAGCAGTAACGGCCCCATGGGCCGATGAACGCTAAACCCCTCGGGGGAGCCGCCGCAACCTGGACCCATCAGGGTAATGGGCCTTTGGTGGCAGCGCTCCTGGCCCTGATAACTTGGCGTAGATCTTGGCCATAAGAGGGCTGCTGCCCAGAGCGCCGCCTACTGCGTCTGCCTGAGCCTTTCTGCTTCTGCGGGGGCTGACGAGCAGCGACACTCTGTCTCTGAGTCAGACGATGGGAGGACCTTGAGCTGGTGCTGGGCTGATCAGTGGCGGCCTGCACATAATCAGCTCGGAGAGGGAATATGCTGGAGAACGCTGCCTTGTTCTTCTGAGATTTCTGGATAGTGGCGGCAACGTCGTGGACGGCACCGCCAAAAAGCCCGGAAGGCGAGATCGGCGCGTCTAGCAGAAGCTTCCGATCCTTTTCCCCAAAGGACGCCAGGTTGAGCCACAGATGCCTGTAGGCAACCACATTGGCCGCCATAGATCTACCCAGGCACCGTGCTGCCTCCTTAGCCGCCCTAATGGAGAGATCGGTGGCGCGGCGCAGCTGCTTAATTGCATCCGGGCCAACTCCCTCTCCTTCGTCCAGCTCCTGCAGAAGGTGAGCCTGGTATGCTTGCAGCAGACTCATAGTGTGCATGCAGGCTGCAGACTGACCCCCTGCCGTATAAGCTGTACTAATGATCTTAGCAGATGTACGGCATGGTCTGGACGGAAGCACTGGGGGCCTGAGTGACGACGCCGAAGTCGGAGACAAATGTCTCGCGAGATCACCCTCGATCTCCGGCATCGCCCCATAACCTCTCTCCTGGCCCTGAATCAGGTTAGAATAATCATATGTGAAAGGGCCGTGAACGCGAGAAGAATATGGCTTTTTCCAGGAACGTGTTAGTTCATTATGCACTTCCTGGAAAAAAGGCAGACCCTTCCTTGAAGGTTTAATCCTCGGTTCTAGGATGCGTTCGCCCCATTTTCCCTGAACTTGTGCTTCCTGCTGAACTTGTGGCCAGGAAATATCTAATTTCTCTGTAGCCTGAACTAAGCACTCAAGCAGGTCTGTATCGCCTATAGGGGGGTCATGTTTCACTGACTTGCGCACTACATGCCGCGCTGGCCCCGCCCCCTCCTCCATGTCTGAATCAGACACTCGGAGATGCCGAGGTGAGCTAGCCGCTAGCGGCACGCTAGCGGTGCAAGGAGTAAACCCCACGGGATCTAAAACCTCTGAGGACCCGCTGTCCGAACCGGAGAAGGTGGAAACTAAGCTATCGTTAGCCGCCTCCTCCAGCTCGATGCGGGAGCCCCACGAACGCACGCTCCGCCTGAGAGGCGCCGCGTCGCCGGCTTTCAAGGTAAACAAACGCAGGCGAGCGCGAAGGGCTCCGCCGGAGAGGGTAGCACAACTTTCGCATTCCTCCCCGGTCAGAGCCGCTTTAGCGTGCTCTGCGCCTAGGCACATCACACACAGAGCGTGTGTATCACCTGGCTCGATGAGCCTGGAGCATGAATAAATGCAGCGCTTAGCCGCACACATAGTGCCTGTTTTAGTAAACATGAGTCTACGTGTTTTATTCTCTCTTTTTTTTTTTTTTTTTTTTTTAAAGATCAGAGTTCTGTCTTTGCTTGTGAAGCGAAGGAAGCTGTCACTTCGTGACGCGGCTCAAAGTTCCCCTGAAAGGGAACGTCTCTAGGGTTACGTCCGTAACCCCAGTTCCCTGAAGGGGAACGAGACGCCGCGTCACGTTGCCATACTTATATGCGCCTGGGCGCTTGTGAGCTTTCGGAAGCTGTAGTAGGTTTGTCTGACACCTATTTATACTCTTCCGCGTGCCGACGTCAGACGCGGCTGCGTCGCTAAGGCGATGACGTCGTATATATGAAATTGATTAGATATGTCTTCAAGACGCGATTTCTGGAAGCAATCCCCATAGCTGTCACTTCGTGACGCGGCTCGAAGTTCCCCTGAAAGGGAACAAGCGCCTGCACTGGTGCTGAAGATGATTGTATTCTCTCCATTGTACCTGTTGAAATAAAGGAAACTTCGTCTTTGAGTTTTTGGTTTTGAACGAACTTAATAACTTCATTTTCTGCCCTTGTTAAGTCCTCAATTGTTAGAGACTTATGGTTTTCTGTTATTGGTTCATCTGTGCATTTTCTAGCCTTTTTTGTTTTCTGTTTAAGCATGTCCTTGATACAAAGAATCCAGGCAACGGATCTTTTTAACTTGTACCAGTCAGAGTGATAGTTAATCAGTTTACTCGCGGTATCTGAGCTCTCTGTAGTCTTTACGAGGTTCACCGAAGCTGAATGTTTAATCTCAATGTCGTCCTCTTTTATCGACAGATCATAAGTGTTCTCCGGCCATTTACTCTCTGATTCTTTGAGAAGGGGGGACCATGGATCCAATTGTTGTTTTTCATGAATTTTTCATGAAACTCCTCTGGATGCAGCATCAGCTGGGTTTTTTGAAGTGTTGACATACCTCCACTGCTGTGGCTTGGTTGACTCTCGTATAATGGCAATTCTGTTAGCAACAAAGGTTTTAAAACGAAGTTTTTCATTGTCAATGTATCTCAAGACAGTTGTACTGTCGGTCCAAAACATAGAGTCCAGCAATTCTATTTCCAGTTGACCTTTCAACATTTTGTCATTGTTCACAGCAACCACTGCCCCTGTCAATTCCATTCGGGGGATAGTAGTTTGTTTCAAGGGCGCTACGCGAGAATTCCCCATCATAAATGCACAGTGTGTGAGTCCATCAGCATTTACTAACTTAATGTATGAGACAACTCCATATCCCATCTCACTTGCATTTGAAAAGTGGTGAAGTTTTCCCCCGCTGAGGTGTGGAGATCGACTGGAGCCTGACAGTGCGGGAAGATCGCGGGAATGTTACTGGTGGCTTCGGATGGCTAGCCCTAAACCCGGTGTTTCATCTGTTTGTCTTCGCTACAAAAGAACAGTCCCCGGGGGCTGCGTCCAGGGAAATCTCTGTCCAATACCTCGAGTGACATCGCTAGAACCTCTTAACCTGGCTACGTTCCGTATGGCACTTTGTAACACTAGATCGCTCAATAACAAAACATTTGCCCTCAATGATGTCATTGCCTCTCATAATCTGGAGTTGTTTTTTCTCACTGAAACCTGGCTTTGTCCAGGTGACGTTAGTGCCTTTTCGGAACTTCTCCCCTCTGACTATCTTTATTTCAACACCCCGCGACAAACGGGTAGGGGTGGAGGGATAGCCACCATATACAGTCAGTTACTGAAGTGTCGCCAGTTGTCCACTAGAGGGTTCTCTAGTTTTGAATTTCAAGTTTTTGTGCTCACATTGCCCTGTCCTATTTTATGTGCAGTAATCTACCGGCCGCCCAAATTAAATAAGGATTTTTTAATGAATTTTCAGAGTTTTTGTCAGAGTTCATGCCAAAGTTTGACAATATTTTAATTTGTGGTGATTTTAACATTCATGTTTGTTGCCCCTCTGATAAATTTGGAAATGATTTTAATGCACCTTTCCATTCATTGGACCTGACCCAGTCCATATCCGGCCCGACTCATAGGTTAGGTCATAGCCTTGATCTTATCATCTCGCGTGGGGTGATAGTGAAAAATTGTGAGGTTCTGGATTTTCTCGTATCTGATCACTCTCTTATACGGTTTGATATCTGTGCTGTTCCATCTGCACCTATAATTACTGCCCCCAAACGTCGGCGAATCATTACCTCTTCTACAGTTAATGACTTTGTTACTGCCTTAACTGCCTCTGATTTTTGCTCGGTTGCTGACTTGACATTTTCTCCGTGTCCTGAACTTTTCCTTTCCTCCTTCCACACCATTTGTTCCCAGATTATGGACTCTGTGGCCCCTTCTAAGGAAATAAACAAAAGCCCTTCAGACCCTCAAGGATCTATTCTTGGTCCTACTCTGTTTTCACTTTATATGCTGCCATTGGGTCAACTCATCTCCAATCACAATGTCCGTTTTCATTTCTATGCAGACGATCTTCAGATCTACCTTCCTGTGGTTCTGAGTAATTGTTCTGCATTGGACTCTCTTTATAATTGTATTTTTGACATCAGAAAATGGCTCTCTCATAATTTTTTGCACCTGAATGAAGAAAAGACTGAGTACATTTTGTTTACTCCAGATTCATCTAGCAGTTCTCCCAGTTTTGGTCCTTTAACACCTTGGTTTGTTCCGGTAGTGCGCAACCTGGGTGTTATTTTTGACAGTGGCATGTTTTTTGATAAACAGATAAGTGCAGTTGTGAAGGCAAGCTTTTACCAGCTAAGGCTTCTCAGCAGCTCAATTTTGACCCGAGCTGATCTTGAAAAAGCTGTTCATCCCTTCATCAGCTCGCAGATTGACTTTTGTAATGCCCTCTACTCTGGACTCAGTCAATTACTGCTCAATCAGCTTCAACTGGTACAGAATGCTGCAGCACGTCTTCTTTCCAACACCTCTAAACGCTCTCACATCAGTCCAGTCCTCCGCTCGCTCCACTGGCTTCCAGTGCGGTTTAGGGTGGAATTTAAGATCCTGATGTTTGTATTTAAGGCCATCAATGGTCTGGCCCCTGTTTACCTCGCGGAGTTGATAATGGTCCACCACCCAGCCAGAACTTTGCGCTCTTCTGAATATACCACATTGGTCATACCCAAGTTTAATTATAAAAAGTTTGGAGGTCGGTCATTTGCTGTTCAGGGCCCAAAACTGTGGAACGCACTACCGGGACAGCTTCGAAGTATCACTGAGCTCAGTGCTTTTAAATTGCAGTTGAAGACACATCTTTTTAGACTTGCTTTTGATATGTAGCTATTGATTTGATAGTTGTTTTTATGTATATTGTCCTGTTCTGATTGTTGTGTTTTATGTTTTTTGTTTTTATACTAGAAAGCGCCCTGGGCACCTTTTGGTTGTTGTAGGGCGCTATATAAATTAATTTTGATTGATTGATTGAAGTTGTGCTGTAGTTGTAACTTCAAAGTCAACTGGTTTTACGCATCTTGCTACACTAAACTCAGACAATTGATACAACTCTTGTAGCCAGGCCTTCCATCTTTTTGAAAACTGTTCGGGAATGTCATCATCCCAAGCGAGTCTTTCTTTACACAACTGCTGCATTAAGATCTTAGCTGGCAGTATGACTGGTGCGAGGAAGCCTAAAGGGTCATAAATTGAACTAGTGACTGACAAGATTCCTCTTCTAGTCACAGGCCGCTCTTTTAAACTAATCTTAATCTTGAGCGTGTCTGAATTGATACACCACAGCACCCCTAGAGCTCTCGCAACAGGAAGTGCATCTTTACTCAAGTCTAAGTCCCTCATGTCTTTGATTCTTTCACTCTCAGGAATGGAAGTTAGTAATGTACGACTATTACTTGCCCACTTGGTGAGGTGAAACCCTCCACTTGCACAAAGGTTGGTGAGATTGTTATATAACGCAACTGCTTGATTATGACTAGAAACAGACTTCAAGCAGTCGTCTACATAGAAGTTTTTAAGTACTGTGTTGACTGCCTCAGCAGATGCATTGCTGCGTTTTTTTTTTTTTTTGCTGTTTTCCTAAGGGCGAAGTTAGCTACACTTGGGGATGATTTTGCACCAAACAAATGAACGACTATTTTATACTCGACCAAGTCCTGACTCACATCTCCATTCGGCCACCATAGGAAACGCAACAAATCTGTGTCCTTTTCCGGAACTCTAACCTGATAGTACATGGCTTCCACATCTGCCATCATGGCAACTTCCTGTTGTCTAAAGTGTGTAAGCACTCCAATGAGTGAGTTTGTCAGGTCTGAGGTATTCCGTTGCCGCACTGTGCTTGTAAAGTTCATCATATTCATGTGAACCACTTGGTTCTTCACTCCACGTATATATTCATGTGCACCACTTGGTTTAATGGTCACGCTCTGTCTTGCGGAACCTTGTCATTCTTCATGACCCTGATACATTTTTATTTATGCATTAACCCTGGCAAGCTTAGTTTGGAATTCCAGCCTTTCCTTCTTAGCCTTTAATTGTGCTTCCTCCATTTCTAACGCCCGCCGTTGCTCTAAGATTGCTGCTTCAGCCAGCAAGGATGCTCTGTTGGCTTCTGCCTGTTTTAGCCGAGCCAAGGATGTTGCAGTCACTGCGCTCTCGTGCTTGTTAGGCGCGAGCATCCTTGATTCCACCATTGACACACTGCCTTCTGGTAAAGCTCCGTTATCGAATGTTGGAGCCGGCTTAGAGCAGTTCTGAGTTTCTGCAATCCACGTCTCTACCCTTTTTCTAAATTCTGTGGCGCACAGCAATTTAGACATATACCAGTTTTGCCGATCATGTTCGCGTTCATCGTCGGTTAAGTGCAGTCGCACGTCCCTATTGCTTTCAACAAAGTCCTCTAGTTGCGCCTTGTATTCCGTATGGTATTTAATTTTAACATCACGCAGATTGTGGGCGTCATACATAAGCAACTCTAATTCTCCGGTTAATGCAGTCAATTGACTCCACTTGCTTTCTCTGGCGTTCTTCAGTTTGTGAAGCTTGTCTGCAGAATCGTTGACAGTCGATGCGCGTTTTAGAGATCGCACACGCGCTCTTCGCTCCACGTTCACACTCTTAAATCACTTATCTTCATTTTTGCAGCGAAGTAAGCTTTTGACTTTACATGTTCGTGCATGTTATTCACAAGTTCTGACGCGTGTCTTTTTGTTACACAGTTTTACTGACGACTCCAGACGTTCGTTGATTTCTTTGTCTCTTGTTTTATTTTCAACATCAAAGTACAACGGTTGTTACAGTTTCTTGCATAAATCAACTGTAGTCACGACAAGTCGTTTGCTGTGTTCTGTAGCTTCAGTAGATTACAGTTACAACAACTTATTTTACTGTATCTTTTAGCTTACAGTCTCACGATATCACGTTATCACGGTCAAAAGCTTGTGTACTCCAAACCTTTCTGTATCCTTCCGTGTCTTAACAGCAACTGAACAACTAACATGCCTGCTAGACATACAGCTACATCACTGTGGGATGATGTCACAGAACAACTTATGAAATGATGTCACAATACAACTTACGGGTATAATACTAAATGCTTAAACTAATACACTTAATGGACTTAATGCTTAATGCTTAAACTAACAGACTTAATGCTTAATGCTTAACTAATAAATTGAAATAAAATAAACACAACAACAAATTACAAGAATGAAATATGGCCCTTACAACATATATTATATATATAAGTATTGTTCATTCATGTATTCTAATGATGGTGACACATTTTTACGTTTTAAATAAGATATGTTGGCATATTCACGAATCAGGACATTCACATAGTTAACACTATCAGATTATAGGGTAGCCTACTATCACGTAATGAAATTAATTTTAAGACCATTTAAACTGAGGCATTGCCATGTCTTTCACTATTGATTTCAAAGCATGAATTTGGGCATCTCATTTCATCCTAATTATACACAATTCTTCGTTGTACTTGGTCTGGCTTTTAAGTAAAGTCCTTCCATGCGCCATCTGGCGGATATTCAATGAAGCGCAACACGAAAGACGTGATGAGGGAAATTTAGTGCAAATCACAGGTCCACAAACTTGGGAGGTTATTATAGTTTAATTGTTTGTTTATCTTTTTATTTATGAATTTAATTATTTATTTTTTTAAGATTAGTTTTTATTTTTTCTAAAATCTTGTGTTTGTGTGTGTGTGTGCACACGCGCAAAGCCTCTAGCATCCCCTTGCAACCATGCCTTTTGTTTTTGTTTTTCACTGCTGTACTGCATGTGGTTGAAATTCCAGGCTTAAGACTTTGCCGCTTCTCCTTTTTTCCCATGGAAGACCAGAGTTGTGACCAGTTCTGACTCCACATCATAAAAATAGGCACGATTGGACTCCTTCTCTCTTGTAAATTTAAGTCAGCTTAATAACTTTGTTCTTCGAAATCTCTTCCACATTCCTGTCTACAGTATTACAACTATAGTGACCCCTGCTGGATGCATTTGTAATAACACATCACATAGGAATAAGATTAACTTTATTAGTCCTTTATTAGTCCCACAAGTGGGAAATTTGTTTTGCCATGGCAGCAAGTGGACAGTACAAAGTTAAAAATTAAGAAACAGCAGAATAAAGATTAAAATAAAATAAAATAGAAAAAATAGAATACTAACAGTATAAAATGTATACTATACAATCTGGATATAGAATATAGACATCTGTGTAGTAAAATATTTACATAAATATATATTTAGACTATAAGTAGGCAAAGTTGACCAAGTATTATGTCTGTAAACAATAAGTATATGTATACATACAGAGAGTGATCTTATCTCAAACAAAAAACTATCAAAGTCTCACCTCAAAGTTGAAACTATCTAATATACACTACTGGTATTTGTTATTATTAACATACATATTATTAAAATATATATTTTATATGGTGTACATAATAAACTGCATTTTTGCCATGTTTTTCTTTATTTTCAATTATCTATAGGTAGGATTTGTCTTTCCGTTAAAGTGTGAAACAATTATTACACAATAATGACTTTACACAAATTTGTTTTAAACTAAAGTTCTATTAAATTAGTGAGTTTTGCACAGAGGTGTTAAACACTCACAAAATCATTTACTGTTCTCTGGGAACACTTAACACTCAAAACACCATTGTTTGCAATAGCCATACAATCTTAAAATCTATATTCTTATTCCTTTTAAGAACTGAGAAACTGCTATGTTTAAAAAGAAATGCAGATATCTTTCTAAGGATTTAATCAAAAAGTGAAACAGTGATGTGTTTGGAAAAGCTCATCGTAGACTCACTGCACACAAACACTCTCGCGCACACACACACGCACACACACACACTAAACCCACTGATCCAAACTGTGACAGAATTTAAGAGGCTTATTGAATCTCCCCAACACACCCACACACACACACACTTCTCCTGGTCCATAAACTCTGTTCATTTTATTGCCACTGAAATGATTTTAAGTTTTAAAGTCTTACTGACTTTAACCATCAGGGAAAAAAAACACTTTATACCATAGGAGCAATTTGATGGGAAGAGAAACACACACACACACGCACACACACACACACACACACACACACACACATCTTCAGTAGCTGTATAAAGAAATTCAGCAGAACCTAGAAATAAACACTTTAAACATTCTGAGTGACAGGGTGCTGTGATGTTCCTGCTGCTGCACTGAACTTGATTATTTTCCTATAACAGCATGTCCATAAATGTTTTTGTTCCTCTTATTCCACTGCTATTTACCAACAATAGCATTTGAATTCATTAAATAACAATATATTGTTCATTTTATCTCATTACAGTTATGATCTTGAGCTTCAGCTTTTACTGCACTGTACTGGTGACACATGAGCAGCATTAAGTCTAATTGCAGTTTATTTCATGTTCTAGTTCAGTTAATTCTATTTACCAACATGCACTACATTTTGTGCAATGGGAAGATGCTGATTTTGACATCAGTCTGTTGTCTGGAAGGTACTTGTAATGAAGAAGTGGCCACACTGAGGGCCTAAGTAAGAAAACTTGGAAAGTCTGTTGCGGTTAATGATGTTTTTGATCGAGTTTCTTAGAGACTACATTGCTGAGACTGTCTGGTAGGACTCAACAAATTTAGCCGCCAGTGTTTCTGTATGCTTTGGTCTGAGGGAGTATTTAGAAAAGTCTGAAAGATGAGATTTATGCTGCGTGTATGTTCAGATATAGATAAGCACTCTGTGTACTTTGTACAGTATGCTTTAAATTATTCACCAACCCCTAAGTTACAATAAATATATAAATAAATACATAAAAAAACTATGCAGTTCAGCTTTAGAACTGTAAACTAATAATAACAAGAACACATGTTTAAACAAATGCAAGTGAGAAATGAAAATTTGTAAAAACACCAAGTCTCCAAGTCATGGTAATCATAATATTTTTAATAAAACCAGTGAAAAGGCCCAGTGAGAACCATTGCCATTGCCTGACCTGATCAACTCCCTCCACTTGACATTTTAATATAAATAAGAATATTTAATTTAGTAATAATCTTACAGACTGATTTTTACAATAGTTCCAGAAAAATGGTATTTTTTCCTTTTTGTATTTATAGATTTGTTTTTTCACCCAGCACCCACTTGCTATTTGTTCTCAAGACTTTTAATCAGGGTTTACAGCAGAAACAAGTGTCCTTTCAGTCAACAGACAAAATGTGCCGAGTTTCCACTCAAGTTTCAAAATCCAGTGAATTTAACATTACGTTTTAACTTTAAACCTTACATTTTGATTTATATGTGATGTCATTCAAAAGACGTTAAAATGCTCTCAATAATAGTAATAATATATATATATATTTTTAATGTTTTTTTAATGTTTCAAAACTCAGATGGGAGACATAAAAAAACGTATGTTTCTGAACTCTCTCAGTATCTATATCGATTTATCCTGTATTTAGATTTAGATTTAGGCATTTGGCAGACGCTCTTATCCAGAGCGACTTACAAAAAGTTCTTTAATGTTTACATAATTGGATACATACTTACACTGGGTTAACTAGGTTAATAACTAAGTGCCATTAGTCCAACACAACTAAGAAGAGTTTTTTTTTTTTCTTTTTTGGGGGGGGGGGGGGGGGGGGTTAGTCCAAGTACTGGAGAAACAGATAAGTCTTGAGTCGTCGTTTAAAGATAGTCAAAGTCTCTGATGTACGGACATCTACAGGAAGTTCATTCCACCACCTAGGTGCCAGAACAGAAAAGAGCCTGGATGAATGCCGCCCTCGATCCCTGAGAGATGGTGGGATGAGGCGAGCAGTGCTGGAGGATCGGAGGGAATGTGGTGCAGTGCGTGGTGTAATTAGCGCAGAGAGGTAAGTGGGTGCTGGGCCATTTTTAGCTTTGTAGGCAAGCATCAGTGTTTTGAATTTGATGCGGGCAGCTACAGGAAGCCAGTGCAAGGAGCGGAGGAGTGGGGTGGTGTGGGAGAACTTGGGGAGGTTAAAAACAAGACGTGCTGCTGCATTCTGGATCAGTTGCAGAGGACGAATTGTGGACAGAGGCAGGCCTGCCAGGAGTGAGTTGCAGTAGTCCAGTCTTGAAATAACAAGGGACTGAACAAGCACCTGAGTAGCCTGTGAAGAAAGAAATGGGCGAATTCTTCTGATATTGTAAAGAAGAAATCGACAAGAGCGAGTAAGGTTAGCGATGTGTGGGGAAAATGACAAATGATTGTCCACGGTTACCCCAAGATTGCGGGCGGTGGCTGAAGGAGTGATTTGGTTGTTGTCCATGGATATCACAAGGTCTTGACCTGGAGATGAGTCACAAGGGATAAACAACAGTTCGGTTTTACTGAGATTGAGCTTCAGCTGATGAGCAGCCATCCAAAATGAGATGTCTGCCAGACATGCTGAGATCCGGGCGGAAACCTGAGTGTCAGAGGGAGGAAAGGAGAGAACAAGTTGGGTGTCGTCTGCATAACAGTGGTATGAGAATCCATGCGATGATATGACCTTACCAAGAGACCGGGTATAGAGGGAGAACAGAAGAGGACCAAGTACTGAGCCCTGCGGGACACCAGTAGAGAGTCTACGTGGGGCAGATGTAGATCCCCTCCATGTTACCTCATATGACCTATCTTTTAGGTAAGAAGCAAACCATTGCCACGCTGTTCCACAAATTCCAAGGCTTGTAAGAATAGATAATAGAATCTTGTGGTTCACCATGTCAAATGCAGCTGACAGGTCCAGGAGGATGAGGACAGATGACAGTTTAGCAGATCTAGCAGCATGGAGCTTCTCAGTGACTGACAGAAGGGCAGTCTCTGTGGAATGTGCCACTTTGAATCCAGATTGGTTTGGGTCATTAAGGTTGTTCTGTGAGAGATAAAGAGACATTTGATTTTAAACGCCTCTTTCAAGAATTTTGGAAATAAAAGAGAGCAGTGATACCGGGCGATAGTTGTTAACTTCTGATGGGTCCAGGCAGGGTTTCTTGAGGATGGGAATAACCCTCGCCTTCTTAAAAGCGGCAGGAACATGACCAGATGATATGGATTGGTTGATGATGGCTGTGGTGAAGGGAAGGAGGTCCCTTCAGATGGCCTGGAGCATTGTGGAAGGGATTGGGTCTAATGAACAGGTGGTGGGGTTAGATGACGAGATGATCTGTTGAATCTCAACAGATGACAGGTTGGAAAATTCTGCTAAAGGTCAGGAGGAAAGAAAAGGTCCTGAGGTTCTGCCGTAGGAGCTTGGTTGAGAGCGAAGGACTGGCGGATTGCTGCAATCTTCCCGTCGTAGAATGTGGCAAAATCGTCAGCAGTCAGAGAGGAAGGGGCAGGAGGAGTCGGTGGGTTGAGTAGTGAGGAGAAGATGTTGTGGAGTTTGCCAGAATCATGTGCAGAGGCTTCCAACTTTTGTCTGAAGAAGGTAGTTTTGGCAGAAGTCACATCACATGAGAATTTGAAAAGAAGAGTCTGGTAAGAGATGAGATCTCCATCAAGTTGCGATTTCTTCCATCTTCTCTCCGCAGTTCTTAATTCTCTCCTGTTGTTGCGCAGTACATCAGATAGCCAAGGAGCAGGACAAGACGTCTTCCTTGGTTTAGATGACAGCGGGCAAAGGAGATCTATGGATGAGGAGAGAGAGGAGAGGAAAGTTTCAGTCGCAGTCTCTAGTGGTAAAGAGGAGAAGGAGTCTGGGTCTGGGAGGAATGATAGGGTGTATGAAGACACAGAGGAAGGGGAGACAGAGTGAAGGTTTTTGCGGGTAAAAGAGACATTTTGGTGGTTAGGTTTACATAGAATGGGAAGGGTTATGGTGAAGGATACCAGGTAATGATCAGATTTATGAAGAGGTATAGTAGTGATATCTGTGACTGGGGAAGGGCGGCAGAAAACAAGGTCGAGAGAATTTCCTGCCTTGTGTGTAGGAGGGCAGCTGTTTAGAGTTAAAGAGAAGGAGTTAAGGAGAGGAAGAAGGAAAGAGGATTGGAGTTTATCAGATGAAAGGTTGAAATCTCCTAGAACAGTAAGAGGAGTGTTAGCAGAAGGAAAAAGACTAAGAAGTATGTCCATCTCATCTAGAAAGTTTCCTAGAGAGCCAGGAGGACGGTAAATAACTAAGATGTGGAGGTTAATTGGAGAGGTTACCTTAACTGCATGAAATTCAAATGATGAAAAACTGAGATGAGACAGGGTGATAGGCGAGAAGGACCATCTCTTGGACAACAGGAGACCCGTACCACCACCTCTGCCAGTTTCTCGTGGAGTGTGAGAGAATACCTGGCAGAGGATAGGGCAGCCAGTGTAGCTGAGTTCTGAGGAGATATCCAGGTCTCAGTTAGTGCTAGAAAGTCAAAAGAGTAATGGGTAGCTAGGGCTGAGATAAAGTCTGCTTTCTTTACAGCAGATTGGCAGTTCCAGAGCCCACCTACCACCAGTGCAGGACAATGAGACAGTACTGGAGGGTAGATGAGGTTTCTGGGAGATCTGCCTCTGCTGTGTGAGTAAAAGCATCTTGGTCTGTGAGAACTGACAGAGATAGGTTGAAGACACATGCTAGACTGAGGTAACTGTCTATAAAAACTTGTAACTTCTTGGTAAACAAGAGTTTGAGTCAATTTTCTGTGCACTACCTTTGTTGCAGGATATTCTTATCACAAGTGTCTGTAGCCGAGACACCTTCAATATATGTAGCTAAGCCCTGCCCACAATTCACACCTTAAGGAAGCCTGAAACTACTCTTGATTAATTACCTGAGAACAAATTGCTTTAGACCTACTTCAATCACACTGCAATCAACACTACCAAACAGCAAAAACTAGGTACAGTATACAGTATGAACTAATTGTGTTTTCAAAAACAGTACAAAAGTTAAAAACCTACCTTATCAGTGGAGAAGAATCCAATTTAGAAAACTAAAGCACACTATTTAGGGTATTTAGGGTATTTAGGGTCACGGGGGCCCTGGAGACGAGGCGGGGTACACCCTAAACAGGGTGCCAATCCATTACAGGGCAGACTAATTTAAACACTACGGGCAATTTGGGACTGCCAGTTAGCCTAATCTTTGTGTCTTTGGACTGTGGGAGAAAACTGGAGTACCCGGAGGAAACCCACCAAACACAGGGAGAACATGCAAACTCTGCACACAGAGACAGGAATCGAACCCAGAGTCTGGAGGTGCAAGGTAATAGTGCTAGCACCACCGTGCCGCCTCTTGTGTCTCTTATTCTTCCTAAATGAATTTAAAAGTGTCGATTTCTTGAAACCTATGGTTGTGGTTTATAAGGCCATAAATTATTAAGTCAAAGCCAGAAACAATGGCCACATCTTTTCACAAGCTTTCAAACTGTATTCTGAACTTATTACAGATATTACAAAAAGAGAGAACTGTCTTTCACATACTTAATGGACATTAAAGCCATGTTTAGTCCAAATGTAACTGGTCACTCCAGTTAAATTTCACTCTACGTTGTGTGAATCAGACACGAGACACAGGTGGCGGTCACTGGAAGCATTTAATCTTTTTTCTCTCTCTGACACATGAAAGAACAAACAGCCTCAGAGTGTTGTTTTGTTTTCTCTCTTCCATACAGTTTCATCAGAATAAGGTAATAATAACAGCAAGAATATGGAAAACATATCTAACACATAAAAGAACAAACAGACTCTGAGTGTGAATTGTCTTTGTTTTCTCTATAAAATAAATGTAATGTACATCATGTGCTTGATTTTCACATGTTTTGGCCAAATTATTAATAGATGCCAGAAAATACACAAATACATATACACAAATACATAAAATAACATTATACACACAAATTGAAGTGAAGATATAGAGGTTAAAATACAGTAAATAATAAAAATAAAGATTAAATTACATTAGCAGGAGTCAGAAATAACATACCTCTTCCATACAGTTTCAGCAGAAAAAAAGGAAGAGGAGGGGACAAAACAGGAAATTCTGCTGGCTTTAGGTGACATAACGGATTTAAAGGGAAAAGGACTCATCTTAATTAGGTATATGAAAAGACCAATTTTGTGTAAATTTTAACAATTTAACAGGTTAATTTCTATACCTTTTACACAAAATCTCTAAATAATCCCCAAAGTCAAGCCCAATGCATGTTTTTTCCACTCTTTCATCAGCCATTTAAAAAAACTCCCTGAGATATTAATATGAAGAAACCTTGAGAGGAACCAGACTTAACAGGGAACTCATCCTCATTTGGGTAAAACAGATAGCAGGGATTGATCTGCATTCATACTGTGTGAGACTGGAAGTTCAGTATAACAGGAGATGTGTTTAAGTTAAAATGGAGTCCAGTTCATTATTGGAGGCTCAGGTAGACTGTAGAAACCTCCAGTCCTGAACTATCGAGCAAGTTCAGTCACAAGTTCTTAGAGAACAGCTGTCTGCCGTAGACCATCAGGACCATCTTCATGGAAAAGTGGAACCGTCCACAGTCACCACACGCATCCCAGGCAGACCACACGGGGCATCCATGCGACGAAATCTCCAACCAGACGCGGTACACCAGGATGAGTCAGATAGGTCCAGAGGGCAGAGAGGGTCTGGATCACTGGAAGCTCAGGAGGGACAAGTATAGTTCGGAAAAGGGAAAGAGAGAGAGAGAGAGAGAGAGGAAAAGAAACAGAAGAGGAGAGAGCAGAAAAGAAGGAGAGGTGGCAGTTAGATATGGTCACAGTCACACAATGTATAAGGTGAATGTACAGTATATTTAGTGCAGAGTGCAAGTAGGGACTCTTGCAGGACTAATTATGACATCATAACTAAAGGGGAGAGCCATAAAGAAACACAGATGTGAGGGGGAACTAAGATGTGAAGCTACTAAGAACTTCACCGTCTAAAGAAAAGAACTGAACTATTGCTCAATTCATTACAGTAAGTTTTGCATTTTATTTGGAAATTAAGGTCCCAGAGTCTGAAGTAAGAGGATTGGCACCAAATCCCAGTTGCTTAAAGTCCAGTGAGGAGTTTCCACAGTCTGTGATGATTTGGGATCTGCTGGTGTGGTCCACAATGTTTTACCAAGTCAAAACTTGCAGCATCTACCAGGAACAGGACTTTCCACCAGCCCACAGTTCCAAAAGTACTACCTACTGGTTTGCTGACCATAATATTTTCTGGGCTTGATTGGCCCCTGACCCTTACCTGACCCAAGCCCTGTAGAGAATCTCTGGGTTATTGTCAAGAGGAAGATGAGAAACATCTGACCAAACAGTACAATAATAATAATAATAATAATAATACTTTTTATTTATATAGCGCCTTTCCAGAGCTCAAGGACACTTTACAATGAGGAAGGAGAAAGGAAAAAAAACATGCAGAGGACAGGTGGAATCAAGTGTAACATTCTGAAAACAAATGAGTTTTGAGTAGAGATTTAAATGTGGAAATGTTGTTAACAGAACGGAGAGAGTGAGGTAGAGAGTTCCAGAGTTTGGGAGCGATAACACTGAATGATCTGCCGCTCACTGAAGAGAGGCGGTACGGAGGGACAGCAAAGAAACCAGAATCGGAAGAGCGTAATGAAAGGGTCGGAATGTAGGGGGGAAAGCAGATTAAGAAGGTAAGTGGGGCTAAGCCATGTATAGATTTGAAAACAAGGAGAAGAATTTTGAATTTGATACGGTAAACAACTGGGAGCCAATGGAGATCAGACAGGATTGGGGTTATCAATATATATTATATTGGGGTTGTTACATGTGTGGCATGTAGGTGTGTAGAGGCGCGGATGCTTGTGGTGGCGTGCACGTGCGCTCTTTCTCTCTCTCTCTCTCGCTTTCCCTTTTTTGCAGGTGGCCCCGCCCTAATTGGACGTGCTATGGCGTGCTCCGCGATTGGTCGTCCTTGGACCTGCGCGTCTTTTTAAGGTCGCGGACGAAAAGCCGGAGGCGCGCGGATTGTTGGTGGTGTTTATATGAATATTGGCTTTGAGAAAGATACGTTATGGTTCTCGCGCCGGTGGTGTAAATCTCTGTCTTTTCTTGTTCTTCATTGTTGTTGTCTCTCTTTTTTTGTTGTTGTTTGTTGTCGTGGCCGTGTCGGTCCGCGTACGTGTAAATGTTGTAAATAGTGTAAATATCTCGTTTGTTATTGTTGGTGTTTGGGAAGCTGTTGGAGTTGGGTGCCATTTTAGTTGATCACACTCGTTTTTCTTCTGTTTTGTATTTTTAGGTAGGGAGTTAGTTTAGTTCCCTGTACTTTTGTTTGGCTTTTTCTTTTTAGTATATTTAGTTTTGTGGGAAGAGTTAGGGGGAGTGTTTTTGTTTATTGTTTTGGCCTTGGCCCAACCCTGAAGTTAAAAGCTCTCGGGGTTATAAAAAAATACAAATAAAAAAAAGAGAGCACATTGTTTGTAAATTGTTTATTATTCTTTATTATTCTATATTTTTTTCTTTCCTTTTCTTATTATGCTCCTGGACCCTAGACCTGGGACGTAATAAAGTGGGGGCTCGTCCGGGATTAGAACCCGGGACCTCTCGTAAGAAAGTGGGAGCTCGCCTCTAGCTCATTTGTTTGACTGCCATCTTGTTGGTAAGTAAAATTGGCATGAAGAAAATGGACTTTGATCTAATTGCCTTTACACTTGCTCCAAGCACGGAACAGTTTAATCGCTGTCGCAAGGATGATCTGTTTAAAATTGCAGAATTTTTGGGAGTTATTATACCCCATAATGTTTCTAAAAAGGAGGTTAAAAACGTGTTATATAAACAATTGATTATGCAGCAGATTTTGCCTGAGGAGTCTGGGGTGTGTCCTGGAAATAGAAGCACTCCTACGCCGACGGAGGTCGACGTGAAGCGATCATCTGCGCCACACTTGCCCACAACTTCCAGGTATCAAATAACTGCACCACCCACTAGCACTGCATTATTACCCGATTCGGACCAACTATTAACTTTAAGAACTTTTCCAACTCTATTTCTAAAAGAAATAGAGTTGGAAATTAAACGAGAAGAAACTGAGGCAAAAAGGTTCGCTTAAGGGAGCTAGAGCTTGAGATGGAGAGGGAACGTTTTCGGCAAGATCACAGCCGGCTTTACTGAGAAAAGCAAGCTCTTTTTGAAAAGTGGTGTGCTGCAAACAAAACTACCACTTTTGAAGCTTTGAAAGAGTCTTATTAGAAGACTTTAAGAATTGTGTATTTGAAAATATAGTGGTACACTTAAACGAACAGAAAGTCAAGTCTCTGTCAGCAGCTGCTTTACTGGCTGACGAATTCGTTTTAACACATCGAACAGTTTTTACTCCTACAGTGAGAGGTGATAAGTTTGCTGTCCGTGGGGTTGAAGGGCAGATGAAACCTTCAGCTGGTAGTGTGAGACCAGCAAGGGGAGGAGTTTTTAGAAGTTCTTAATATCGCACAGAAGGAGGCAGGGTCTGTTTTTATTGCCTCAGCGCCGATCATCTTATTTCAGACTGCGAAGCCTGGAAAAAGAAGAATACGTCAGCTAAATCTAAGAGTGTGGGTTTTATACAAAAACAGACAAAGCATGTTTTACATGATCAAGCAATAGCAGCATATAAACCCTTCATGTTGCAGGGGTGGGTGGCAGACAGCACTGAGAGCACTCCCAGGTCAGTGTCTGTTCTGCGAGATACAGGTGCAGCCCAAAGCCTGATGTTAGCTGGTACACTCCCTTTGTCACAGAAAACCTACATGGGGGCGGATGTAATTTTGCGGGGCATAGGAGCAGGCTGTGTCAAAGTTCTGCTCCACACTGTCCACCTTTAAACAGACATAGTAACGGGTGAAGTGTGTGTTGGAATTTGCACTGAACTCCCTGTAGAAGGTGTGGATATTATTTTAGGAAATGACCTAGCAGGTGGTGTTGTTTTCCCTCAACCAATTGTTGTGAATACTTCTATAACAGATGTGAAAAGTGACCTCTCTTCTCAATTTCCAGCAGTGTTCTCGTCATGTGTGGTTACACGAGCACAAGCGCGGAAGTTTGATGATGTAGTTGATATATCTGACTCTTTTCTGCAATCTACACCTATGACAGGAAAGTTGTATGTTGAACCGACTTTATCTAACTGTGATGTGGTACCAGTACCGATGGGTCGTTCACAATTAGCAGCGGCGCAAAAAGCTGATCCAACATTAGCTAAATGTTTTAAGGCTGTTTCTAATAAGCTAATGGTTCCTAATGAACATGTGATGTTTTTCCTTGATAACGATGTGTTGATGAGACAATGGGAAAATGGCGATAGCGTTCAGCAGATTGTTGTTCCTGTGAATTATCGTCCCCAAATATTAAATCTTGCTCATGACCATGTTCTGTCTGGTCATTTAGGAATTAGGAAAACCTATGATCGTATTTTACGATAATTTTTTTGGCCTGGTTTAAAGACTGATGTTATTGCTTACTGCCGGTCATGCCATATTTGTCAGCTGACGGGTAAACCAAATCAGGTCATTTCTCTTGCCCCTTTACATCCAATCCCTGTAATGGGAGAACCATTTGAACATGTAGTTATAGACTGTGTGGAACCATTACCAAGGTCTAAATCAGGGTACCAATACATACTTACTCTTATGTGTGCGGCCACTCCGGAGCCATCCCAATGCGCAGTATTAAGGCTAAATTAGTGGTGAAGGAGATAATTAAATTCTGCTCTTTATTTGGATTACCAAAGATTATTCAAACAGACCAAGGTTCTAATTTTACCTCCAAACTGTTCTCACAGGTTCTTCGCGAACTAGCCGTTAAGCATCAGCTTTCCAGTGCATTTCATCCAGAATCGCAGGGTATGCTCGAAAGATTTCACCAGACCCTTAAGTCCATGCTGCGTGCGTTTTGTATGGAAACGGGGAAGGACTGGGATGAAGGGCTGCCTATGTTGATGTTTGCATTCCGTGAGACGGTGCAGGAATCTATGGGCTTCAGTCCAGCTGAATTAGTCTTTGGACATACTGTGCGTGGGCCTCTGAAACTTTTAAAGGAACAATTGTTATTGAAAGAAAAAAAGCCTGCGACTGTGTGTAATTATGTCATTCAAATGCGTCAACGCTTAAATCAAGTATGGAAAATTGCAAAAACAAATTTGTCTTCAAAACAATTGCAAATGAAGAAACGTTTTGACAAAAAAAGTGTGTCACATAATTTTCAGCCAGGAGATTTGGTGTTGGTCCTTCTTCCACTTCCAGGTTCAGCATTGCAAGCTAGGTTTTCGGGACCCTATGTGGTGGAAAGAAAGCTGAGTGAGACAAATGATCAAATTCGTACTCCTGAACGTTGAAAGAAAAGTCGTATTTGTCATGTTAACATGTTAAAGCCTTACGTGAGTAGGACAACGTCTGTGAAGTCTGCGGTAGAGATGGCATCTGTAGTAACTATTTCTCCTTTGTCTTTTGCTGTAGGATCTGAGGATGATGGTCTGGTTACTCATGAGAGTATGTCCACCACGAGACTATCTAATTCTGACATACTGAAAAATATAAAGGAACATTTGTCCTATCTCTCACACTCACAATGTGTAGATGTGATTTCTCTCATTCATAAATTCTCCTCTCTCTTTTCAGATATCCCCAGGCAAACTCAGCTTTTGTTTCATAATGTCGAACTTATACACTCGTCACCAATAAAACAACATCCCTATTGTTTTAATCCGCAGAAGAGAGAAGAGATGAGAAAGGAGGTAGAGTACCTGCTTGCACACGGTCTAGCGATTCCCAGTTTGAGCCCGTGGAGCTCACCATGTTTGCTTGTGTTGAAATCCGATGCTTCCTTTAGGTTCTGCACGGATTACAGAAAGGTAAATAGTGTCACCAGGCAGACTGTTTCCCGTTGCCTATGATGGAGGACTGTGTTGATCGTGTTGGTGCCTCATCCTTTGTGACAAAATTAGACTTATTTAAAGGGTACTGGCAAGTGCCACTTACACAGCGTGCGTCAGATATCTCCGCATTCGTGACACCTGATAATTTCCTCCAATACACCGTTATGGCCTTTGGTATGCGAAACGCTCCAGCTACTTTTCAAAGGTTAATGCAAAAAGTGTTCTCTGGTGTGAAAAACTGCGAAGCATATCTTGATGATGTGGTTGTTGGCGGGAGTCTGTGCTAGGCTAAAAACAAACCCTAGCCGGCCGGCTCTCCCGTCCATCATCCTGTCCAACGTCTGCTCCCTGGACAATAAACTGGACTACATCCGACTCCAGCAGGCTACACAGCGTGAGGTTAGAGACTGCTGTGTCTTTGTTTTCACGGAGACATGGCTCAGCAACAGAGTACCGGACGCCGCTATTCAGCTAGACAGGCTAGCCTCGTTTCGCGCCGTCAGAAATGCAGCTCTGTGCGGTAAGACTCGCGGTGGCGGCTTGTGTGTTTACATCAACACGAAATGGTGCAAGAACTCAGTGCTAGTTTCTAGTTATTGCTCATCGCTAGTGGACTTTGTGACTGTTAGGTGCAGACCTTTTTATTTACCACGGGAATTCACCACTGTTTTCATTATCCGCAGGCGGAGATAACCAGCCCCCGACTCCGGCATTAGAGCCCTCACAGCGGGGCGAGTGGGTGACGACTCGGCGGCATACTCGTTCAGCCAAAGCTAACGCTAAGGCTAGTCCACCGGAGCACACCTCTTCTGCGCTTCACGTGTCTAACAGGTTTGCTCTCCTCAGTGATGCACCCACTGAGAAACCTGAAAGAGCTCTGGTTATAGGAGACTTTATACTGAGGCACGTGAAATTAGCTAGACCTTTAGGGGCGCCAGCGGCAGTGGTTAGGTGTATCCCGGGAGCCAGAGCACCGGACATAGCAGGTAATCTTAGGGCTCTAGGACAGCACAGGTTCTCCAAGATAGTAGTACATGCTGAAGCTAACGATATACGCCTTCGTCAGTCAGAGGTTAGTAAGAATAACTTTATAGAGGTGTTTAAATTAGCGAAGGCGATGTCCGATGGAGTAGTATGCTCTGGTCCCATCCCAATGAGACGTGGTGACATAACTTACAGCAGGTTATGGTCGCTGAACCGCTGGATGTCCAGGTGGTGCTCCGAAAACAACGTGGGCTTTATTGATAATTGGAAGACCTTTGAGGGCAAAGCTGGCCTGTTAGGGCGGGACGGTGTCCATCCCACTCGGGAAGGTGCTGCTCTCATTTCTTGTAGTATAGCTCATAGTCTTAGAAAAGGCCTAATTAATCGGTGACAATCCAGAGCCCAGGCCAGGGAGCAGACAGACAGGCTAACCCAACCGTCTGCTAGCTGCATAGAGTCGTCACTCAGGGTTCACTCTATTGAGACTGTGTCTGTTCCCCGAGCTAAAATCAAATTTAGAAAGACTCAGAAAGTCTGTTTTAGTAATTTAATTAACATAAAGACCACAAACTTGGATCAGACTCAATGCGCAGCCAGCACCTCTGATCTGAAACTAGGACTGTTAAATATTAGATCTCTCGCATCTAAAGCAGTTATAGTTAATGAAATTATCACAGATCAGGAGTTTGATATACTCTGTTTAACAGAAACCTGGATTAAACAGGACGAGTATGTAGCTCTAAATGAAGCTAGTCCTCCTGGATACAGCTACATACACCAGCCTCGGTTAACTGGTAGAGGAAGAGGCGTCGCAGTTATTCACAATGATAATTTGACTATTGTACAAAAACAGGGACACAAATTTAATTCATTTGAAATTCTTTATAGTAACATAAGTGTATTTAACTATATTAAGTCAGCTCAGTCGATCCCGCTAATTGTCATTTACAGACCTCCAGGGCCGTACTCGGAATTTCTTAGTGAATTTGCAGATTTCCTTTCAAATCTAGTCGTTTCTGTAGACAAAGTGTTAATTGCTGGAGATTTTAATATTCATTTTGAAAACCCAGAAGACCCTCTGAGAACTGCATTTATGTCTATACTGGACTCAGTAGGAGTAAATCAGTGTGTAGTAGGACCCACTCATAAAGCAGGTCACACTTTAGATTTAATAATATTATTTGGATTAAGTATAAGAAATTTATTCACAATACCACTATCAGAAGTTATCTCAGATCACTATCTTGTCTCAATTCAAGTGTGTCACAATAATAATGTACACACAGCGCCGCGCTACCGTATGAAACGTACATTCACATCAACTAACAAACAGAGTTTTATCAGTAATCTCCCAGAGTTCCCAACTTCGATTAGATCACCGTCTGACCCGACAGAACTCGATCAGGCGACTGAATATTTAGAGTCGACATTTCGCTATTCCTTAGATAATGTAGCTCCAGTCAAAAGAAAAATTATTAGAGATAAAAAACTTGCTCCCTGGTATAACGATCACACGCGCACTTTAAAACAGACCGCTCGGAAATTAGAACGTAAATGGCGTCAAACTAAATTACTAATAATTCAAATAGCATGGAAGGAGAGCATCCTGAACTATAGAAAAGCTCTTAGTGAAGCTAGATCAACATATCTCTCCACTCTTATAGAAAATAACAAAAATAATCCTAGATTCTTATTTAATGCTGTAGCCAAATTAACCAGAAATAAGACCACTGCAGAAATCTCCACAACAACATCATGCAATAGTGAGGACTTCATGAACTTTTTTAATAATAAAATTGTAAATATTAGCCATAAAATTGAGGTTTTGAAACCGAACAATGTAATTGATGCAGATGTTAATCTAGCCATGTCAGATCAGAACCTAGAATACTTTACTCCCCTTGAAGAGAATGAACTAATTTCACTCATCTCTTCTTCAAATTCATCAACCTGTATATTAGATCCTGTACCGACACATTTTCTTAAACAGATAGTACCAGCAATAATAGAACTCCTGTTGAGAATAATTAATTCTTCACTCAGCATTGGATATGTTCCAAAATCTTTTAAATTAGCAGTTATCAAACCAATAATTAAGAAACCTGACCTCGACCCCTGTCAGCTGTCCAGTTACAGACCAATATCAAACCTTCCCTTTATCTCTAAGATCCTGGAAAAGATAGTAGCGGAGCAGCTATGCTCATATATACATAGAAATGGCATACATGAACTGTATCAGTCAGGATTTAGGCCTCATCACAGTACAGAGACAGCGCTCGTTAAAGTAGTAAATGACATTCTATTGGCCTCTGATCAGGGTTGTGTAACTATGCTTGTATTACTTGACCTCAGTGTAGCTTTTGACACCGTTGATCACGCTATTCTTCTTCACAGATTAGAAAATGTAGTGGGAATTAAGGGTACAGCCCTCTCCTGGCTCAGATCCTATCTGACCCATCGTTATCAGTATGTAGACTTAAATGGTGATTATTCTGCATGTACTCTGGTGGAGTTTGGCGTTCCGCAGGGTTCAGTTTTAGGTCCACTGCTTTTTTCCCTTTACATGCTTCCTCTGGGCAACATAATCCGTAAGCATGGTATTAGTTTTCATTGTTATGCTGACGATACACAGTTATATGTCTCAGCAAAACCTGATGAGAAAAAACAGCTTACTAAAATTGAGCAATGTGTGCAGGACATAAGAAATTGGATGCTAATTAACTTCCTTCTGCTAAATCCGGATAAGACAGAAGTTCTAGTCATAGGACCGCATACAGCTAGGAGTAAAATTTTAGATCACACCGTAACTTTAGATGGCCTTTCTGTTCCATCAAATGCAACAGTGAAAGACCTTGGTGTGATTATTGATTCCAGCCTTTCATTTGAAGCACATGTAGATAATATTACCAGGATAGCATTCTTTCACCTCAGAAATATTGCCAGAATAAGAAATTTATTGTCGCTAAACGACGCAGAAAAACTAGTTCATGCTTTTATCACCTCTAGGTTGGACTATTGTAATGCCTTACTGTCTGGTTGTTCAGCTAGATGCATAAATAAGCTAGTCCAAAATGCAGCAGCGAGAGTCCTCACCAGAACCAGAAGATATGAGCACATCACCCCTATCTTATCTTCACTCCATTGGCTCCCTGTGAAATTTCGCATTGATTTTAAAATACTACTCTTGACATATAAAGCATTAAATGGTCTCGCGCCGCAGTACCTGAGCGAACTGCTAGTGTCTTACGATCCGCCACGCCTACTTCGATCAAAGGATGCAGGCTGCTTGTCAGTACCGCGTATTATGAAAAATACAGCTGGGGGCAGAGCTTTTTCTTACAAAGCCCCAAAGTTATGGAATAGTCTTCCAAATAGTGTTTGGGACTCAGACACAGTCTCAGTGTTTAAGTCCAGGCTAAAAACCTATTTATTTAGCAAAGCGTTTTTATAAATAGATTTGCCATAGGTAAAGGAGCAGATCTGGGGGACTCATGGACGTAGAGTATTATGGTGAACTGGTATGTTTGGATGCTGTCTTCCTCACTCTCATCGATCACTCAGGTTTGCTGACGGTGAGGTGATTGTTTGCTTTACATGTCAGGAAGCCCTCATGTTTGTGTTTCCTTCTGGCTCTCCCTTTTACTTATGCTGTCATAATTAGTCCTGCCGGAGTCTCTGCTTGCACTCTATAGTTAATATACATTCACATTATACATTGTGTGACTGTGACCATACCTAACTGCCATCTCTCCTCTTCTTCTCTTTCCCCCCTCTTTCTTTTTCCTCTCTCCTCCTGTCCCCCCCTTTCACTCTTTCTCTCTCTGTCGAGCTACACATGTCGTTCCTGAGCTGCCAGTGATCCAGACTCCCTCTGCCCTCCGGACCTGTCTGACCCATCCTGGTGCCCCGCTTCTGGCTGAAGATCTCGTCACATGGATGCCCCGTGTGTCTCTCTGGGATGCGTCTGGTGTCTGGGAATGATTCCCTCTACCTAGAAAATGGTTCTGGCCTTGACTGGTGTTGGCACCTATTTCTCTGGGGACTTGACAGTTCGATAGTTCATGACTGGAACTTCTTACAAGTCTACCTGGGTCTTCAATAACTACCTGGACTCCATATTAACATCAATTAACATCAGCTATTATAGCTGAACTGCCTCCCACCCTACACACTGTATAAATGCAGATCCTTTACTGCTTTCTGTTTCACCCAAATGAGGATGGGTTCCCTGTTGAGTCTGGTTCCTCTCAAGGTTTCTTCCTATTACCATCTCAGGGAGTTTTTCCTTGCCACTGTCGCCCTCGGCTTGCTCACCAGGGACAAACTGACCATTTTGATTCATACAAATTCACATTTCATACAAACTTAAATAATTCTTTTGACTATGTAAAGCTGCTTTGCGGCAATGGAAATTGCTAAAAGCGCTATACAAATAAAATTGAATTGAATTAAATTGAATTATCGAAGTGTACATTCCACCTAGCGCTAATGCTAAGGAAGCGCTATGGGAACTGTATACAAAGATCAGTAAACTGCAAAATACACACCCGGATGGACTGTTTATTGTTGCTGGAGATTTCAACCATGCAAATCTCAAGTCAGTGCTTCCTAGATTCCATTAGTATGTGGACTTTGCAACGAGAGGGGAAAACACGCTGGATCTTGTTTACACAAACATCCCCGGCGCATATCGGGCGGAGCCCCGCCCCCACCTCGGCTACTAAGACCACATGTCTGTTATGCTAATTCCAGCATACAGACCACTCGTCAGGCGTTCAAAACCGGTTCTGAAGCAGGTGAAAACCTGGCCAGCAGGAGCCATCTCTGCTCTTCAGGACTGTTTCGAGAGCACTGACTGGAACATGTTTAGGGAGGCTGCAACTTACGACGACTTCACTGACTTGGAGAAGTACACGTCATCAGTGAACTCGTCATAACACCAGCTACATTAACAAGTGCACCGATGATGTCAGTGTCTCCAAGAGCATCATCTCAGGTTCCAACCAGAAACCGTGGATTACTGCGGAGGTGCGTGCACTTCTGAGGACCCGAGACTCTGCCTTCAGAGCGGGAGACAAGGTGGCCCTCAGAACAGCAAGGGCCAAACTATCTCGGGCCATCAGAGAGGCAGAGCGCGCACACACCCAGAGAATCCACAATCACTTCAGGGAGAGCGGCGACACACGGCGCATGTGGCAGGGCTTACAAGCCATCACCCACTACAGGACGACATCACCTGCCTGTGACAGTGACAGTTCCCTCCCGGATGCGCTGAACAACTTCTACGCCCGGTTCGACAGGCAGAACGACGTAGCGGCGAGGAAGACCACCCCTCCTCCGAACGACCAGGTGCTGTGTCTGTGTCTCTGCTACAGCTGAGGTGAGGAAAACTCTACGCAGAGTCAACCCACATAAAGCTGCTGGACCAGACAACATCCCAGGCAGAGTGCTCAGAGAATGTGCTGAACAGCTGGCAGACATCTTCAACATCTCTCTGAGCAGCGCCGTCGTTCCCACGTGCTTCAAAGCCACCACCATCGTCCCCGTGCCCAAGAAGTCTACTGTGTCCTGTCTCAATGACTACCGTCCCGTCGCACTTACACCCACCATCATGAAGTGCTTCGAGCGGCTCGTCATGAGACACATCAAGACCCTGCTGCCCACTTTACTGGACCCACTGCAATTTGCGTACCGTCCTACACTCCATCTTGCCGTCACACACTTGGACAAGAAGGACGCATACGTTCGAATGCTGTACATAGACTTCAGCTCAGCATTCAACACTATCATCCCCCAACAACTGATCGGGAAGCTGAGCCTGTTGGGCCTGAACACCTCCCTCTGCAACTGGATCCTAGACTTTCTGACCGGAAGGCCTCAGTCAGTACGGATCGGGAACTGCTCAACTGGTCCCTCAACACCAGCTCCCTACACAAGAAAGCCCAACAGCGTCTCTTCTTTCTGAGAAGACTGAGAAAGGCCCAGCTTCCACCACCAATCCTGATCACCTTCTATGGAGAAACTATCGAGAGCATCCTGAGCGGCTGCATCACTGTCTGGTTTGGGAATTGTGCCATATCGGACCGCAAAACCCTACAGCGGATAGTAAGGACAGCGGAGAAGATCATCGGGGTCTCCCTTCCCTCCATTGAAGACATCCACACCACACGCTGCATCCGCGAAACGAACCGCATTGTGGCTGATCGGATACACCCCTCTCACACACACTTCACACTTCTGCCATCTGTAAAAAGGTACCGAAGCATTCGGGCACACACATCCAGACTGTGCAACAGCTTTTTTTTACAAACCATCCGTCTCCTCAACAAAAAGGGACTGAACTGATAAACACACACACACCCACACACATACACAAACATTATCACTCAGCTTAACTCAACTACATCAATACATCAAAACATTAAGACTGGACTGACTAATCAACACAAGCGCAGACACACTGACCTACACCACCGAACTATCCTACACACATCTGTAAATGCCTCACTGTTTATCTCTTTTGCACAATATTCATTACTTTTGCACAAATCTCAATTCTTGCTGCTATGTTTTACTACCTCAACACCATATTTTATGTTCTGATATGTCGTTGTCGCACTGTCACTTTGTTGTTGCTCGTTTGCACATTTGCACGTGCACTTTATGTTGTCTGTTGTCTGTAAAACCTGTAGATAGTCTTTTAGTTAGTTAGTTTTTAGTTAGTTTTTGTTAATTTATGTTGTAATTTATGTTAGGACTATCTGTCTTGTCTCTGCTAGCCAGCTAACTAGGCCTCTTAGTTAGCTAGTTTAGCTCCTCTGTTAATTTATGTTGTAAGTTTATGTTGCATGTAGCACCTTGGTCCTGGAGGAACGTTGTTTCGTTTCACTGTGTACTAACTGTATATGGTTGAAGTGACAATAAAGCCTACTTGACTTGACTTGTTTATTCTAGTTCATGGAGTGATCACATAAACTCGCTACATGAAGTGCTCGTTTAGAAAAAGCGTCTTTAACAGTGAACCTAAAAAAATGTGAATTCGGAAAAGCCTTAGTTTTAGAAAGTTTAAGTTAAGTCAATCTCTGATGTCCTTCACACAAGCAGAGATTTTGTCAATTTGGGCAGATGGAGTCGGTGTACAGATAGTAAAGTTGAATGTCGTCGGCATAAAAGTGATACAGTAGTTAAGACCATGACGTTGAAGGATCAGACCAAGGCATCTATTTAGAAAAAATGCCCCAGTGATTTCGGAGCTTCAGGAAATCTTCCGGCGCTCTGCGCATAACACCGGGCCAACTCATGTCGGAAAGAATTTATAAACGGTTTCTAAACGTGGGCTATTGTTTTTTTTTACTTATAATATTTGTTAATTTAATTTAAATGATGTTTTGGCTCAGGACTTCGATTCGGCATCGTGATTCTCCTCTTTAATTTACTCCATAGTTTTAATCAGCGGTCAGCCGCATGCATAAAGTTTTCCACAGCGCACCGGCAGAAGTAGACTAATGATTATGAACGCCTCGGGAAAACAGCAAGCAGACTGACTCTGACCATTTAAAAAAACGTTTGCGTTTATTTTCTGACGCGCTCAAGTTCACCAAAAACAATATAGAACAGCGCACCTTATTTGCTTTCAAACATTTACAAAATCACAACGTTTTTTCGTTATTGTGAGTGCGCTTAAATAAAAGTTTTATAAAGGCTATGTAGTCTTATATAGTTTTGCACATTAATCTGAGTCCTCATCTGTTACATTTGTGAGGACAATAGGTTTTTCCAGCCTGTCACGGCGTGCGCCCAAATCAATATCGCTCCTTGCTCACTAGTTAGGCGTCCTCCCCTTCAGATATGCGAAGCAGCGGGGCCGCGGAATTAGGCACGGATGGTAATAGTTAAAATATTAACAAGGGGGATGTTTGATGTCATGTGGGCATTATAAGATTTGTACTGAAAACTTCTAACTAAAAAGTGGCAGCTGGCACGCCTAAAAATAGACGCAGGTTAATTTTTTTTATAGTCTAAATAAAAATCAATACTGTTATAGGCTAACAGTATACTCACTGGACCCTCTACAATTTGCATACATCTTTATAGTCCTTTTGCACATGCGCGGGTGCGTTACAATAATAATAATAATAATAATAGAAAATAAATTCAGATAACTACTACTACCAATAATTCTGAATGAAAATGAATAATAAATACATATCAGTTTGAGCTTGACACGTTTATGAGCTCTGTCGCTTGCTGTCAATGGGCGCCTATAACATTTTTCGACTTCAGTAGACACACAATACTTTAGACTGAAACACGACTGCCCCCTACAGGTAATGAAGGGCATTTTCGCGGGATCCCTTTTCCGAAAACGTGCATTTTTAAAGGCCAGATCTGTATGTGTTACCTGCTGGTTTAACCGGCTCCTTTCATTTAGAAGTCAGGCCATGGTCTCTACATCTTTCATACAACTGAGCCAACTGGGTTGTGGTTGGAACAGAGTGTGACTAGACACCCCAGTAGGTAGCACCGGAAGTGACAACCACCCACTTGATGGTTAGCCACATTGTTTATCAATAAAGCTGTACTTTGTCTCTCTCACTGACAGCGAAGTATAGCACAGAGCACTCCTACCCCTCCATCACCTAAGAAAAAAAAAAACACCCCATTCCTCTGTCCAACATGTCAGCCTGCAAGATAAAAGAGAGATAAAAGACAAACAAATGCAACAGGGAGCCTCCCACAAAACTGCTTTTCCTTGGTTCTAGTGTGCCTGGCTCTATCCACTGGACTGGATCTGCCATGCTCTTTTAATAAGGTCAGTCAGTGGGCCTGTAACATACAAAAAATAATTAAACATTGTAAAAACCCAATAAGGGTGGTAATTGGTAAGGGTGGCATAGCCTGATGACGTACTGCAATCTACTGTACATTAGGCTACAGAACAACAGCATCATGTCCTAGAATCATTCCTTCCATTTAGCATTCATCTGGGTAATCTCCTGTTGCTGGTTCTGGTGGATCCCAGTCAAGGTTTTGATGAGCTCTGAAAATGGCATGGACTCCATGGGGTGTACTGTCTTCAAATATCCTGTGTTTCAGCACCACTGTAGAAAGGTTCTTTTTTTTGAGAATGAAGAGAAGTGGCAAGGTTATATTTTACTTTGCTTCACTTTTCAGCATTCTATTAATGGCACGCGCACACACACACACACACACACACACACACACACACACACACATAAAGGTCATTGGATCCCTCTATCTCTGCTGAAAAATGAGACATGTTTATATTTAACAGTACCATGCGATATCCAAACTCTAGTGAAACACTGGGATAAGTGTATTAGTGTGGCAGAGATTATATAAAGAAATAAATGGAGTTTTTACTCTGAGATTGTGTTGTACCATCACCCAATATTATCATCCCTGCACTGGCTACCTGTTCAGTTTAAAAATAATTACAGACTAGCATTACTTACGTACAAGGCTCTAAATGATCTTCTAACCCATTACAATCCACCACACTTCTTAAAATGGCAAAACTCTGGATTTCTGGTAGTTCCCAGAATATCAAAATCTACAAAAGGGGGTAAAGGGTTCTCATATTTAGCTCCTAAACTTTGGTATAGCCTTCCAGACACAGACACAGACACAGGGGCCCAGACACAGTTTACCAGTTTAAAAATAGTCTTAAAACACATGTCTAATCTGGCATACAAATAATTCATCCCATAACCTCGTACTCCAGTATATCTAAATGCATCTAGTGCTGCTAATATCCTGAATGGCATCTATGCTTATTGTTTTCACTTGTTCTTTTTTTTCTCTCCCCATCCCTAGGCATCTTGAGATTTTGCCAGTTCCAGTAGACAAAGGCCAACCCTGCAAAGATCTTGAGGCTTCCTGAGAAGGACCAGCTTTAGTTGAATTCAGCTTCATGATGGTTTGGATCTACACATGTTGCTCCTGAGCTCCCAGTGATCTAGAGTTTCATCTGTCCTCTGCACATGCTGACTCATCTCTGTGCTAAACTGGACTCCATGATAAGTTGGACAACTTCTGTTATACTGAACTTCCAGCAGCCTAACACACATGATGTCGTTATATAATTTCTGTTATCTGTTATCACCCAGATGAGGATGGGTTCCCTGTTGAGTCTGGTTCCTCTCAAGGTTTCTTCCTATTGCCATCTCAGGGAGTTTTTCCTTGCTACCATCGCTCTCTGCTTGCACATCAGGGACATCTCACAATCTCAATACAATCTAAAGACATTTTTTCTCACTAATACACACTTCGATAAATTTTCCTTTCATTTTGTGAAGCTGCTTTGGGACAATGACCACTGATAAAAGCCCTTTATAAATAAAACTGAATTGAATTGAAAAATTAAATTGTTGTGTTATCCTGCACAATCCAAAAGTCCCCCCTTGACTTTAGCGCCCCTCTTAGTCTGTTAAAAAGCTTCTCATATTCGATTATTACACTTTGTCCTAAATGCTTGCTTTTTTGCTTGCTCCATAAATGAGCCCCACTTGGTTTAATAATAAAAACTTAAGAAAATTAAAAAGAAATTAATTATGAGCATGCATTTCTTTCACAGCTATTGCATCCTCCTTACAACAATTGTTTCAGAGCATTTTTGTATTTCCCAATAGCCTGTTTAAAAGAGAGGAATCTTTACTCCTCCTTTAATATTTGTGCTTAGTGTTGCAGTTTATTGACTTAAGCGCCCAAGAGCTCTGAACTCTCTCTGAAAGTTCAAATGGCAGAAATGTTCCTATTACTTTTTCTTATTATAAATGTCAAGAGTTGCTGTTTATACTAAAAGAATCAGTTGTTGGTTTAATGCACACCAGATGTGCATTTTGTTTGTTACTGCAGAATCAAAAGAAATTTTTTCTCAGAATTCTGTGTTCATAGAGTGTTCTGTTTATGCACACTTTTTCTTTTTTCTTTATTGTGAAAAAGGAAGCTCTGAGTGATTTGCCTGGTATATATCAGAATCATTATTCTATTTTTGTAATAATGTGGGTCTTCTAACATGTGAAAGACGTCTTGTTGATAAAATTTAATTAAACACACACTCAGAAATGGACAAGTTTTATATAAATGCATTTGGACACATGCTTCAGTGCAAAGACACAGTACGGTCATGTCATGTTGGTATAAATACTGTTGTCTTTACCCAGGATAAAGTTAGTTCTTCATTGCTTCTTAATGTTCATGTGACTTAGAGACAAAATTCAGCCAATCATTAATGACTGCTATTTACTTTACTTTTAGCAACAAGGTTCGGACAAAACATAAGTTCAGCCTTGAAACAGAATGAATACGGTTTTATATGTGAGTACAGTTTCTAAAAATTTTTGCCAAATCAAGCAATGTACTTCCACCTGCCTGGCTGCTTCTCACGTCACCCTCCTCCCTCTTCTTCCTCACATAAGCATCTCTTAGACTGTTCTTTATATTATTTACCTATTATACAACTATAAACACACAAAAACAGTAACAATGCTGCATCTGAACACACACAACAGGCAGTGTGTAACACCAATAAATACAGCATCTCTGTTGATGCCCATACACTATCATGGTTCCACATGGTAATAGGCTGTAACATTATGTTTTACATCGCTCATTGTTCTAGTCTGCTCTCAGACTGACCGACTAATAACTCAAAAATAACTACCCAACACAGCTGTGCAGATATACAAGTGTACATAATACATCTGTCGCCGGTGAAAACTAGGTTTAAGTTCCATAATTGATGTGACATGTTCTATTGGAGGTTATTAGGAATCGATTGAAAACAGAACTTTAGTTCAAATATAAAGATAGAAATACATATAAAGATATCATGTTTACAAATATACTTTCTGCTTTTAAAAAACCTTTTTTTCTATTGAATATAATTCTATTGAATTTAATTTATAGATTATTCTATTGGAATTCTGATGGTGGTCAGAGATGCTTGTGGATGATCAGCTAGAATAGAAAAAGCTGTTATTACACACTGTGCATTTTTTGTTTGATGAGTCGGAGGCTGAATGTCTCTGGATTTGGATGAAAAAATCTTGTAATGGCTGCTCTTAAAGCTTAATCATGAGAGTTTAATGATGGGGTTTGTCATTGTGCCACAAAGCCAAAGGCTAAAAGCTCTCCACAACACTTCCTAATATATTAGGAAAATATTAATTGAATAAGAATGCTGAATTTGTTGGTCTGAGCCTCAGGAAAGAGCTGATATTGATTACTGCTGAAGAATTAATGGGACCCAAATGTATTTTTTTTTGTTAAAGTAACAAAAATGATAGCACGTTAATGAAGACACTGTAAAAAGAAAAATTCCTATACTGTCTTAAATGGCTGTCTAACTATCTGTATCTGTTTTAACGGTATCTGTGTATAAGGATGATGTGTGACAGTGTTTTTGCTTCTCTCTCTCTCTCTCTTTGCTTTTCCCCGTGTGTTTGTGTTTTTTTTTTGTAACTCTTAGTCAGCCTTTGGCGCTTCTCTTGCAGTCATTTTGTCTAGCCTCCTTGAGGGGAAGAACATTAGAAAAAAAGCTCTAAGAAATTAGAAAAGAAATCTATTTCTCCCGGACAACTATGAGGTCTGTGTGAAACCAAAATGAAACCATGGTTTATCTTCTTTCCAGTCACTTAACTTTTACATGTTTAAAAAAGTGGGAACGAGATGCTGCGTGAAATCGCTATGTAAACGCTCTTTGCGCGACTGGTTGTTGAAGCATGTGTGTCAAACACGCCAAAAATTTTGAAATTTATAACCTCGGTCAGGTGATGTTAGTTTGTAGCGCAGCCACATAAAGGGGCATTTTTTAATAGCAGGGAAAGGGTAACGGAGCTAATGCGGCTCACCTGCACTATGAAATGGGCCCTATATGGTTTTACTTGTCCTAATAGACAGTGTTGGTCACGGGGTAAGCTCTCGCGAGCATGCGCGATCGCAGCGCGAGAGAACCCGGAAGCGGCGGCGGGTCACGTGTGCCGGTATAAAGCCGGAACCGGCAAGTGGCTCGGGACGGAGAGATGAAGACAGCGCGCTGCAGGTGGAATAGAGAGAGAGCGATTGGTTGTTGTTTACAGTGGATTTCTTTCCTTGGACTCACATCAATACCCATCTCATTCCGTTTTCTCGTGCTCCCGGATTTACCATCTTATACCGGTGAGACCGAGCCATCTCTCCCGTACACCATTTCACACACAACAATATCATTGACTCTGGACTATCACACACACACACACACACACGCATACACTCCACACCTTTGTTTATATTTGTATATATTTTGTATATATTGGTTTTTTGGTGCACCTGGTTTATTTATTTATTGGTTTGTTTTGTACAATACACTTTGGTCTGGTTGGGTAATTGTTTTGTGTCGCGTCTTATATTGTCCCGCCTCGGTTGCGCAATACCGGAAGTGTTGTGTACAAGCCCATATTTGGATTCTCGACCCCGTAGCAAAGTAACTAGTGGTTTAATTAAATCCAAGCGTTACATAGTGGTGGCCCGTACGTACGGGGAGTCTGTATTTTTGGGTATTTTTCCGGTTTTGTGTGTCGTGGCTGAACAAAATGGACGCTAATAATGCTAATGCTAATGGTAGCCAAGCTGACTTTGCTGTTGATAGTTATGTGCTGGATGATGTGGATGAGGCATTTTTAACACGCCGTAACCCTACAGTTGAAATAGCTTCGTTGATTAGTTCTCTATATATATCTGATAGACATGATGATGATGATGATGATAAGGTTGTTACTCATGTTACTGATATTGATGTGGTGCACACACTACAAAATGAACTAAATCAATGCAAGGTGGATATGGGGGCGCTTACAGATAAAGTGAGCTCAGTAGAGCGGGATTTTAGACAGTCCCTAGACAGCAGTGTCAACCGGGAAATCAGTCTTCGTGACGCAGTGGACGCGAGCTTGGAAGGGCTGAAGCGCTACTGCCAGGAGGCCCTCGAGAAAATGGAGAGAGCCATCGTTGACTGTTTTCTACGACGTGACGTCATCTGGGAAAACCAGATAAAGACACTGCGTCTCACTCGTATGCCCACCAGCCACAGGTTACAGGCCTCAGGCCATAGGTAAAGGAGCAGATCTGGGGGACTCATGGACGTAGAGTATTATGGTGAACTGGTATGTTTGGATGCTGTCTTCCTCACTCTCATTGATCACTCAGGTTTGCTGACGGTGAGGTGATTGTTTGCTTTACATGTCAGGAAGCCCTCATGTTTGTGTTTCCTTCTGGCTCTCCCTTTTAGTTATGCTGTCATAGTTAGTCCTGCCGGAGTCTCTGCTTGCACTCTACAGTTAATATACATTCACATTATACATTGTGTGACTGTGACCATACCTAACTGCCATCTCTCCTCTTCTTCTCTTTCCCCCCCTCTTTCTTTTTCCTCTCTCCTCCTGTCCCCCCCTTTCACTCTTTCTCTCTCTCTCTGTCGAGCTACACATGTCGTTCCTGAGCTGCCAGTGATCCAGACTCCCTCTGCCCTCCGGACCTGTCTGACCCATCCTGGTGCCCCGCTTCTGGCTGAAGATCTCGTCACATGGATGCCCCGTGTGTCTCTCTGGGATGCGTCTGGTGTCTGGGAATGATTCTCTCCACCTAGAAAATGGTTCTGGCCTTGACTGGTGTTGGCAACTGTTTCTCTGGGGACTTGACAGTTCGATAGTTCATGACTGGAACTTCTTACAAGTCTACCTGGGTCTTCAATAACTACCTGGACTCCATATTAACATCAATTAACATCAGCTATTATAGCTGAACTGCCTCCCACCCTACACACTGTATAAATGCAGATCATTTACTCTTTCTGTTTCACCCAAATGAGGATGGGTTCCCTGTTGAGTCTGGTTCCTCTCAAGGTTTCTTCCTATTACCATCTCAGGGAGTTTTTCCTTGCCACTGTCGCCCTCGGCTTGCTCACCAGGGACAAACTGACCATTTTGATTCATACAAATTCACATTTCATACAAACTTAAATAATTCTTTTGACTATGTAAAGCTGCTTTGCGGCAATGAAAATTGCTAAAAGCGCTATACAAATAAAATTGAATTGAATTGAATTGAATTGCTCCCCTGCACAACAATTTCAGGATCCACATTCCCCCAGCACTTCAATTACTACAGCTACGGCCAAGGTCAAGCACCCTAGCAGTCATGATATCTACAACATTCCTCCTTGTGTTCAACCACACTCTTCTGCTCAGCCCACCTCCTCAGTCTCACCCTCTTCTGCTTCTCTTCATGCTCAACCATCCATACACGTGGAGTTTCCAGCCTTTGGCAACGCGTCAGAGACAGCTGATGTGTTTAACTTCCTTGAGCAAGCTGAGAATTATCTGGATATCAGACCACTGACCAGCCCAGAGCTGCTAGGAACCCTCGGCTCGGTTCTACGAGGACCTGCTCTGAGTTGGTGGAAGGCGGAGAAAGGCAAGGTGAAGGATTGGAAGTCTTTTAAACAGGCATTCATGGCGGCGTTTTTACCTGAGGACTACCTCACAGAAGTTGAAGTCAACTTAAGGTCTCGGGTACAGCAGCCGGGAGAACGCCTGAGGGACTTTGCCTATGACTACCGTGCCCTCTGTCTAAAGTGGAAGCCGGATATCTCAGAGGAAGAACTAGTGGGGCGAATCCTGCTGAACATCAACCCAAAAGTGGCCGGATGTCTAAGAGGAACGGTGAACACGGTGGAACAGCTGGTGAAGAGAGGTTCCAGGGTAGAGAAAGACTGCGAGGACTGTTTAAATTTAGGTCCAGATACCATTTCCCAAGAGCCCCCATCACTAAAAAGCGATGACGAACCATATCTAGCCATCACGAACACTAAAGCTTCCGCCGACCTACCCAGCGACATAAGTGAGATAATCCGAGCCCAACAGGAGGACCCTTCTATCTTAAAGCTGCTTTCTACGGACCATCCACGAAGCACACTAGATCCGAGGGTCTCATTCGAGCATCATCAAGGGGCATTATATCGCCGGGTACCAGTAAAACGCGGAGAGAAGTTCCAGCTGGTGGTTCCCCAGGTATTAATTAGAACCTTTCTACGTTTCTTCCACGACAATCCCAGGGGAGGACACCAGGGGCAACTAAAAACCCTGCTGAGGTTGCTAGATGTGGCATGGTGGCCGACCGTGCGAAAGGACCTCTGGCACTACTTAAGAACATGCAGCGTTTGCCAGCGACACAGAACAGACAACCCTAGACCTAGCAGACCACTAGCAAGGCACACCAATATCCCGTTTACACCCATTCCTACAAACTACTCATCACTGGACAGACAACGATTTATCACGGAGGAAGTGGAACACAGAGTACAACATCCGAAAGCCCAACAAGCCAGATATCAGAATACCCGAAGGAAAGAAGCGCACTTTCACCCGGGAGAACTGGTTGGGCTTAGAACTCACTCACTCTCCTCCCCAGCAAAGAAGTTTTCTGCACAGCTAGCGCCCAAGTGGGAGGGACCAGCAGAATTAAAGAAAAGAAGACGACCAATTAACTACACAGTGTCTTGGGGCAATCCACAAAAAACTAATTTATTGAACGTGGTTAATCTGAAGCGCTTTTACGGACGTTCTCCTCAGACGCCGGAGGCTTGGGGGGGGGGGTCTATGTAGCGCAGCCACATAAAGGGGCATTTTTTAATAGCAGGGAAAGGGTAACGGAGCTAATGCGGCTCACCTGCACTATGAAATGGGCCCTATATGGTTTTACTTGTCCTAATAGACAGTGTTGGTCACGGGGTAAGCTCTCGCGAGCATGCGCGATCGCAGCGCGAGAGAACCCGGAAGCGGCGGCGGGTCACGTGTGCCGGTATAAAGCCGGAACCGGCAAGTGGCTCGGGACGGAGAGATGAAGACAGCGCGCTGCAGGTGGAATAGAGAGAGAGCGATTGGTTGTTGTTTACAGTGGATTTCTTTCCTTGGACTCACATCAATACCCATCTCATTCCGTTTTCTCGTGCTCCCGGATTTACCATCTTATACCGGTGAGACCGAGCCATCTCTCCCGTACACCATTTCACACACAACAATATCATTGACTCTGGACTATCACACACACACACACACACACACGCATACACTCCACACCTTTGTTTATATTTGTATATATTTTGTATATATTGGTTTTTTGGTGCACCTGGTTTATTTATTTATTGGTTTGTTTTGTACAATACACTTTGGTCTGGTTGGGTAATTGTTTTGTGTCACGTCTTATATTGTCCCGCCTCGGTTGCGCAATACCGGAAGTGTTGTGTACAAGCCCATATTTGGATTCTCGACCCCGTAGCAAAGTAACTAGTGGTTTAATTAAATCCAAGCGTTACAAGTTGATTAGGTGCACCTGGAGGTTATAAATAGGCACGGACCGGAAACATCCCCAGGTAAATTTTATCTGAAAGGATGTCCAGTCACGCATACAGTGGGGCAATTGAGCACAGCATCTCGTTCCCACCTTGGCAGGGAACAGGGTTACAGCAAAGTAACCCGAGAAGTTCCCTTTCAAAAGCTACACTCGATGCTGGGTGAAAACGCTATGGAAACGAGAAAAACAACGCCACCGCACTGCAAGTGTCTGGACCCCCAGGGTTGTGTAGTGTGCACACAGTCCCCCAAGGGGTCTCAGACATAATTCTGGGATGCTAGCATTGCATGGATATCCAACTATAAAATCTGACAAATGTGTGCGGAGAGGACCAACCTGCAGCATTACACACTTGCTGCAAGGGGACGCCTCTTTCCAGAGCAATTAATGAGGCAAGCTCCCTGGGGCCCTAATTACTAGAGGCGAAGTCTTCCACGCGCCTCATAGGCTAGAGCAAGTGCCCCAAAGCAGAATCTGGTGCGCTAGCTTTTCCCAGCAGTGCGAACACAATCTGCCCTGGCGATTATTTACGAGATTACCGTAGTGTTGTCCACCCGCACTAGGACATGGTAGCCTCTCAACTACTGAAGGGAGTATTTTAGGGCCAGAAATAGAGTCACCATTTCGAGGCAACTGATGTGCCACGCGAGAAGATGACCCCTCTAGATCCCTTGGTCTGGATGGCCGTCTAAGACCTCACCCCAGCCCGTAAGGGAAGCGTCTGTCGTTAGCAGCTTGCGACGACAACATGGGCCTAGAGTTGGTCCCAGAGTCAAAGGCCGGGTTCTGAACCACATAGAAATCAGCCTTTTGGCCAATCCCCCTTATAGCCTTTGAGGATTGGCACATAAATGAAATCCCCTGGTTGTTAGGCACAACTGAAGCGATCTTATGTGCAGAAGGTCCAAGTGGACTGTGGACTGTGGACTAACACTCTCTGAAAGTAGTAAAAAGTTACTTTCTGGCCTAGCTTGATCCCATTTATGATATTGAGAATAGATTTTACCTGTGTAGGAGACAGCTGTGCCCGCATTGCGGTTGCATCCTATGTGACACCCATAATATGTCATACTTGAGCAGGAAAGAGAACGCTTTACGTGGCGTAGAGTCTCAATCCTAAGAATCAAAGTGAGCTTTGATGCTAAGACTGAGCCAGAATCAGCCAGTCGTCTATGTAATTCAGGATACGGCCCTGGAATCATAGAGCCAGGGCTGCATCTGTACATTTTATATAAGTGGGGGATGACATGGCTCGGCCATATGGAAGGACCGGATACTGGTAGGCTTTGCCCTGAAAGCGAACCTCAGGAACTTCCTGTGTTGTGGCAATATTTCTATATGCATCCTTCAGGTCACAAATCAAAGCTCTGGGTGGATTTAGGAAACAATCATTTTGGCTGTCAACATTTTAATATTCATCCCACAAAATTTTTAATTAGGTGCAACCCCCAGCTGTGTCTCTTGAAAAAACAAGAAATACTGATGATAATAGCTTGATTTTCTGTCTGGCAGGGGAACATGTTCTATGGCTCCTTTTCCCAGCAAAGTCTGTTATCTCTGCAGTGCTTCGTGACTAAAGAGACACACCTGAGTGCCTCCGACACTACTAAATTAGGGGAGAAAATCTGAAAATTTGGAAAAAGGGGATAAATTTATAAAGAGACATACCTGGCAGTAGGTTCCCTGCTGCCTTCTTTTCTAAAAAGTGCACTTCAGCTAGATGGGGGGGTTTGGGGTTAGATGTTTGGATTCCTAAAACATGGCAGGAAAAACCCGAACACCTAACATTTTGCTGGAGACCGCTATTCCCCGAACACCAGTGGTGGCGGAGATTGAACCACGGCCTCCTGAGGGTGCCAGGGAGGTGTCTATATTCCTTATTGGAAACTTTTACATGCCCTTTCCCGGGGGAAAACACCCCCATAGTCCTGGGCACGTAAGCCTTTTTTTTAAGAGGGGATGATGCTCCTCAGGGCTGGCCTTCTTGAGGCGGAATGTGAGGCGTGGCGAGTCTCGCCCCAATCTATGGGGGGTTGCTCGGCTCGGCAAACTCTCCTTTTGCACTTCACGCCTGGCGAGAACCGGACGGGGTCAGGACTGGGTGGCCGACAGCTCCGACCCCTGAGCACGGCAGGGAAGAAGCCTCACAAAGGCCAAATAAATCTGTGGTTCGGTGTAGCTCTGCAAATGCCCTATTGTCAACAGACCCGCCAGTGCTCAGATCTCTTAGTAGGACAGCTTGGTATAAATTTGAACAACGTTCACTATTTCACTAGATATTACTCAGTTGTCAATTATGTACCACTTGATAAGACTTTATAATGATTGTTTAGGTTTGACTGATTTGTCATGGATTAAGTCTATACATTCTACATTGTTAAATTAAAACAAAACATCGGTTACTGTAGTGATTTGCATGTTTATAATACAAGTATAAATTAGAGTATTTTAAACTTGTGATGAATTGTAATTAATCACAGACTATGGCTATCATTAACTAGATTAAACATTTTTAATCGATCGCACTAAGTAGCTCTAGTACTTCTTATTAATACCCATTAATAGCACTGAGTGTAGTTTAGCGAGCTTACCCCCCTTATGTTTCAAGGATGACTCCTGTTGTTAATGTCCGTTCTTATCATATCAGAAACATAGCAGAGAAAATATTCTATAACTAATTCAACTGTGAATGAAATGAGAATCAAACGTTTGTCTCCTGAATAACAGCGGAGCAAACCTTCAGCGGTAAAGCATTCCTCTGGGCTGTTATCCTGTTTATATACAGTGGGAGCCACGTCAAACAGTCGCCTGGAGCATGAAAGGTCCATGACAAGTTCATGCACGATCTGTGCACATAATGTGATCCCCCGCGATGACGCAGTTAACGATGCCCCGCTGTATAAACGCCCCCATGCGCGTATGAAGCTGGATATTGAAGGGGTGATGTTAAATGTTAGTGGCTATGCCCCACAGGTAGGGTGTAAGTTAGATGAAGTGATGCAGAGCAGAGAGAGTGGTGATTGGTGCATCAATGGACATATTGGTGGTAATGAAAATGTGATGGGCAGGTTTGGTCTTCAGGATAGGAATGTAGAAGGACAGATGGTGGTGGACTTTGCAAAGAGGATGGAAATGGCAGTAGTAAATGCTTTCTTTAAGAAAAGGGAGGAACATAGGGTGACATATAAGAGTGAAAGCAGAAGCACCCAGGTAGCCTACATCTTGTGTCGACGTTGTAATCTGAAAGAGATTAGTGACTGCAAAGTGCTGGTAGGGGAGGGTGTAGCCAGACAACACAGAATGGTGGTGTGTAAAATAACCCTGGTGGTGAGGAAGGTGAAGAGGACAAAGGCAAAGCAGAGAAAAAAGTGGTGGAAGCTGAGAAAGGAAGAATGTTGTGTAGTCTTTAGGGAGGAGTTGAGTCAGGAGGTGCTTTCAGTTGACTGGACTACAGCCAATGTGATCAGGGAGACAAGAAGGAGGGTACTTGGTGTATCATCAGGTAAGGCAAAAGTGGACAAGGAGACTTGGTGGTGGAATGAGGAAGTCCTGGAGTGTATACAGGGAAAGAGGCTAGCTAAGAAGAAGTGGGACTCTGAGAGAAACGAAGAGAGAAGACAGAAATACAGAGAGATGCAGCGTAAGGTAAGGGTAGAGGTGGCGAAGGCAAATTCAAATCAAATTCAAATTTTCAAATTCTCTATCCAATTCTCTAGGCCAAACAAAGAGCATATGAGGACTTGTATGCTAGATTGGATAGTAAGGAGGGTGAGGTGGATATGTACAGGTTGCCAAGGCAGAGAGATAGAAATGGGAATGATGTGCAGCAGGTTAGAGTGATTAAAGATGGGGATGGAAATGTACTGACAGATGCCAGGAGGGTGATAGGAAGATGGAAGGAGTACTTTAAAGAGTTGATGAATAAGGAAAACGAAAGAGAACAAAGAGTAGAAAAGGTGACTGTTGTGGAGCAGGAAGTAGCAAATATTAGTAAAAGTGAGGTGAGAAGGGCGTTGAAGAGGATATAGAGTGGAAAGGCTGTTGGTCCTAATGACATACCTGTGAAGGTATGGAAGTGCTTAGGAGAGGTGGCAGTAGAGTTTCTAACTAGATTGTTTAACAAGATCTTGGAGAGTGAGAGGATTCCAGAAGAATGGAGGAGAAGTGTATTGGTGCCGATTTTTAAGAACAAGGGAGATTTGCAAAGCTGTGGCAATTACAGAGGCATGAAGCTAATGAGCCATACAATGAAGCTGTGGGAAAGAGTAGTGGAAGCTAGGTTAAGGGCAGAGGTGAGCATTTGTGAGCAGCAATATGGTTTCATGCCTAGAAAGAGTACAACAGATGCAGTATTTGCTTTGAGGATGCTGATGGAGAAGTACAGAGAAGGTAACAGGGAGTTGCATTGTGTCTTTTTAGATTTAGAGAAAGCGTATGACAGGGTGCCAAGAGAGGAGCTGTGGTATTGTATGAAGAAGTCTGGAGTGGCAGAGAAGTATGTTAGAGTGGTGCAGGACATGTATGAGAGCTGTAAGACAGTGGTAAGATGTGCTGTAGGTGTGACAGAAGAGTTCAAGATGGAGGTGGGTCTGCATCAAGGATCGGCTCTAAGCCCCTTTTTGTTTGCTCTGGTGATGGACAGAATGACAGATGAGGTAAGACAGGAGTCCCCATGGACTATGATGTTTGCAGATGACATTGTGCTCTGTAGCAAGAGCAGATAACAGTTGAAGGAAAATTTGGAGAGGTGGAGGTATGCTCTGGAAAGCAGAGGAATGAAGGTTAGCCGCAGTAAGACGGACTACATGTGTGTGAATGAGAGGGACCCAAGAGGATTGGTGAGGTTACAGGGAGCAGAGGTAAAGAAGGTGCAGGACTTTAAGTACTTAGGGTCAACAGTCCAGAGCAACGGAGATAAAAGAGTATCAGCGAAAATTAAAGGAAAGGCGTACAGAACAGTGGTAAGACCAGCGATGCTTTATGGCTTAGAGACAGTGGCACTGAAGAAAACATATATATATATATATATATATATATATATATATATACAGTGGTGTGAAAAACTATTTGCCCCCTTCCTGATTTCTTATTCTTTTGCATGTTTGTCAAACTTAAATGTTTCTGCTCATCAAAAACCATTAACTATTAGTCAAAGATAACATAATTGAACACAAAATGCAGTTTTTAAATGAAGGTTGACGTTATTAAGGGAGAAAAAAAACTCAAAATCTACATGGCCCTGTGTGAAAAAGTGATTGCCCCCCCTTGTTAAAAAATAACTTAACTTTGGTTTATCACACCTGACTTCAATTTCTGTAGTCACCCCCAGGCCTGATTACTGCCACACCTGTTTCAATCAAGAAATCACTTAAATAGGAGCTACCTGACACAGAGAAGTAGACCAAAAGCACCTCAAAAGCTAGACATCATGCCAAGATCCAAAGAAATTCAGGAACAAATGAGAACAAAGATCTATCAGTCTGGTAAAGGTTATAAAGCCATTTCTAAAGCTTTGGGACTCCAGCGAACCACAGTGAGAGCCATTATTCACAAATGGCAAAAACATGGAACAGTGGTGAACCTTCCCAGGAGTGGCCGGCAGACCAAAATTACCCCAAGAGCGCAGAGACAACTCATCCGAGAGGCCACGAAAGACCCCAGGACAACATCTAAAGAACTGCAGGCCTCACTTGCCTCAATTAAGGTCAGTGTTCACGACTACACCATAAGAAAGAGACTGGGCAAAAACGGCCTGCATGGCAGATTTCCAAGGCGCAAACCACTTAAGCAAAAAGAACATTAAGGCTCGTCTCAATTTTGCTAAAAAACATCTCAATGATTGCCAAGACTTTTGGGAAAATACCTTGTGGACCGACGAGACAAAAGTTGAACTTTTTGGAAGGTGCGTGTCCCGTTACATCTGGCGTAAAAGTAACACAGCATTTCAGAAAAAGAACATCATACCAACAGTAAAATATGGTGGTTGTAGTGTGATGGTTTTGGGTTGTTTTGCTGCTTCAGGACCTGGAAGGCTTGCTGTGATAGATGGAACCATGAATTCTTCTGTCTACCAAAAAATCCTGAAGGAGAATGTCCGGCCGTCTGTTCGTCAACTCAAGCTGAAGCGATCTTGGGTGCTGCAGCAGGACAATAACCCAAAACACACCAGCAAATTCACCTCTGAATGGCTGAAGACAAACAAAATGAAGACTTTGGAGTGGCCTAGTCAAAGTCCTGACCTGAATCCTATTGAGATGTTGTGGCATGACCTTAAAAAGGCGGTTTATGCTAGAAAACCCTCAAATAAAGCTGAATTACAACAATTCTGCAAAGATGAGTGGGCCAAAATTCCTCCAGAGCGCTGTAAAAGACTCGTTGCAAGTTATCGCAAACGCTTGATTGCAGTTATTGCTGCTAAGGGTGGCCCAACCAGTTATTAGGTTCAGGGGGCAATTACTTTTTCACACAGGGCCATGAAGATTTGGATTTTTTTTCTCCCTAAATAATAAAAACCATCATTTAAAAACTGCATTTTGTGTTTACTTGTGTTATCTTTGACTAATAGTTAAATGTGTTTGATGATCAGAAACATTTTGTGTGACAAACATGCAAAAGAATAAGAAATCAGGAAGGGGGCAAATAGTTTTTCACACCACTGTATATATATTGTTAATTTATGTCTTCTGATAATGTTTTTTATGTTTTAATGACACATTTTTACGTTTTAAATAAGACATGTTGGCATATTCACGAATCCGGACATTCGCATAGTTAACACTATCAGATACTATCAGGAAATTAAATTAAAAAATATTTAAACTGAGACATTGCCATGTCTTTCACTGTTTTGTCCCTGTTAAAACATTACAAAAACTATATAAGAAACGTATTAGGAATTTTAAAGCACAAATTTGGGCATCTCTTTTTTAGCATTATGAAAATAATATGAAGCACATATACACACATTCATCATGAAAGATCTGTTGTAAAACAAAATAAAATTCATGTTTGCTTCAGCATTGGAAACAATATTGTTTTAGGCTAACTAATTATACACAATTCTTCGTTGTACTTTGTCCGGCTTTTAGATAAAGTCCTTCCATGCGCCATCTGGCGGATATTCAGTGAAGCACAACACATTTATTTAAATTCCCGAATGTTGCTTAAGGCAAGTCGCGGCATGCCATGCGCTAAATTGCAGCATCTTGCGGGAAAACACATGGTTAGCTGATCACAGTGTTTAGCTAATCGCCATGGTTAGCTGATCACAGTGTTTAGCTAATCGCCATGGTTAGCTGATCACAGTGTTTTGCTAATCGCCATGGTTAGCTAATCAAAGTGTTTAGCTGATCACAGTGTTTAGCTAATCGCCATGGTTAGCTGATCACAGTGTTTAGCTAATCACCATGGTTAGCTGATCACAGTGTTTAGCTAATCGCCATGGTTAGCTGATCACAGTGTTTAGCTAATCGCCATGGTTAGCTGATCACAGTGTTTAGCTAATCGCCATGGTTAGCTGATCACAGTGTTTAGCTAATCTCCATGGTTAGCTGATCAGTGTTTGGCTAAATCACCATGGTTAGCTGACCACAGTGTTTGGCTAAATCACCATGGTTAGCTGACCACAGTGTTTGGCTAACTCACTATGGTTAGCTGACCACAGTGTTTGGCTAACTCGCTATGGTTAGCTGACCACAGTGTTTGGCTAAATCGCTATGGTTAGCTGACTGCCATGTCATTAGTCCTGTCTCTGATCACAGCCATTACCACCCAATCATGACACTATTATTGTTAGTCAGCCCGTGGCTGTTCAGGATCAAGTTTACAGGGCTTCTCAGTCTTTCGTTAATTTTATTTCAGACTCGAAACCAATATGGCTTATTAAAGATGCACTGTTTTATTGTACATGGCTGTTTTGTAATGTTCAGCAAAGTAAACACTGTCTATAGTGCAAATATACTTTGGACATCTCAAAGTGTTGATGTAATAGAGACACGTCTTATTAGATTCTTTTGCACTAATGTTATCGTGGTGTGAATTAACATATTGATGTATTTCACTTAGGACAAAATGGACCATGTGTATGTTTAGTATTTTTTTAAACAGCTGTGTTCATAGGTTTAATCAGCTATTTACAAGACAATGTTGATGCACTAACGGTCAAAGTGCCACAGGTGTGGGTGTGCTCCTGCTTTCGTCAGGTTTGTCTGAGCCGACTTTAACACAAACACATTTGTGCGCTGGAGGACAGTCAGTAGTAGGCGAAGTCAGTACATTCTCCACTGATATTTCTCGCCTTAACTTTTTCACATTCCACTCCTCGTACGTTTGTCTTTTAATGAAGTTCTTAAAACCCAAAGCATTTTTAAACTAAGAAAAAAATAAATATGGGTCACTTAAGCACAAAATCACACAGGCACAAATGATCAAGTGTTTAATAAGTGTTGTCGTTTTCTCAAACATTTTCCCAACTTGGCGTTTATAAAGATTCAGACAGACTGAATTTAAGAATGCACCCCTAGGAACCTCAAACACACACACACATTAAAGAGCAAAGCGGAGATGCGCATTCACACCTCTGACTGTCTTTTGTCTTGTAAATAAGAATCCTCATTCACCTTCCAATCCCCCCCCAGTGCACACACTCTTTGTCTGTACTGTACACTGTAGCTATGTTTGTTGGGGCACTTGGTTATACACATCACTTTAATGTATGAAAACTTACTTCCTGGTTTGTTTTATTTTAAATATTGCTTATTACCTCATTTAGTGAAATAAACAATATTATCATTGTGTAAATTAACTTATTGATGCCTTTTAATTAAGGACAAAAACTGACCCTGCGCTTGTGTTTAGGACTGCTGAACTGCTGTGTTAATAGGTTTAATGAACGATTTACAAGACAACAGTCAAAGCATTTGTGGATGGAGAGGTGCCTGTGTGCGCTCCTGCATTTCTCTGTTGGCTTTAACACAAGCACATTTGCGCACAGACAGGTCTACAGAACCCCTCCCCCCGCAAAAAAAAACAAAAAAAACAGAGCAATTAGCACCATGTCATAGTCAGTATTCTCTATTAAGGTTTCTCACCGTCCACTCCTCCTAAGTTTTTCTTTGCTCTTTTGATGGAGTTCTTAAAACCCAAAAACATTTATTTATACTGAGAAAAAATGGTACTAGTACAAACTAGCACAGATACATATGATCAAGTGTTTTACTGTTTATTTGTTTCTATGACCAATTATTATTAGCCCAACTCTTTGACTATTTAAAACAAAGTTGTCTCCCATTTTTTGCCCATTGAAGTAGTTGGTTTAAGTAAATGTTTTTTTAAATACCCAAACAATCCCCCAACAAGTAAAACACGCAAACATGACTTAAAAATAATATTCTTCCAAAACTAGTCAAAGTTAAAACAGTAATTTGTATCAAACAGGTGAATACATTTTGTATTTTTGCTTAAAGGTCATTAAAATACCTGAAAAACACCAGATGCTTATTAGTCTCTATCTGGTTCTTTTATATTAAAATATCCATTTTTAAAAACTATCAGCAGCTCCAAAAAAACAGCCATCACCCGTCTGACCTATCCTCCACAGCACACACCTCCCCCCACTCCTTAACTGATAAAAACCAGGGTTTTTATCCAGCTCGTTAACAAAGCGCTCGCGCTACCGTGCAAACTCACGGGCAAACTGTGGAAAATATAAATCAGTGTTCAGTGTTCAGCTCGCTAGCTCCTGTACAGCTAGCCTCAGCTTGTGTCCTTCATGAACTGCATCACAATATATTCCAGTCACAGAAATAACCTGCAGATTAACTCTTACTTAAAGAATTAATAAATGCTAAATTTATCCAGAGAACACGTGGTCAAATTCTGAAGACAATGCCAGAGAGCACAAACACTCTTCACTGGGTAGTGCACCTTTTGTAATAGGGACATTAATAGTGTTTTTAACGTTTTTTGGAAACTTTTTGAGGAAAATAGGAGAGACGTTGTGAGTTTGTGACACTGACAGTAAGCTATAATGGTAACTACAGACTTGGTAAACAGACCATTAAGTTATCTAAAGTTACATCTGACCACTGCTGGTGCTGCTAGTGATTTTACTTACCGTAAATAGTCCATTAAGCTGCCATCTTTATCTCTGTAGTGCCGTTTAATAGCATCAGTTAGGCGGAGGTGGGTTGTTAAAATCACGTGTTTGCCAAACAAACACACAAACTCTTCTCTGTCACGATTGTTTTTGAAGGTAAGGCGCTGTTTAATTTGTTTTTCTTTTGTTGTTGTTGTTGTTTTACTTTACAGTAGTGATCCTGTTAGTATGCGCTCACGCGAGTGTGACTAGCGATGTTCCTTGCTAATTTTTAAACGAGTTAAAAAACGGTCTCTCCGTTAATGCATGTGTGTAAACACCCTGCGTGCACAAACGGAAATATTTTATCTGTCGGGATTTATTTTTACATTTTTTTAAGGTAAAGTACAGGTTAATTTGTTTTATTTTTACTTTATATTTTGTATTAATTATTTTTATATATTTATTTTTTTGGGCTGTAGAACAAATAATTTAAGTTTCTATTATTTCCTATGGGAAAATTAAATTTGGTTTACGAGTGTTTTGAAATACGAACCCGCTTCCGGAACGAACTATGCTTGTAATCTGAGGTTCCACTGTACAGTATTTTACATTACGGTGTATTTTATCTATTTCCGTTTAATATACTGGCAGATAATATTTTGCTGCAAAGTAAAGCTTAAAATGTAACTTCTGCTTGGGGTTGTTTTTGTTAAATTTTTTATGTTTTCGCTGATGTTTTTTTCGCTGTTATTCAAAAATCGGCATAACAAATCGATTGATAACGCATAATATCTGGAACAAATATCTGTCCATACGGATCAGTATGTCTTTAGTCATTTAACCAGCATAACGTTTTCCCATCAAAGATCTGATGGGACATTAATCACTTATCACAACTGTGAATAGATGCAGCAGCAGAGACAGATTAAATCCCCATAAACATTCACACTTGAACACAATACTAACAAACTAAACAGTTTCAGAGGGTCAGCGCCTGTTATCAGGACAGGAATCACCTACAGGATACTACTGTATTTTTCACTGTTATATATTTTTGCCATAGTTTCATTTGGTTTTTACACGATTTCATGTTTTATTTGTTTGTGTGTGTACGTGTGTGTGTGTGTGAGAGAGAGAGTGAGAGCGAGCGCGTGTGTGTGAGAGAGGGCTTATATTGTGATTAATCCAGGGTTACTAAAGCCTGGCTTACTACTACTAATAAAAAATATTTCAATGTAACCCATGGGTCTCAATCACAAAATCAGCCAACGCTGTAAACAGATGACACGACAAATTATATACACTGAAACGTTCATTTGAACATTTAAAAATATATATATATAAAAAAAACATAAATATAAAGACAATCGACTATTATTGTCAGGGTCAAGTTTACGAGGCTTCTCAGTTTTTCGTTAATTTTACTTCTAACCCGAAACCAATGTGGCTTATTAAAGATGAACTGTTTTATTGGACATGGCTGTTTTGGTTCGAATATAATGTGAACGTCTCAAAGTCACGTCTCTTCAGATCCTTCTGCACTAATGTTATCTCGGTGTAAATTATTAACGTATTGATGTATTTTACTTGCAGACAAAATAGACCATGTCTAGTAACAAAAGTAACAAATTTGTCATTTCTCTTCTCTTACGCAGCACGGCTAAAAAGATAATAAAAATTAAACCAATCCTGCCATGATGCTACCCTGCCCATACACAACACTGGCTGGGGAGATGAACTTAGACTTTCCAAAACTTACTATTATTTCTTAAGATGAAATTAAGCTAGGATGAAGAGAACAGAAGTGAACTCCCCTCTGTGCAATATCTAAGTGTAACTGGAGCAGCCACAAAATGCCCCACGTGTAACTCTGATTAGGAAAAGCTCACAGACACCAAACCTGCAGCACTTTGGTGTAATTTTTATTATCTTTCGTTGTAGGGCATAGCACACCTGTGAACGTCTTTTGTTTTGTAAATGATTATCCTCATTCACCTTCCAATCCCCCACAGCGCACACACTCTGTATACCGTTGCTATGTCTGCTGGGGCACTTGGTTATACAAAGCACTTTAATGTATGAAACACTTACTTCCTGGTTTGTTTTATTTAAAAAAATAAACAATGTTATCATCGTGTAAATTATTAACATATTGGTGTCTTTTGGTTAAGGACAAAAACAGACCCTGCGCTTGTGTTTAGGACTGATGCTGAACAGCTGTGTTCATAGGTTTAATCAACGATTTACAAGACAACAGTTAAAGTGTTTGTGGATGAGAGGTGTGTCTGTGCTCATGCATTTCTCCATTGGTTTAACACCAACATTTGCGCAAAGACAAGTAAGTCTAAAGAACCCCTCCCCCCGCCAAAAACCACACACACACAGAGCAATTAGCACCATGTCACAGTCAGTATTCTCCACTGAAGTTCCTTACCTTCCACTTCTTCTAAGTTTGTCTTTGCTCTTTTGATGAAGTTCTTAAAACCCCCCAAAAATTTTATACTAAGAAAAAATTATTATGGGTCACAATCACAAACACAAACTAGCACAGAAACATATGATCAAGTGTTTAACTGTTGTTTTCATTTATTTCTATGACCAGTAATAATATTATTAATAATAATAATAATAATAATAATAATAATAATTATTATTATTATTATCATTAGCCCAACTCTTTGACTATTTACGTCAGTTCCCATTTTTTGCACATTGAAGTTGTTGGTTCAAGTAGTGTATTTTTAAATACCCAAACAATACCCCAACAATTAAAACACGCACATGACTTTAAAAATAAAATTTATTCTTACAAAACTAGTCTAAAACAGTAATTTGTATAAAACAGGTGAATACATGTTTAATTTTTTCTTAAAGGTCATTAAAATACCCAGGTAACACCAGCTGCATATTAGTCTCTATCTGGTTCTTTTATATTAAAATATCATGTTTTAAAAATATTTTAGATGGAACTGTTTAATTCTTTGTTTCCCCCCTAAAGTATCAGACGTTTTGCAATTTTATGTTCAGAATATACAGTAGACCTGACCAAACATAATTCTAAAGCTGTTGCACTTTGACGTCACTTTGACCTACGGCTCCCTCAAGAGCTTGTTCAGGCTCCTCCAGTAGCTCCAAAAGGCCAACCGTCATCCGTCTGACCCCCCAATCCTCCACAGCAGAGCTCTGATTAAAGAAAACAGGAGAATTAAGTGAAGACAAAAATAAATAAACTTTACAGAATATCTAGTTGTAATAAATATGAAAGACATTAGTAAACCTACCCCACAGAGTGTGTAAAATACTGTTTTGGGGAATTCTGGAATGTAAATAAACTGCCTGTGCTAATGTTAACCAGTGAACTGTATTATCGTCTGCATTAAATTAACCGAGAATTTACTTAATGCGCTTTTCAAACAAATAAGTTAAGCGATATACCACTCCTAAATCTATCCTCAGCTTGTGTCCTTCATGAACTGCATCACATTATATTCACAGATATAACCTGCAAATTAACTCTTACCCAAAGAATAAATAAATGCTGAATTTATCCAGACAACACGCGGTCAGATTTTGAAGGTATTTACAGAGAGCACAAACACTCTTCATCGGGTAGTGCAGCTTTTGGAATAGGGACATTAATAGTATTTTCGAAGCTTTATTGTCTTTTTTAGTTAAAGAGTCTTTTTTTTTACTTTTTTAGTCCATTAATCCGCCATCTTCTTCTCTGTAGGGCAGTTTCATAGCGTCAGTGCGGCGGGGATGGGGGTGGGTTGTTAAAATCACGTGATTGCAACTCAGCGCAGCTAAATTGCTGGCTTGTGTTAACGTGTTCTTGAGAACGAAGCGCCATCTAGTGGTGGAACCAGGTAAATGCATAAATAGGGCTTGAATGGGCGTGTTTACTGTAAAATCTTGACGCCTTTTTCGAAGGAAAAGGAGGGGGGGCTACGGCGTGCATAGGGCAGCCGTACGCCATTCGCACGCCATTCACACAGTCGCGGCTATTTGGCGTGGCTCCATCTGTAGTCAGCTGGCTAGCAGAGACAAGACAGATTCACCTGACAACATAAATTAACAACATAAATAAATAAAAACTAACTAGCTAACCCAAAGAGGAAGACTATCTATATTTTTTTTTTTTTATTTTATAATTTTTTTACAGACAACATAAAGTGCACATGCAAATGTGCAAACAAGAGAAACAAAGTGACAGTGCAACACAACATAACATAATATAATAGTCTGTGGTGTTGAAGTGATAAGTTGAGGTAGTGGAGAAACACTAAACATTCCTTAACATAGCAGCAAGAATTAAGAAGTTAGTCCGAGAAAGTTTGGCCCTTGCTTTTCTAAGCGCCACCTTGTCTCCCGCTTAAACGGCAGAGTCTCGGGTCCTCAGAAGTGCACGCACCTCTGCAGTAATCCACGGTTTCTGGTTGAGTCGTGAGATGATACTTTTGGAGACAGTGACGTCATAGGTGCATTTGTTGATGTAGCTCGTCATTAATGACATGTACTCCTCCAAGTCAGTGAAGACGCCGTAAGTTGCAGCCTTTCTAAACTTGTTCCAGTCAGTGTTCTTGAAACAGTCCTGAAGAGCAGAGATTTACCCACGGTAAATAAAAATGTCTGCATCTAACAGTCACAAACTCCACCAGCGATAAGCAATAACTAGAAACTAGTACTAGAGTTCTTGCACCATTTCGTGTTGATGTAAACATACAAGCCGCTGCCGCGAGTCTTACTGCACAGATCTGCATTCGGGTTTGATTTTAGCCAAGCACAGACTCCTGCACGATTGCCATGCTTTCGCTTCTTGCGCACCGCTGCTAATGACCCCTTCTCCGGCCGCCAACATCTGGTTCATGCAGCAAGCCGAGGTCGTGTAGCTTTTCCATACACAGAATAAAATAAACGCGGTACACACAAAAAGTATCAACGTAGCACCATTTTGGCTCTGGAGCTACACACAAAAAGTAACAACGTAGCACCATTTTGGCTCCGGAGCGGCCGCTGTGTGCCACCATCTTGGATCACATATTGTCTTAGAATAGCCAGTCTAGTTGCCTGTGTCATGATTATAAAAGCTTCACCAATGTATTTGTCCTTCTCCATCAGCATTCTTAAAGCAAATACTGCATCTCATGTGCTCTTTCTAGGTATGAAACCATATTGCTGCTCACAAATGCTCACCTCTGCCCTTAACCTAGCTTCCACTACTTTTTCCCAAAGGTTAATTGCATGGATCATCAGCTTTATGCCTCTGTAATTGCCATAGCTATGCACATTATATGCAAAAAATTTTTTTCAATTCAATTCAATTTTATTTGTATAGCGCTTTTAGCAATTTTCATTGCCGCAAAGCAGCTTTACACAGTCAAAAGAATTATTTAAGTTTGTATGAAATGTGAATTTGTATGAATAAAAAAGGTCAGTTTGTCCCTGGTGAGCAAGCCGAGGGCAACAGTGGCAAGGAAAAACTCCCTGAGATGATAATAGGAAGAAACCTTGAGAGGAACCAGACTCAACAGGGAACCCATCCTCATTTGGGTGAAACAGAAAGCAGTAAATGATCTGCATTTATACAGTGTGTAGGGTGGGAGGCAGTTCAGCTATAATAGCTGATGTTAATTGATGTTAATATGGAGTCCAGGTAGTTATTGAGATTAAATCTCACCTTCACCGTCCGATCTGTCTTCTTCTTGGTCTTCTTCTTCATTTGATCTGCGGCAGGCAAAGTAGGTGGTAAGTTGGTCTGGTCTGTATGATTCTTGGTAAAGTGGTTTTCTTAACTTGACACTGAGGCCTGGAGAAGCCCTCCACATTTCTCTAACACACTGGCCACTTAAACATTTGCAGGCTTAGAGTTTGTGTGGGAGAAATTGTCTTTATTAGAATCTATATGTACCATAGGCCTAATTGAGTTGGCCACGAGAAAATGTTGAAAATTTAGTCATAAATGTATAATCAAAAATAGGTTTGGCTTTACTGTATATGATAAGTGTAGACAGAAATCACTAAACACAGCAAGCAAGACAATACCCTGGAATTCTACTTGGTGACAGTGGGTATGCACAGACAAACTTCTTGTTCACTCCTTATCTCCATCCAGTCAGACCAGAGCAACAGCGCTATAACCAAGCTCACAAGCTCACCAGAGGGCTAATAGAGCACATGTTTGGTGTATGGAAGAATCGTTTCCAGTGTCTCTGAAATACACTGCGGTTTGAACCTAGTAGGTGCTGCATTGTTATTGTTGCAACAGCAGTGCTTCATAATTTGTTTAACAGTGTGGCGGCCCAGACCCTGATATTAAAGATGATGATGACCAACATGTCCCCATCGCTGAGCTTGCCAATGACAGAAATGGACTTGCTTACAGAGATGCTTTTGCTTTGCAGCACTTCTCATAAATGTACCTTGAGTGATACATAAATGATTGGCATAGACAGGTAAAAACAAATTGGGAAATTATTTATTTAACTGAGGTTTGGTTCCAAAGACAGTTGACACTGCTGCTGCTTCATGTCTCTCTCTTTCATAGTCAACTCAAGATGAAGAATTTTTATTTTTACTTCATGTTCTTCTTTTAAATATTGTAATTTACATTCATGGAACTCTATGGCAAGTTTCTTATAAATGGTCATCCTTTTTCCACTTGATCTGCTGCCTGGATTAGAGACTGCTGGATGCTGACTATTCATGCTACTGCAGGAGACTGGATGCTGCTGCATGTTGGTGCTGGCTGCTGCTGGATTTATTTGAGCCTCTTGACAGTTTACTTCGCCCCCCAAGTCTTGGGTCAAGATCAGGTCATCTTTGAATGAAACAAGAATGTAGTATTACATTTGACTTCAACAATAAAGGTAATTACATCATTTTTGTTACAAGACATGACTTGCATTTAATTATGTTGGATGGGATAGCACATGTTACTGTAAATTGGATGTGTCCTATCAAATAAATCTTTAAAATATTGCTGACCTGAACTGTCCAAATGGTCATCATCTGGAATATCTTCCAGAGGTTGCTGACTTTCAATAATCCCAGCCAACAAGTCCCCCAACTCCTCTGTGTCTGGTGGAACTGGGAGTCACCCACCTGTCTTGAACTGCTCTTGACTCATAGCAGCAGTTGTTATTTTTTTCAGGTTTATTTTTATGTTTTTCCACAGGACCTTTACAAGATAATATACAGTACACTCTGAAGTAGAAGTTCTAAATTATATATATATATATATATATATATATATATATATATATATACATTTCATTAATAAAACATTTATAATTGACTGATTTTTAAGAATGGGGCAACAATAAATCTTACCTGAACTTGTTGGAGTGTCAAATATTAATTCAATATGAAAATCCATACTCTCTTCTTTTTGTTTTCCGTACCTGATTCATGCTGTTTGTTTTCAATTACAGGATAGTTTTATACAATTTGTTTGAAAAGGGTCTTCTCAAATTTACTGAGGTTTTTTTGAGCTTTTTCTTTGGCCTTTATCCATTTTTTTTGGTTAAGTGTAGTGACTCCTGTTCCACACACTCCTTAAGACTAATGAACTACAAGTGTTCCATTCCAGGTTTTTTATAGCAACCTCTCCTTAGCCACATATGCATGCCATTAATCTAATCTCAGAAAATCAGTTGTTTAATGTGGATTAATTTAAGTAGAATTAACCTAGCCCTGGTTTATTTTAAGGCCTAAACGGGAAACTGGGCCGAAGTTAGTTGGTGTGAGAGAAGAGGATGCAGAGGATAGGGTTAGGTGGAGCCAGATGATTCGCTGTGGCGACCCCTAAAAGGTAACAACTGAAAGACAAAGTAGAAGACAGAATGTAAGTTAAAACAATAAAGTCTGTAGTCAAAATATTTTAGCTGAAAATTACACATGTTACGTTTGTTCTTAAATTGCAAAAGGTATTCTACCTGTGGGTGGTTTAGCATGTGGATTAGCGTATCTAGGTCTCTAAATCAGATAATGAGAAAGAACCAAATTGCCTATCACAGCTATGCTGATGATACCCAGCTTTACCTAGCTTTATCTCCAAATGATTTTAGCCTCATAGACTCCCTCTGCAAATGCATTGATGAAATTAACAGTTGGATGTGCCAGAATTTCCTTCAATTAAACAAGGAGAAAACTGAAGTCATTGCATTTGGAAACAAAGATGAAGCTCTGAAGGTGAATGCATACCTTCACTCTAGGGGTCAGATAACTAAAAATCAAGTCAAGAATCTTGGGGTGATTCTGGAGACAGAGCTTAGTCTCAGTAGTCATGTCAAAGCAGTAACTAAATCAGCATACTATCATCTCAAAAACATTGCAAGAATTAGATGTTTTGTCTCAAATCAAGACTTGGAGAAACCTTTATCACCAGCAGGGTGGATTATTGTAATGGTCTCCTCACCGGCCTTCCCAAGAAGACTATTAGACAGCTGCAGCTCATCCAGAACGCTGCTGCCAGGATTCTGACTAGAACCAGAAGATCTGAGCACATCACACCAGTCCTCAGGTCCTTACACTGGCTTTCTGTTACATTTAGGATAGATTTTAAAGTACTTTTACTTGTTTATAAATCACTTAATGGCCTGCGACCTAAATACATTACAGATATGTTCACTAAATATAACCCTAACAGACTCTCAGATCGTTAGGATCGAGTCAGTTAGAAATACCAAGGGTTCACACAAAACAAGGGGAGTCCGCCTTTAGCCGTTATGCTGCCCGCAGTTGGAACCAGCTTCCAGAAGAGATCAGATGTGATAAAACATTAGTCACATTTAAATCTAGACTTAAAACTCATCTGTTCAGCTGTGCATTTATTCAATGAGTACTGTGCTACGTCCGAACTGACTGCATTATTTTGTGTTTATCTAATTTCTTAAACTGTTTTATTTTTATTTTAAATTATGTTTTTATAGTTTTAATTAGTCTTTTATTTTTATTTTTATTTAAATTTTAATTAGTTTAAAGTTTTGTTGCAAACTGCATTTATTTTTATTTTAAATGAAATTTAAAAGTTTTTTTTAAAATGTCTTATTGCTATTATTTTTTATTTCATTTCCTGTTTTTTTTCTTTTCTTCTTTGTAAAGCACTTTAAATTACCACTGTGTATGAAATGTGCTATACAAATAAACTTGCCTTGCCTAGGTAACTAACAATAGAGAGGTAAAATGTTGTTGTTTTGTTTTTTAATGGTAAAAACCAGTCAGCTGGTTACAGTATTATTATTATTATTATTAATAATAATAATAATAATAATAATAATAATAATAATACAAGGCTGGTCCTATGTAAACCAGTGTGGTTTGACATATTAAGTTACTCTACCTTTTCTTTTTTTTTTTTAAATAGTAAGTTAATGTTACTGCATGATCCGTTTTTGCAAACCAGTAGTTTATTATGGAGTGTTCAGTGTTTAACAGTAGTTAAACTACTGTAGTAGAACATGTAACTTTAGAGACATCAGATAATTATATTCTATAAATAAAGACCAATATGTTTGTTTGTGAAAAGGTTATCTTGGTAATTACAGTATATACACTTTACTTTTACTGGGTTCTTTTCAGAAGCATGTCACCTCAGAAACCTTTAAGAAGAACAAGAATCTCAACAAAGAAACTGCAGGAGAATGTTCCAGAGTCTCCATCAGCACCACATAATCATTCAAATAAGCACCAGCTGACGAGTAAGCTCAAGCCCATCTCTTAATTTTTAGACAGTTGGGATTGAGGTAGCTGATGGTGTTTACGTAAATTTTTTTTTTTTTCCCCATTAGATACTAAGCAGCTTCGGGAGTTGTATCCTTTAAACAAACTTGTTGGATAACCACCACAAGAGAAGACTTCTTCTTCTTTGTCTTTCGGCTGTTCCCTTTTAGGGGTTGCCATGGTGATTCATCTGCCTCCATCTAACCCTATCCTCTGCATCCTCTTCTCTCACACTAACTAACTTCATGTCCTCTCTCACTGCATCCAGTGAAAAAAAATCAAGTCACCACAAGAGAAGACAAAGTAGCTTTTGAGGTAAAAAAATAAAACTTTTCCAGCCCTGTTCCTGTAGCCCTTACATACAGCAAGCAACCAATTTTCCCTTTAAAAATTTTCACCTGCTTTCTGACTGATTCTTTTCACTGGAGGATTGTCACAATGCTGTGGACTTCGTGTAACTCCTTAATAAATCATACTTTGAGTTGAGCAATCTGACACGTAATATCTTTGTCAGGTTGTGTGACATTTAGGATCATGTGTCTTGTGTGTCTTAATTTGACAGATTTTGCTGGTGTCTGTTATACTGTGTGAATTGTAAATTTATCTTATTAATTGTGTATGGCTCATTTGCATAAGCCAATGAGCTGAAAGCATTTTGCAATAATCTTATTAATTGTGAAAAAATATATATATAAAGGAAATGAATTTATTCAATCAAATTCATGAAGTATATTGTTAAATATAGGCTACAATAACATACATTAGGATATATATTTAAATATATTTTTCATTACATGAAAAGCGGCATGTTCTTATGTATTTTTTTTATATATTGTTACGACCCCCGGTCTAGGGTTCAGGGACGCAACAAAAGATAAAATAAAAAAAGAACCTTTACAACAAGATTAAGTGTGCGTGGTCTTTTATTGTTGTTTTTTTTACGCACACACACACGCACACACAGGAAGCTCTTGGCTTCAGGGTTGGGCCAAGGCCAAAACAATAAACAAAACCCTGTCCCTATCTTCTCCCGTAAATCTAACTAACCTACACAAAAAAACTATAAACCAAAAACACAGGCCTAACCTAACTCCCTAACTAAATATACAAAAAACAGGAGAAAACGGGTTTAACAAAAATGGCACCCAACCCCCACAGCTTCTATAGGAAAAAAAAACGTTTATACAAACAAAAAGGCTATTTACAATATTTACAACAGAAACAATTAAATAAAGATAGAAACAAAAACCAACACTTACAACACCCAACTCACAAACACTGGCGCGACCCAACAAGTTGTACACAACACAACACAAGTCCACATCTCCAAAAACCAACATCAGCGCCCCCTTCCGGCTTTCATCGGCCAGCTTAAAAGGACATGCTGCTCCAGGGCCAGCCAATCCCCGTCGCACGTCACGGCACGCTCAATCAGGGCGGGACTTCCTGTAACAAGGAGAGTTAGGGAGAGAGGGAAAAAGAAGGGAGAGAGAGAGAGCGGCACCAGCAGCCACGCATGCGCACATACGTGCACTACACCTGCACGTAACAATATTGTAATATATTAATACAAATTATTCGGTATATTATGAATATATTTAGATCAGAACATGAAATCATTTAATATATTGACAGTTAATATATAGAAAAATAAATTTTCTTTGAGTAAGGGTTGTGCACCGACCAATGAGCTTCATTCTAAAATTGACATTGTTAACATTTTTTTTAACTCTCTAATGGAATTTCCGTACCATAACGTGTAGTATTCTCTATACACAACCCATGATTGATTGAAAACAACCCATGAATACTTTGAAAACATACACATCAAGCCATAACATTAACACAGCAAAATATTAGCACATTTTCATTGATTATTAATTATACTCCAGTAAAGTAAGGTAACTAAGGTAAATTAAAAATGTCTTGAAACATAATGCAATAACTAGTTTTATTCATTTATTTATTTATTTATTTATTTACATATTTATTTAAAATAGCATAAAAAAATCATGGGTTGTTTTAATTTTATACTCCATAAAAGCTGAGTGGTGTGCGCACAACCTCTCACGAGCAAGCCTTTTTCCGAATTTGGCATTTTCATGGGGGTGGGGCTAAGATCAACACATCCCAGTTTCTTAATCTGCACACTCAGTTTTATAAATCCGCATGCACAGTTTATTAATCTGCGTGCATGGTTAAGTATTCAGCGCATGGTTTCTTCTATTTGTTTTTTCATTTTACCACCCATGGGTGGGGTTCCATAATTCAGTGATGGGTATGAGGATATAGAGAGACTAGGCCTATGTTGTTTTCTTTGTGAGATACTACAATGTGTGTAAAAATCACACAACAATAAGCAAACCAATTTTTATTCCAATAGGCTGCTTCTTCTCCTTCAGTTTCTGCATCATTATTAGCAAAAAATAATAGTAAAATTAAATTTACTAAAGGAGTAGTAACAGGCTAGTTAAAAGTTCAGAAACCACGTTTCTGTGTTCTGGTCAGAATGTGCAAGTGTGTGTGAGTCAGAATCCATTTTCACAGAATTTTATGTCCCGTCGTTTAATGATCTCTCTTGCTGTACTCGGAGACTCTATACTTATATACTCAAATCACAAGGTTAATTGCCTCAAGTCTCGCCTCTTTGTTATTTTTCAGCATTGTCACTTTACACCATCCATTTAAAAAGACAAAGATAAATCACTCACCTCACATTAAGCATGAGGCTCAGAAAAAGCCCAGGTTCCTAAAAAATAAAGCAATTTGGTGGTTAAATATAACTTCTTACTTTTATTAATGGTTGTATGATGGACCTGTGTTGTGTGAAGGTTTAAGATGGCAACTGGTAAGCGCACTGATTTCGTGCCTGATATCAAAAAGAGGTGCAAAATGTGGGAATTATTTTAGACCATCTTTTTCTTCTTTGTCTTTCGGCTGTTCCCTATCAGGGGTCGCCACAGCGAATCATCTGCCTCCATCTAACCCTATCCCTGCATCCTCTTCTCTCACACCAACTAACTTCATGTCCTCTCTCACTGCATCCATAAATCTCCACTTTGGTCTTCCTCTAGACCTCCTGCCTGGCAGTTCCAACCTCAGCATCCTTCTACCGATATATTTACCATCTCTCCTCTGAACATGTCCAAACCACCTCAATCTGGCCTCTCTGACTTTATCTCCAAAACATCTAATGTGGGTTGTCCCTCTGATTACCTCATTCTTGATCCTATCCACCCTCATCACTCCCAAAGAGAACCTCAACATCTTCAGCTCTGCTACCTCCAGCTTTGAGACAATGACCATTGTTAAAAGCGCTATATGAATAAATTTGAATTGAATTGAATTGAACTCTGCCTCCTGTCTTTTCTTTAGCGCCACTGTCTGAGGAATTATTTTAGACGATAAAGAGAGCAATTTTGGGTCTATTTTAAGATTTTGTGCAAAAAAAAAAAAACAAGTGATTTTTTTTCCGCTGCTTTTTTATTATTATATATATTTTTTTATATTAGCCAGAAAATGCCTCAGAGTTTGGGTTAGGGAATTTTGCAAAATGGGTCTCTTTTAAAACCTTTCCTTATGATGTTTTAAGGAACCAGCTAAGGTATAATTGTTGACTAATTCAATTCAATTCAATTTTATTTATATATAGCGCTTTTAACAATGGTCATTGTCTCAAAGCAGCTTCACAAAAATTAAAAATTCTTTTTTTTATTTCAATAAAAAAAATAGGTAGGTGCAGAGGGCAGATGGGGTCTGGATCACTGGAAGCACAGGAGCAGGATGTGTAGCTCCAACCATCATGAAGCAGAATCCAGCTGGAGCTGGTCCTTCTCTAGATGCCTCAGGATCCTCACAGGGTTGGCCTTTGTCTACTGAAGCTGGTACAATCTCCAGATGCCTCGGGATGGGTAGAAAAGTTTTTTTTTGTGAAGCTGCTTTGGGACAATGACCATTGTTAAAAGCGCTATATAAATAAAATTGAATTGAATTGAATTGAAAAGTACAGAACAGATGGAGAGAATTAGCGTAGTTGCCATTCAGGATAGATGTACTGAAGTATGAAGTTATGGGATGAGTTACGTGTATGCCAGATTAAAGAGATGCGTCTTGAGTCTACTTTTAAACTGGGAAACTGTGTCTGAGCCCCGAACACTGTCTGGAAGGCTATTCCAAAGCTTTGGAGCTAAATATGGAAAAGCCCTGCCCCCTTTTGTAGATAATTAATTAATTAATGTATTTTATATATGTATTTCTGCATTTAAAAAATTTGTTCAGTAGAGTGCAAGGACGTCTACTCTGGGGCATTTTGTAAGGTTTATTTATGGGAATTTAATAAATGCTTTGTCCTTATTTAATGCTTTATCTTTCTTTCTCTGTTTCACAAATTTAATCTGGTTTGGAGTTCCATTAAAGGTCATGTTTCTTTGCTTCTGACTACAAGCTTGAATTAGCCTGTTGATGTGAAATATCTTATACTCAGTTTGTGACAATAGCGACATTGTGTCTGTGCATACATTAGCTGTGAGTCATTAAGTAATAAATGGTAATAAAGGCCCTTTACTGCAACCATCTGCAAAACAATTCCTTCAGCCAAATCCACTATTTTTTATTTAACTTGGACTGCTACTTAAACCCCTGCTGACTTGTGGCAATAGATTTACTCATCACACTTATTCACATTTCTGTTCCACTATTTGGCACCTGCAGCCAGCGACAGCACAATGTCACAGAGAAGCGCTGGAGCATTGGCCTGGAGAGAAATTCTGGCTTTCATCCTGGCACAGGAACATCTGCTTACTCAGCCATCTCACCATTCTCCTCCAGCATACCAGCTGCTCCTGGTTACCATGCCTAACTTTCTATTTCCATAAATCCCCACAGGCATACGGCTCCAGGTCCACGTCTACTTGCGTTACTGGATGCGCTGTCAGTACACTGTTATCTGTCATACACCATCCACCTACTCATGATCAAAACCAGTGGTAGCAAGTAACAAAAAAAACAACTATGTTACTTTACTTCAGTATTTTTTTTCTCTTTTTTTATATGTGAACTTTATGCAAGTATTTTCTGTATACAGTAGAACCTTGGATTACGAGCATAATTCGTTCCGAAAGTGGGCTCATATTCCAAAACACTCGTAAACCAAATTTAATTTTCCCATAAGAAATAATGAAAACTTAAATTATTCGTTCTACAGCCCAAAAAAATAAATACATAAAAATAATTAATACAAAATATTAGGTAAAAATAAAACAAATTTACCTGCACGTTACCTTTCAAAAAAGTTCAAAATAAATCCCGGCAGATAAGCGTTTCCCTTTGTGCATGCAGGCGCTGTGCATGTGTGTGCGTGTGTGAGGCTAGAGTAAGTGAAGACTCTTGCTTTCAGCCCCTCCTGTCTCCCTTTCCTCATCTTACACATGAAAACTTTCTTCTCTCGTTTAAACACACTTACACACACATTAACGGAAAGACTGTTGTTCTGTTCTAAATTATTAAAGCTTCTCCGCTTTATTTTTATGTTGCTCGCGACAGCGTAACAGCACGTTAATCCAGGCTCATGTAATGATGAGATGGACAAACTCGTCGAGGCCTCCGTTCTTTTATTTTCTGCATTGTCCGGTTATAGTGCAAACTTTCGGGTGGATCCTGCACTTAAATCCAACTAAAAAAACTACTGAAGAACAAAACTCAGGCTCAATATCCTAACTTAAATCTCACATTCGCGTTCACACACACCGGACTACATTACCCACAATGCATCTCCCGCACTGGACTACACTTCCGTAAACAGAGGTCATAAATCAACGTCTCTCTCCCGCTACACTGTTTTATCTAAAAAAAAGCAATAAACGTCGTGCAAGCAATGACACTTGTGTGAGCGCAAACTAACAGAATCACTGCTGTAAAGTAAAACAAACAAACAAATGACCCAGCACCTTACCTCTGAAAAGATTTGCGACAAAGTTTCTCCGGAGAGCAGAGTGTGTGTCTCTTGTCTTCATTTCTGTGCGCGCGTGTGTGTTTGTGAATGAGGGTGAGGAAGAAAATTGATTTTTAACTTCTGTATTGAGAATTTCTTTTGCTTTACTCGCGCGCACACACGTGTGTTATAAAAAAAACAGTACAGGCGCTGTACACACATGCTTCCGAACACATAATAAAATATGTTTTACACACACGTAGTCACAATGTTATAGTAAACAGTACACGCGTGCACAGATGTTGATTATACCAGTAAGAGACAAGCACTAAGACCCAGCAAGGGAGACGATTCTGCAGCGCAAGTGAGAGAAAAACCGTTGGCTCAGTTGTGATCACGTGACGCTCGGCGTCTAAACAAGAAGCGCATGCGTAAAACATGATACTCGGTGCTCCAAGAAAATGCTCGTTTTTCAAGTTAAATTTTATTAAAAATCTTTTGGTCTCTGGGATAGAGACACTTTTGCCTCCATTTTCAAGTGTCTAGAACGGTCACACTTGTAAAGGTAAGACTAAAAGTGCTCTAGCTAATGAGCTAACATAGTGAACAAAAGAGCTGTAAATTATTACACATTTGGTTTTTCGTTTAACACCAATAAAAACCCTGATTTTATAATGGGCTTATAATTCGAATGTTTTGGCATGTTCTTTAACCTTATTGTATTCGTTACGCTTGTGGTGTCTCCATGTTTAGTTGTGTAGAATATGTTATAGCTTATAATAGATAGCTAAGCTACTGTACAGAAGTGACAAAGGAGGCTAATCACAGTTCGCTCTTGTTTTAGCACAGGGGGGAGGGGTGGTAGGCCAGGTAGGTTTTTACTCTTAATAAATGAAATGGATTTTTTTTTTACTTGTGTTATCTTTTTGTTAAATAAAAATTTGTTTGATGATTTCAATCATTCAAGTGTAACAAATAACTGGCCAGTTGCCACTGTTGAGCCTGTGAGGAAGACCCTTAACCATATCTGCTTCAGGGGGCGCTTTCCCCTGACGGACACTGCGCTCTCACCCCAGCTTCCTAACTGGGACATTTCACTGTGAAGTACAAGTGACAGAAAACTGAATTCTAGTCTTAATCTTAAATATGCAAAAAAGTTTAAATATATGCAGTACTTTTTTTACAGCACTGTATATATTTTTAATTCTTCATCCTTTGGTTACTTTTACAAGAGTCTCTTTTTATCCAACCTTTTTTCTTTTTATTTATAAATGGTCCTAGTTAAATGTCTATTTTCTTGAATATATTTAAGAGTGTCTGGTCTGTTTAGTACTGTTTATGAAATATTCTTCACATGTTTAATATTTTTAATAAAATAGAAAACTACTGATTCTAATGAGTCCCAACTCACATTTGGAGACTGGAATGTTGTGTATTCTATATAAAGTTATTGTCAATATGAAGTTAGTATTCTGGACGTATAATTGGCTTTTTGGATTTGAATCAGTGATTTCTGGCACAGTTTGAGTCTTTGGCTCAGCGTGGTGTCTGGTTTCTGCTTGGACTGAAATAAAGAGTGACTGTGCATTAATAAATTACGCTTGATTCCTCTGGATGGTGTTTATTTGGGCATACTGAGCCAATATGGCAGCCTATCTCTCACAGGCATGGCAGCTTCAATTATTTCCAGCATTTAGGCTTTCTGCTCGTTTCACCAGAGAAACTTCACACACACACACACACACACACACATACAGAAAGAGCAGAAGAAAGGAAATTTTCAATTTTGATGACACACTGACGCTCAACGAAATAATCTTTTTTTAAGTCCATCTTCTTTTGGTTTCACTCAATATTTTGCTTGATAGAATAAACAACTCCTGTGATATTACTATTTTTATTCCTCACAAACACACTCTCCCCATGTCATTTCAGTTAATTATTTTCAGACTTCTTTTCTGCCTGTGTCATGAACTAAAAACGCAATGAAAACTTTAACTTCCTTACCCTTTCCCAATGCTTTTCTGATGAGAAAGCAAACAGAACCCTGAAACGAACAAACTAACAAGGTACTTCTGCAAAAGCGACTCCACAGTTTCCCCGATTCCACAGGGTTCGGTGTTGCCACCTGTTATTTTCTCTGTATATAGTGTTAACGATGCTGATATTAATGTTACAGAGGTTAATTTTTTATGCTGATGACACACTCCTTTATGCTTCAGGATGTTTTACACAGTACTCTGCTGAGAAAGTGTTTGATCTGTAACCAGATGTGAGTGAAATACACAAGTCCTATACCCGAGTAGACGTAGAGATACCCCAGTGCAAATATTATTCAAGTAAAGATAGAAGTCCTCCATTTACATGTGACCTTGCGAAAAGTACAGAAGTACTCACCTGTGTAATGTGGGCTTGTTTCATAAATCTCTCTCTCTCTAACGTGCTGTTTCACCTTGCTGTCTGCAACCAGCTTCAAATGATTCTCCATGATTTCAAACATGTTACATTATCAGGCGTGTCTCACAGAAAGTCATTCATGCAATTATGCATAATAGTCAGCGGATAGCAAACTTCCTGCTTCAAATACTACACACCAACTCTGGTTAAGTACCGGAACGGCATGCAGAAATGTTGTCAAGTAAAAGTAAAGTTATTGCCTGGTCTTTTTAGTAGAGTGAAGGTAAAAAGTATCATCTTATAAAATGACTCAAGGAGAAAAGAAAGAAAGAAAGAAAGAAAGAAAGAAAGAAAGAAAGAAAGAGAAAATATGGAGCAAAAGAAAGAAAAAAGACTTCACAAGAAAACATTGGATTCAAATGAAAAAAAAAACAGAAAATATTAATGACAGACTCCTATTGGATTTATCTTAAGGTTTACAATCTTCTCTTTTATGTACTATTACATTAGTCTTTTATTTCTTCATTTTTAAATTTGTTCTCTGCTAGTTTTTTTTTCTTATTATTAAATGTACAAGAGTTTCTCTGTATTTTCTGCCCGTTACAGAGGTTGTGTTTAAAGCCAGTGAACTTTTAATTAAGTCTAAAAGTCTTAATTGCTTATTCTGTACCTGGGAAAGATCTGGCAACAGCGTGCAGGTGACTTTTAATCATTTAAGTCTAAAGCTTATAAAATCCACCTAAACAGCTCCTATAAAATTACAAGGGCTTAGAGTTTGGTGTGTTGCAGTTTGACAGAAGACCCAGGGTGTGGTGGTGTGTCTACATGAAGCCAGACTCATTATAAAAAAAGCTTCTTCCTCTCACATATAAGCATAAGTTCTTCTTTCATTGTCTATAAAACCAGTTTCTCCCTTGAGATCCAGGAGATAATGTTGCTCACCTTTGTCTGCACTCAGAAGGTATTTCCACCTAAAAGTCCTCCAGGAGTTGCATTTTAATGGCAAGTAAATGATGGCAGATGGTCAGGAATCAGATCTTCTGACAGCATGAGCTAAAGCATATGCTTAGGAGTGGATAAGATATGAATATTAATATGGCCAGGTGACAGCCACCTGGGGCGCAGGTTCATCAGCACAGGACTGAAAATCCAGAATGTCCTAGAGCAGGTGGGATTTAATAATGTAAATCCTAGCACAAAATTTCTTTATGAATTATTCAAATAGACTTCTGTTTTTATTTTACTTGTCCACAGCAGGAGTCTGCAGTAGAGCTTGTAAAAGCACAAATTAGTAAATAATTTTAATGGTGCCATAAATGATGCTAAAATTTCTCTTCCTGGATTTTTACTTCATACATATAAACTGTGTTGACCTTAAACCTGCTGCACAATTAAGAGCGGAATAATATCCCTGATTCGTTTTTACTCACTTATCTTCACTTAAAAATAAATGATTATACTCAAGGCCCCAGTACACACACTCACACACTCTGATAAGGACTATGAAATTCCCAGGGCATCCTTAAAATATCAAAGAATGTAGTGCAATTGATTTTAAAATGGAAAAAAAAATGCATTTCTTTATCATACTACTTCCTAGCTGCTTCCCTGACAGGTTCTGAATGCATCCACCATGTTCTAACTAATTTCTTCTTACACACATGACCACACTCACCCGGTCCAACAAAATTTGACTAAGTCATTACTATGTCCAATCAAATCGCACCATACTCCCACTACATGCTTACTAAATTGCATCCGGCAGCTTGCTTTGTAAATGTCAGAGTAGAAATATTTTTTTATTTAAAATTTGGTAAGAAAAAGATTTAAGTCAAATTTAAAATAATGTACAAGTATTACTTTTTTTTTTTTAACCATTTTAAGCTAAACTTAATGTTTAAACTTAATGTTTTACATGCTCTTGTTTTCATTTACGTTACAGCAGCTATAAACATTCTTTTTACCTGCCAGTCTGTCTTCTTGAAATTAGGCAAAAAAGAATTGTCATGTGACTGAGAAATTGCAAAAAAGAAACTCCTCTGTCCTGAAGATGAGGAAGAAATTACAGTTACAGCTTTACCTCTGATTTTTACACAGCACTGGCACTGGAGACTCCTTCCACTCATGTTACACAAATTATTATAAAACAGTATTAATGCATAAACAGGCATTTTAATTTGTCTGTATTAGGTGTGCACTGTACACATCCCTGAGAATTAGCTGTTGTTAAAGAAACGATAGCGTTAGAACAAATGCATTAATAGAATCAGCGTTGCTGTAATAAAAAATGAATCATTATCAGAAAAAGAATCTCGCTGTATTAAAAACAGCTTTGTTTTGACGGTCTGTGTGTGAATAGCAGGACTCTGCTTCCATTGAACAGAAAATTATACATGTATCTCTTTTAGATCCTTTGGCCTAATTTGCATATTAAATTAGCTGGAAAATGTGTTGCTACACCTGGACTCCACAGAATGCTCAAACACCAACAGAGACATCATCATCTGTATCAATGAAGTGCTACAGAGCATTCTAGGAATGTGTGATCAGTTTTAAATCAGGACAAGTTATGTGTGTCTCTGACTAATCTTATGCAAAAAAAAAAAAAAAAAAACTCTTTAAAACTGTAAAACTGACTCTAGGAGCCTGTGGCAGGGACTGAGGACAATTACGGACTCTAAAACACCTACATCCGGTATGACGAACACGGACGTGACTCTGGCAGACGAGCTGAACACTTTCTATGCTCGCTTCGAGGCTGCAGCTAAAGACGCTAGCGATGCTAATGCTAGCGGCACTAACGGCTGCAGACAGGAAGACACTGCCAGCACCGAAAACGCGCTCATCATCCCCGAGCATGACATGAAAAAAAGCAGCAGGATCAGATGGCATCTCAGGCCGTATTCTCAGAGCCTGCGCAAACCAGCTAGCACCCGTGTTTACTGAGATATTCAACATCTCTTTATCTCAGTCGGTGATCCCCACATGCTTCAAAGAGTCCATCATTGTTCCGGTTCTGAAGAAACCTCATCCTGCTTCCCTCAATGACTATCGCCCTGTAGCCCTCACCTTAGTAGTTATGAAGTGCTTTAAACGCTTGGTCAGAGACTTCATAATTTCTTCACTACCAGACACACTCGACTCACTAGAGTTTGCATACCGTACAAACGGTTCCACGGACAATGCCATCTTACATCTCCTCCACACATTGCTCACTCACCTGGACACTAGGAAAGGGAATTATGTGAAAATGCTCTTCATCGACTACAGCTCTGCATTTAATACCATAATTCCCTCCACACTCACCACCAAGCTGGAGCAGTTGGGACTCAGCTCATCCATGTGTCAGTGGATCTCCAACTTGGCAGACCACAGGCAGTAAGGATAAGCGGTCATGTCTCAGCCTCCATCACTCTCAGCACTGGAGCCCCCCAGGGTTGTGTTCTGAGCAATCTGAGCAGGGGGCTTTACTCTTTGTACACCTAAGACTGCGTGGCCACTACCAACTCCACCGCCATCATCAAGGTTACTGACGACACTGTCGTGGTGGGCCTGATCACCAACAATGATGAGTCGGCCTACCTAGAGAAGATTGGAAATCTGGAGAACTGCTGCCAGAGATACAATCTCCTCCTGAACATCAGCAAGACAAAGGAGCTGATAGTGGACTTTAGTACAAAGCAGGAGAGGAACTACCAGAACCCCATCATCAACAGGAGCCCAGTGGAGAGAGTGGACAGCCTCCAATACCTCGGTGTTCACATCACACAGGACCTGTCATGGTCCTGTCACATCAAACCCGTGGTGAAAAAGGCCCGACAGCATCTCTACCACCTCAGACGCTTAAGAGACTTCCGACTGCCCTCTAAGGTGCTCAGGAATTTCTACCCCTGCACCATAGAGAGCATCCTGACGGGAAACATCACGACCTGGTTTGGAAACAGAACCATGCAGTACAGACGAGCTCTACAGAGGATGGTGCGATCAGCTGAGCGCATCATCCGCACCGAGCACCCTGACCTGCACTCGATCTACAGCAAGCGGTGCTGGACCAAGGCCAGGAAGATTGTGAAGGACCTCAGCCATCCCAACAATGGACTGTTCTCTCTGTTGCAGTCTGGGAAGCGATTTCGCTCCCTGAAGGCCAACACAGAGAGACTGAGGAGGAGCTTCTTCCCGCAGGCGATAAGGTCTCTCAACCACAACACAACACAGGACTAATACCTTCTTTTAAACTCCCAATATTGACTGGACAATCATGGACACATTCATACACACTTGCACTACATATTTATACATCTGGACCATTGCACAAAACACTTTCATAAGTCACTTTTCATAGATATTTGCATAACCACTGTCACTTTAAATGTATATATATATACTTTTTTTTATTCCTATATTTCTATATTTTGTGATATTTTTATTATGCCCTTATTTGTAAAGTTTATTTTACTAGTTTCTTTAGTATTTCTTTTTATTCATATTTATTTGTTATGTATAAGTTTTTATTTTTTTGAGGTCACTGGCAGTCGTATAAGCATTTCACTGCATTACGTACTGTGTATGACTGTGTACGTGACAAATAAAATTTGAATTTGATTTGAATTTAAACTGTAAACTCTTTAAAACAATACACAGCACTGCAGTGTATTGTTGTTTCTTTTTAAAGTGTTCTTTGTTATTCAAACAGCCAAACTCCCCCACCTCTCAGCTCTTATAATGACGTCAATATTCTCTTCTGTCTTTTCCAGGAATTCTGTTCCATTTCTATTCGTATTTTAAGTGTTTAAAAGGCACAATTTCAGAAAATGTGGTAATGTTGCCTATTTTATTGCATTGCAGTTTTTTCTGATGGCTAAAACCCTAACTGTGCACAATTTCTAAAACTATTAATACTTACAGTGGTGTGAAAAACTATTTGCACCCTTCCTGATTTCTTATTCTTTTGCATGTTTGTCACACTTAAATATTTCTGCTCATCAAAAACCGTTAACTATTAGTCAAAGATAACATAATTGAACACAAAATACAGTTTTTAAATAATGTTTTTTTTTTATTTAGGGAGAAAAAAAATCCAAACCTACATGGCCCTGTGTGAAAAAGTGTTTTCCCCCCTTGTTAAAAAATAACTTAACTGTGGTTCATGACACCTGTTTCAATCAAGAAATCACTTAAATAGGAGCTACCTGACACAGAGAAGTAGACCAAAAGCATCTCAAAAGCTCGACATCATGCCAAGATCCGAAGAAATTCAGGAACAAATGAGAACAAAAGTAATTGAGATCTATCAGTCTGGTAAAGGTTATAAAGCCATTTCTAAAGCTTTGGGACTCCAGCAAACCACAGTGAGAGCCATTATCCACAAATGGCAAAAACATTGAACAGTGGCGACCCTTCCCAGGAGTGGCCAGCTGACCAAAATTACCCCAAGAGCGCAGAAACAACTCATCCGAGAGGCCACAAAAGACCCCAGGACAACATCTAAAGAACTGCAGGCCTCACTTGCCTCAATTAAGGTCAGTGTTCACGACTCCACCATAAGAAAGAGACTGGGCAAAAACGGCCTGCATGGCAGATTTCCAAGGCGCAAATCACTTTTAAGCAAAAAGAACATTAAGGCTTGTCTCAATTTTGCTAAAAAAACATCTCAATGATTGCCAAGGCTTTTGGGAAAATACCTTGTGGACCGACGAGACAAAAGTTGAACTTTTTGGAAGGTGCGTGTCCTGTTACATCTGGCATGAAAGTAACACAGCAATTCAGAAAAAGAACATCATACTAACAGTAAATATATGGTGGTGGTAGTGTGATGGTCTGGGGTTGTTTTGCTGCTTCAGGACCTGGAAGGCTTGCTGTGATAGATGGAACAATGAATTCTACTGTCTACCAAAAAATCCTGAAGGAGAATGTGTTCCGGCCATCTGTTCGTCAACTCAAGCTGAAGCGATCTTGGGTGCTGCAGCAGGACAATGACCCAAAACACACCAGCAAATCCACCTCTGAATGGCTGAAGAAAAGCAAAATGAAGACTTTGGAGTGGCCTAGTCAAAGTCCTGACCTGAATCCTATTGAGATGTTGTGGCATGACCTTAAAAAGGCGGTTCATGCTAGAAAACCCCCAAATAAAGCTGAATTACAACAATTCTGCAAAGATGAGTGGGCCAAAATTCCTCCAGAGCGCTGTAAAAGACTCGTTGCAAGTTATCGCAAACGCTTGGTTGCAGTTATTGCTGCTAAGCGTGGCCCAACCTGTTATTAGGTTCAGGGGGCAATTACTTTTTCACACAGGGCCATGTAGGTTTGGATTTTTTTTCTCCCTAAATAATAAAAACCATCATTTAAAAACTGCATTTTGTGTTTACTTTGACTAATAGTTAAATGTGTTTGATGATCAGAAACAATTTGTGTGACAAACATTGCAAAAGAATAAGAAATCAGGAAGGGGGCAAATAGTTTTTCACACCACTGTATATCAAAACCACTCACGGAGTTTGCAAAACTAAAAGCACAAACACTGCTTTGCACTCAGTTTGCAATTTTGTAACACACTTTGCAAAACTCTAGGCACAATTCACTGCACAACACTCTTTTTGCAGAACTTTAAACACAACTCACTGCTTACACTCAATTACCAAATTTCCAACACACTCCTAGCAAAATTATACACATGTATGGCTATCATTAACACTATTTTGCCAACTGTCTGGCACACTTTCACATGTGAAAACTGTTTTAGATAATTAGTTCACTTTGCAATCAGCCTAAGCACTATAAATAAGCCACAGGTAAGCTGTCTATGTGGAGTACAATGGAAGGAGCAGTAAGAGTGAGAAGAGTGAGAATCAGAGGAGGCCGAGGGAGAGGACGTGGAGGTGAAGAAGCGAGAGGGTTAGAGGAAGTTAGAGGAAGAGGACAAGGAGGAGCAAGAAGAGGACGACGAGGGGAAAGAGGAAGGGTAAGAAGAGTAAGAAATAGAATAACCGATGACATCAGAGCTACAATAGTGGACCATGTCATCAACCATGGGATGACCCGGAGGGAAGCTGGCCAACGGGTTCAGCCTAATTTACAGTTTTTACCAATTGCTTAAACACTATTGACAGATGCTAAAACCAAAGGAACCCAACTTGAAGTTGTTGTGGCTGTTCCTTAAACAAAGTGTAACCATACCTTAAACAAAAGTGCTGCTTTGCACTTTGGTTGCAATTCTGCAAAACACTAGCTCCTTTCTACAACACACTTGCTCCTGCTCACAACACACTATTTTATTCATAAGACACTTTGTTCAAAAATGAAATCTCGCAGTACCATTGGGAAAACACATCTATTCAAAATACAAAACACAGTCTGTCATTGAAAACAATTAGACACACACCTGAAAACATTTACTAACAAAACTGAACACCAATCAGTCAGCTACAAAAAGGCCTTAGCTAAGCCATTTTGGAGAACTTGCCAGCATGGAGGGAGGGAGAGCTAGAGGCAGAGGCAGAGGAGGACGTGGACGAAGAGGCCGTGCAAGGACCATCATTTCTGATGACATTAGGGCAACTTTGGTGGACCATGTCATAAACCATGGTCTGACTATGAGGGAAGCTGGACAGAGAGTCCACCCCAATCTTAGCCGTTTCACGGTCGCATCCATCATAAGGACATTCCGACAGAAAAACAGGTATGTCTTCAATTCCTCTATTACAGTAATGTAGCTTGAGTATTTACAGTACTGTCTCATCTTACATGTATATGTTACGTACATGTACTGTTACACCAGTACTGTACTGAAGGGTGGCTCCTTGTTTTGTGAAACATATAATCATGTCTTGAGATGTTTTACAGTACTGTAATACAAGTACAGTAAATACAGTAAAATACAGTTTGTACAGTACAGAAAAATAGAAGAAAACAATTACAAATTCTGGTTGCATTTTTTCTACAGAATGATTAGAAGACCTACTGGCGGTGGACGTCAACGCCTATTTACTGAACAACAAGAACTTGTATTAGTGGACATGGTCAGGGCAAATAATGCGATTCGTCTCCACCAGCTACAGAGTCACATAATTGCAGATAGACAGGTTTTTGGCAATATAAATACAGTAAGCATTACCACCATTAGACGCATCTTGACGAAGCACCATATTACAATGAAACAACTGTACAGGGTTCCATTTCAGAGGAACAATGCCAGAGTGAAGGAACTTCGACGTGAACACGTACAGGTAAGTGTTTCAGTCCTCTACATTTACAATACAAAAGAGGAGCAGTCAAATAGCTGAGCACATTGACACTGTATATTCAGAAAGCTAAACAGGCCCCTGTGTGATGAGGTGGTTCAATTCTGTATGTGTATCAGTGTAGTTGTGTACTTTGAGTAATGCCATCCATACAGTACTGTACAGTACAGTAATATGTACTTTTTCTTGCAGAGAATGCTCGCCATGGATGGAGCTGCTCAGCCTCATGAGTGTATTTACATCGATGAGGCTGGATTCAATCTGACAAAAAACAGACGACGGGGGCGTAATCTTATTGGCCAAAGGGCAATTGTGCACGTCCCTGGGCAACGTGGAGGAAATATTACATTGTGTGCTGCCATTAGCCTTCAAGGGCTACTGCACCATCATGCCAAATTGGGGCCCTATACAGGAAATACTCACATTTCTTGATGGTCTTCATGACATACAGAATAGACCAGAGCAGCTCAGGTTTGTTGTTGTGTGGGATAATGTTAGTTTCCACCGGGCTGCTCTGGTCCAAGACTGGTTTACTAATCATGAAGGATTTGAAGTGGTGTACTTGCCCCCTTACTCCCCATTTTTGAATCCTATAGAGGAGTTTTTTTCAGCATGAAGATGGCGCGTATATAACCGCCAACCCCACGCCCGAATGCCACTTTTACAAGCAATGGAACAGGCCTGCGGAGATATTGAAATCATGTCAATTCATGGATGGATTAGACACACAAGGGGATTTTTTCCCCGATGTTTAGCCAGAGAAAATATTGCTTGCGATGTGGACGAGGTCCTGTGGCCCGACCCCGACAGACGGCAGGATCCATACATGTAACTTCTTTTGTGTGAAGTTCAGTTTGTTTTATTTTTGCTTTAACTGAATTTCCTGTCATATAAATTTCACTACTGTAATGTAATTGCAGTATTTTGATTTCAGTATTTTATTTTTGGAATTATGTGAAACATTTGGAATTGTAACTGAATAAAAACAGTAAAAGTGAAAGACTGCAGTGTTTTATATAAAGTAGACTAGTGTGTTGCCGCTGATATGAGAGTGTATTGACATGTGGAAGTGGGCATCATTTAGTCATCAAAGTGAGGTTTTGACAAAGGATTGTTCAGTTTTGATGGCAGAGTTTGTATTTGGCATAGATGTGAATGGTTTATTTCCCAGTGTTTTTCCTTACTTCCTTGTGTGTAGAGTTTTGGCACCATGAGCCAAGTTTTGAAAAAAGGGGTTCAAGCAATGGACAAAAACTGTAAGCTGCTACACTGTGGCAAGCATCATTAGGACATTTCTAAATGAGAATCGGTAAGTACTTTGCAGCACTGCCATACTCAGAAAGGCCTGGATACGGCATTCAAGGAGATATTTTCCCGGTGCCTTGGACTGGAGGATATCGCATGCGATGTGGACGAAATTTTGTGGCCGGACCCAGAAAGACGACATGATGTAGGCTGATTGTCTTTTTTTTTTTCTTTTTTTTTTGTGAAATTACTATTTTGTGTTCTGACTTTGTCTTGGTTTTGAGAAACACAACAGTACCATACATGCAAAAATACTGAAATTATAACTTTACAGAATTGCTAGACGTCCAGATGTTGGGGGCAGAGGAAGAATGTTCACTCCAGAGCAAGAGACCCATATAGTGAACATGGTGATTGCCAATAATGCAATAAGACTGTGCGAAATACATAATTGATAATGACACCATCTTTCAAAATATACACAGTGCAAGCATTTCTGCACGCAAGTCGTGTTCTTGCGCGCCACAGAATAAGAATTAAGCAAATTTACAGAGTTCCTTTCGAGAGAAACACAGAACGTGTAAAGCAACTGCGATATGACTATGTGCAGGTAAGCTATAGTGTCATTGGTTCTAAATTTGGAAATGCATACTGTAGTGCTGTGCATGGGCCTGATGTGTTGCATTTGTTTTGTCTTGTCCAAAGAGTGGTGGAACTAGAAGAAGATGCTATGGGACATGAGCTACTTTTTGTAGATGAGGCCGGTTTTAACCTCAGTAAAACCAGGAGACGTGGCAGGAACATTATTGGACACTGTGCCATCATCAATGTCCCAGGACAACGTGGTGGTAACATAACCATGTGTGCAGCTATAAGCCAAAATGGTGTTGTTCACCATCATGCAACCATAGGCCCATACAACACTGCACACATTATTGCATTCCTGGACACCTTACATGACATGCTCACTGTTCAGAGACCAGAGCATACCCGATATGTCATCATATGGGACAATGTTAGTTTTCATAGGGCTGCTTTGGTCCGCAACTGGTTTAGAGACCACACATCCTTCATGGCACTCAACCTCCCTCCATACTCTCCATTCTTAAATCCCATCGAGGAGTTCTTCTCTGCCTGGCGCTGGAAAGTGTACGACCGTCATCCTCATCAACAGGTAGCCCTTTTACAGGCAATGGAGGAGGCATGTGAAGATATTAACCAGGCATCATGTCAGGCCTGGATACGGCATTCAAGGAGATATTTTCCCCGGTGCCTTGGACTGGTTTTCTACCCATCCTGAGACATCTGGAGATTGTGCCAGCTTCAGTAGACAAAGGCCAACCCTGCGAGGTTTCCAAGGCATCTTGAGAAGGACCTGCTCCAGCTAGATTCTGCTTTATGATGGCTGGAGCTACACATCCTGCTCCTGTGCTTCCAGTGATCCTGACCCCATCTGCCCTCTGCACCTACTGCTGAACTGAATCTACACAACTTCTGATATATTGAACTTTCACCTGCACAACACACTTGATGTTATTTCTATCTGTTATCACCCAGATGAGGGTGGGTTCCCTGTTGAGTCTGGTTCCTTTCAAGGTTTCTTCCTATTGACATCTCAGGGAGTTTTTCCTTGCCACTGTCGCCGTCACCCTTGGCTTGCTCATCAGAGACATTTCATTCATTATTCATTCATTTCATTATTATCTAGACACATTTTTCTCACACATACACACTTCCAAATATTTTCTTTTCTTTTCTTTTCTAAAAAAAAAATAAAAATCTTTAATTTTTTTTTGTGAAGCTGCTTTGGGACAATGACCATTGTTAAAAGCGCTATATAAATAAAATTGAATTGAATTGAATTGAGGATATCGCATGCGATGTGGACGAAATTTTGTGGCCGGACCCAGAAAGACGACATGATGTAGGCTGATTGTATTTTTTTTTTCTTTTTTTTTTGTGAAATTACTATTTTGTGTTCTGACTTTGTCTTGGTTTTGATGAGTGTGAATAAACACCAATACTTGAAGTTTGGATCCTTGTATGTTTACATGACACTATGACAGAAGTATGACCTCAAATTGACATCTGTACACAGAGAAAGCAAAAGCCAGATGTGTTTTGTATTCATACCATTAGTGTGCAGTTGGCGCATTGTGTGCTTAGTAGATGATGGCTTGTGTGTACTGTTTGATACGAAAACACCATTTTTACGAAGGTGTGAAGAGTTAATCCAGCTATGTTCGCTTTTGCAAGAGAACTACAATGTTTTGATAATTGGGTGAAGGGTTTTCTTATTTGTGTGTAGAGTTTAGCAAAAATAGCCAATAGTTACAAAAAATGTGCTTAAGCAATTAGAAAAAACTGTAAATGCTAAATACTCTCACAGCATTGCTTTTAGCATATACAGCAGTGAAAAATCAAGAAGGATGTTACCAAGTCCATCTGGGTTCCTCCAGATTTTGGTCACTTCCACTGTAAGAAGCAAACACTAGTTGGAATGAATTTGTCTCAATGCACTTTTATTGCATCTAATTTTTGTGTGGAAAAAAAGATATCTTAGTAATGATAAAGTTTTTAAAATTGTAAGCATTTCATTCACAAGAAGTAAATACTTAAAACTAGGAACAGTGGTGGCTTAAATGGTTAAGGTTATGGATTACTGATCAGAAGGTCAGGGGTTTGAGCCCCAGCACTGCCAAGCTGCCCCTGTTGAGCCCTTCACTTAACCTGATCATGGTGTAGCACGTACTCTTCCTTTCAAAACAGTTTGAAGACTTCAGGGAATTGAAATTATGAGTTTCTGGTGTTTTGGTGTTGGAATTTGGTCCCATTTTTACCTGATATAGGTTTCCAGTTGCTAAAGAGTTCATGGACATCTTTGACGTATTTGTTATTTAATGATGCGCCAGATGTTCTCTATCAGTAAAAGAACTCGACTGCAGGGCAATTCAGCACCAGTTCAGTCTCAAATTTGGACTCGTCTAACCATAAAACACTTTTCTATTTTGAAACAGTCCATTGCCCCACAGGACACACTTGTTCGCATAAGGCTTAATTTGTGCATGATAGAGCTTTAGTTGGCATCTGCAGATGGCACGACGGATTATGTTTGCTAACAGTGGTTTCTGGATGTATTCCTGGGCCCATTAAATAATGTTGATGACACAATCTTGCCGATGAGTGATGCAGTGTCATCAGAGGGCCCAACACGATGGGTGTCCAACAAAGATCTTTATCCTTGTCCCTTATGCACTGTGATTTTTTCAGTTTCTCTAAATCTTTTTATGATGCTATGCACTATAACACTTACACTAGTGGCCACTGCACAACTACACATTCATGGACATTAGTTAAGTTAAATTATCACAAGTCACTTTAAATATGTCACTTTCAAGCATATTTGCACACACCCCTGAATGTTCTGTTACCCGAATGCACAGTCACTTTAAACACTTTAAACACTTTAAATCTGTGACATTTCTATTTATATTCAATTTATATTGAAAGTGACGTTTTTTTAAACGTTGTTTGCTTTGTTATAATTTGAAATAAAAGGGAGTCTACAACTGCATTAGTCTCTTCTCAAATGTTTACAGCATTATAATATTTTATAATTAAATAATAAAGCTTAGTTTTTTTTTTTTTAAGTCGGTTACAAATTGACAGAAATCCCATCTTGCAAAAACTAATGTCAGGGAAGTACATAGAGGATTATTCTCCCCAATTCTGAATAGCATTTATCATGTACAGGGTTGTGGGAGGCCTGGTGCCTATCCCAGGAGACTGTGGGCACTAGGTGGGGTACACCCTAGTTCCAGTCTATCACATGGCATACGTGCAAAATTTGGAAGAGTCAATTTTCCTACTCTGCATGTCTGCACTGCAGGAGGTAACCAAAGTACCCAGAAGAAATCCACCAAGCGAATAGAAAATGAAAAAGTGAATAGAAAAATTTAATTGTAAACAGTGTATCATATTTTTTATTTTCATTTTTTATTGTCTCTTTCTCACAGTGATTTTTAATGTTTATATTAATCTTGGCTCTAATTTTCTTTTACACTTTGCTGTTGCTGTCCTCCTCACTCTCATTGATCACTCAGGTTAGTTGACGGTGAGGTGTTGGTTGCTTTACATCTCAGTTCCCCCTCATGTCTGTGTTTCCTTCTGGCTCCTCCCTTTTAGTTATGATTCAATTCAATTCAATTCAATTTTATTTGTATAGCGCTTTTAGCAACTTTCATTGCCGCAAAGCAGCTTTACACAGTCAAAAGAATTATTTAAGTTTGTATGAAATGTGAATTTGTATGAATCAAAATGGTCAGTTTGTCCCTGGTGAGCAAGCCGAGGGCGACAGTGGCAAGGAAAAACTCCCTGAGATGGTAAGAGGAAGAAACCTTGAGAGGAACCAGACTCAACAGGGAACCCATCCTCATTTGGGTGAAACAAAAAGCAGTAAATGATCTGCATTTATACAGTGTGTAGGGTGGGAGGCAGTTCAGCTATAATAGCTGATGTTAATTGATGTTAATATGGAGTCCAGGTAGTTATTGAAGACCCAGGTAGACTTGTAAGAAGTTCCAGTCATGAACTATCGAACTGTCAAGTCCCCAGAGAAACAGTTGCCAACACCAATCAAGGCCAGAACCATTTTCTAGGTAGAGAGAATCATTCCCAGACACCAGACGCATCCCAGAGAGACACACGGGGCATCCATGTGACGAGATCTTCAGCCAGAAGCGGGGCACCAGGATGGGTCAGACAGGTCCGGAGGGCAGAGGGAGTCTGGATCACTGGCAGCTCAGGAACGACATGTGTAGCTCGACAGAGAGAGAGAGAAAGAGTGAAAGGGGGGGACAGGAGGAGAGAGGAAAAGAAAGAGGGGGGGAAAGAGAAGAAGAGGAGAGATGGCAGTTAGGTATGGTCACAGTCACACAATGTATAATGTGAATGTATATTAACTGTAGCGTGCAAGCAGAGACTCCGGCAGGACTAACTATGACAGCATAACTAAAAGGGAGAGCCAGAAGGAAACACAAACATGAGGGCTTCCTGACATGTAAAGCAAACAATCCCCTCACCGTCAGCAAACCTGAGTGATCAATGAGAGTAAGGAAGACAGCATCCAAACATACCAGTTCACCATAATACTCTACGTCCATGAGTCCCCCAGATCTGCTCCTTTACCTATGGCAAATCTATTTATAAAAATGCTCGGCTAAATAAATAGGTTTTTAGCCTGGACTTAAACACTGAGACTGTGTCTGAGTCCCGAACACTATTTGGAAGACTATTCCATAACTTTGGGGCTTTGTAAGAAAAAGCTCTGCCCCCAGCTGTATTTTTCATAATACGCGGTACTGACAAGCAGCCTGCATCCTTTGATCGAAGTAGGCGTGGCGGATCGTAAGACACTAGCAGTTCGCTCAGGTACTGCGGCGCGAGACCATTTAATGCTTTATATGTCAAGAGTAGTATTTTAAAATCAATGCGAAATTTCACAGGGAGCCAATGGAGTGAAGATAAGATAGGGGTGATGTGCTCATATCTTCTGGTTCTGGTGAGGACTCTCGCTGCTGCATTCTGGACTAGCTGAAGCTTATTTATGCATCTAGCTGAACAACCAGACAGTAAGGCATTACAATAGTCCAACCTAGAGGTGATAAAAGCATGAACTAGTTTTTCTGCGTCGTTTAGCGACAATAAATTTCTTATTCTGGCAATATTTCTGAGGTGAAAGAATGCTATCCTGGTAATATTATCTACATGTGCTTCAAATGAAAGGCTGGAATCAATAATCACACCAAGGTCTTTCACTGTTGCATTTGATGGAACAGAAAGGCCATCTAAAGTTACGGTATGATCTAAAATTTTACTCCTAGCTGTATGCGGTTCTATGACTAGAACTTCTGTCTTATCCGGATTTAGCAGAAGGAAGTTAGTTAGCATCCAATTTCTTATGTCCTGCACACATTGCTCAATTTTAGTAAGCTGTTTTTTCTCATCAGGTTTTGCTGAGACATATAACTGTGTATCATCAGCATAACAATGAAAACTAATACCATGCTTACGGATTATGTTGCCCAGAGGAAGCATGTAAAGGGAAAAAAGCAGTGGACCTAAAACTGAACCCTGCGGAACGCCAAACTCCACTAGAGAACATGCAGAATAATCACCATTTAAGTCTACATACTGATAACGATGGGTCAGATAGGATCTGAGCCAGGAGAGGGCTGTACCCTTAATTCCCACTACATTTTCTAATCTGTGAAGAAGAATAGCGTGATCAACAGTGTCAAAAGCTGCACTGAGGTCAAGTAATACAAGCATAGTTACACAACCCTGATCAGAGGCCAATAGAATGTCATTTACTACTTTAACGAGCGCTGTCTCTGTACTGTGATGAGGCCTAAATCCTGACTGATACAGTTCATGTATGCCATTCCTATGTATATATGAGCATAGCTGCTCCGCTACTATCTTTTCCAGGATCTTAGAGATAAAGGGGAGGTTTGATATTGGTCTGTAACTGGACAGCTGACAGGGGTCGAGGTCAGGTTTCTTAATTATTGGTTTGATAACTGCTAATTTAAAAGATTTTGGAACATATCCAATGCTGAGTGAAGAATTAATTATTCTCAACAGGGGTTCTATTATTGCTGGTACTATCTGTTTAAGAAAATGTGTCGGTACAGGATCTAATATACAGGTTGATGAATTTGAAGAAGAGATGAGTGAAATTAGTTCATTCTCTTCAAGGGGAGTAAAGTATTCTAGGTTCTGGTCTGACATGGCTAGATTAACATCTGCATCAATTACATTGTTCGGTTTCAAAACCTCAATTTTATGCCTAATATTTACAATTTTATTATTAAAAAAGTTCATGAAGTCCTCACTATTGCATGATGTTGTTGTGGAGATTTCTGCAGTGGTCTTATTTCTGGTTAATTTGGCTACAGCATTAAATAAGAATCTAGGATTATTTTTATTTTCTTCTATAAGAGTGGAGAGATATGTTGATCTAGCTACACTAAGAGCTTTTCTATAGTTCAGGATGCTCTCCTTCCATGCTATTTGAAATACTAGTAATTTAGTTTGACGCCATTTACGTTCTAATTTCCGAGCGGTCTGTTTTAAAGTGCGCGTGTGATCGTTATACCAGGGAGCAAGTTTTTTATCTCTAATAATTTTTCTTTTGGCTGGAGCTACATTATCTAGGGTGTAGCTCCATATGATGTCATAGTTAGTCCTGCCGGAGTCTCTGCTTGCACTCTACAGTAAATATACATTTACATTATGTGACTGTTACCAGACCTACCTTTTTTTCTCTTTCTCTCTCTTTGTCTCACTACACATGTCACTCCTGAGCTGCCAGTGATACAGACCCCCTTTGCCCCCTGGACCTTTCTGACTCCTGGTGCCCCACATCTGGTTGGAGATCTCTTTGCATTAATTAACATTTAAGGCTTTTTAAATAGTCCATACACAACATCTCCTCTCTGTGATGAACATAATTGTTGCATCAGCCATGATCTTTAAGCTCTTTATGAGGAAAAGAAGATACCTTCTTATTGCTGCATACTCCTTGCTTTTGCTCTGCTCTAGCCTGTGGTTCAGACATCAGTGGATCAGTTCAGCTAGATGCGCATGCCAAACCCAGACGAGCCCCCATAACTCAGTTACTTATCTCAGCTTTAATTATTTAATTATTTAATTATTTTATCTAATTTGTGTTTGTTTGTAATCTCGACAAAAAAACTAAAATGGATCTGCAGAACAAACATTTTAGCAGCTATTGCAAATGAAACAGCAATTTCATGAGATATTTCCTTTAAAAACAAAATAACATCAAAAAGCAATTTATAGCATGTCAGTAACATTGCTCACTGTCACTTTTGGCTTAAGAATAAGTGATATAGGATGCATGCAGACGCAATAATTTCTGTCTACTCTGAACTTCAATTTGATCTTTTTAATCTAAACAAAAAGAACGGATTACAACATAAATGACATAAATGCTGCTACTCTCGTGTTAGCTGTAATCGTTTACTAAATAAAACAACAGTGCAATTTGGATACAATCTTAGACAGTAAGTATATCTTCCCACTGTGTTTGTGTGTGCATGCACATTTGCATGTGTATCTAAATCAAGTCCTAAAACCGAACTGTTGTTTATCCCTTGTGACTCATCTCCAGGTCAAGACCTTGTGATATCCATGGACAACAACCAAATCACTCCCTCAACCACTGCCCGCAATCTTGGGGTAACCGTGGACAATCATCTGTCATTTTCCCCACACATCGCTAACCTTACTCGCTCTTGTCGATTTCTTCTTTACAATATCAGAAGAATTCGCCCATTTCTTTCTTCACAGGCTACTCAGGTGCTTGTTCAGTCCCTTGTTATTTCAAGACTGGACTACTGCAACTCACTCCTGGCAGGCCTGCCTCTGTCCACGATTCGTCCTCTGCAACTGATCCAGAATGCAGCAGCACGACTCGTTTTTAACCTTCCCAAGTTCTCCCACACCACCCCACTCCTCCGCTCCCTGCACTGGCTTCCTGTAGCTGCCCGCATCAAATTCAAAACACTGATGCTTGCCTACAAAGCTAAAAATGGCCCAGCACCCACTTACCTCTCTGCACTAATTACACCACGCACTGCACCACGTTCCCTCCGATCCTCCAGCACTGCTCGCCTCATCCCACCATCTCTCAGGGATCGAGGGCGGCATTCATCCAGGCTCTTTTCTGTTCTGGCACCTAGGTGGTGGAATGAACTTCCTCTAGATGTCCGTACATCAGATACTTTGACTATCTTTAAACGACGACTCAAGACTCATCTGTTTCTCCAGTACTTGGACTAACCCCCCCTCCCCCCCAAAAAAAAAAAAAAAAAAAAAAAACCAGAAAAAACTTCAGATGTGTTGGACTAATGGTACTTGGTTATTAACCTAGTTAACCCAGTGTAAGTATGTATCCAATGTTGTAAACATTAAAGCACTTTTTGTAAGTCGCTCTGGATAAGAGCGTCTGCCAAATGCCTAAATGTAAATGTAAATGTAAGTCCTGTTTTCTTCCTCTTGATATTTTTTTATTACTGTCAGTTGTCTTATCAAATCAGGAAAATGGAAAGATAGAGACAAAAAGGACAGGAAAGATAAACAGAAAGACCACATTTTATTGCAAGGTCAAATTTGATTATTTAATGGTAAGACATGAATGTATTATCTGGGGTGGCTGGGTGTAAGACCATGATGAGGAGCAAGGCACTCCAGTAGGCAAATATTCACTAACGTAGGTGAGCAAGCAAGAATGAAAGATTGATTCAGGTTGTTTTTTGGACCATACCAATACAAACCATAGGTTCCCCTCAGTAGAACCTTCACTGCACACAACAGTTCACTTTCAGTTTTCAAAAGCTTGAAAAATATTCAGTTGTTTGTTTGTCACTTCAGGAATCCTGTCATTTACGCCAAACAGGATCCTAAAACCCATAAACATGTGGCCTGACGTTCTGATGAAGAACTACCAAATTCTCTTAATTGGGGTACCTCAGAATTTATTTGTGATACAGAATAGGACCTAGAATGTACTTTTCCCCCTACAGCTGCATTTGGGCTAAAATAGGGTCTGCTCAAACCCAGGCAGTCAAGGTGTGGATGGACCTGTTCTCTCTAAATGGAATCTGGCTTAGTAAAACTGTAAAACTGTAGAATGCAGCATGTGAAATTAGAAAGATTTAAAAGACAGGTAAATTTCTGACAGAACTTCAGGGATCACTTTATTTGTTCCTGGCTAATTACAGAGCCTATTCCAGACACAGTCGACTGAAATTGATAACTAGGGTCTTTAAAAAAAAACTAAAAAACAGGCATGCATCAGTAATTATTAAGCCAGAAGTGACAGCAAGCAAGACCAAATGGATAACAAAATAAATAATTTTACTTACAGGCTTTAAATTGCTTCTTGATATTTTGTTATTTTGTTTAAATATCTCATGAAATCATCAAAAAGTGTAGCTAGGGCCATTTCACGTGCAATAAGGCATTATCCTGTTTTTTTTTTAATAGACATAGACTGAGCTAGTTGCATAATTTAAATCCAATAAAAAGGCTTTACTGATCACTTTGGAGATATGTTCATTAAAATCAGCTCAGTCTGGATGCACAAGAGCGATGTATGTTTCACACTTACAGTTTCATGTCAAACCATGTTGTCTTGACAGCTTTCACTTTCCTGCTTACTGAAGAAGTTAGACTGACAGGATGTATAATTTCCTTTGAAGTTAACAGGCTGAAACGATGAATGTGATGATTTGAGTGAATGCCATTGGGGAAAACATTTTTTATTTTGTGTTTAAGGCTCTCTGCTTTCTTTAAAGTAACATTGTATCGAATAAAGCAAAAACAATGATTGAATGAATACACTAATAATAATATTAATAATAATAATATTAAGCTGACACTTGACCACACCCCACTGCCACAATATTGTAGATACAACTATAAAGTTAAGGAGAAAAAGTTTTCCATACACACCTATGTCTCTGTGCTACAGCAGTAGATGTCACAAGCCTGAAGTATGTAACATACAGATGTGTTCCCTGAGCTCAGACTCAGCTACACATTTATTTTTCTTATCACATATGCAAATTAGACAAAGTTTTTTTTAAAGCCACACTCAAGATCAACCCTATAATAAATAAAATATTCAAAAAATGCTATTATACTATTATAACCTCTAATTGGACCGATTTGATTATACAGTGCTTAATAGGTCTTGGTAATAATGAATGCTGTGTTATTTGAGCATGAACAAATACTTAAATAATGATTTTTTTGCATGGCACTAGACACTTTAAATATGTGAATTGCACAAACAGTGGACATTACTTTACCATTCTTTCATCACTATTTATTCTAACACCATTCCACACAAAAATTACATAAATAGACCTACCTGTTCAGCTGCTCTTATTGTTTTATATTTCTTCATACATTCTTCAAATATTTTCTATATTGTGTATTTTTGTCGTACAGTTATTTATTTTTTTTAACTTTAGTTTTTATATTTTATTTCATTCTTTTCTAGTTTAATTTACCCTATATTTTAATTCTCATATTTATTTCCTATTACTATTCTTAGTCTTCTATTTTAGGTCAGGAGCAGTTGCCTAAGCATTTCACTGCATATCGTACTGTGTATGACTGTGTATGTGACAAATAAAATTTAAATTTAAATTTTAAATTTGATTTAGAAATCATTAGAATTATTTATTATTGTTCAGAAAGGATTATCTTTGATATTTGCATTTGGATGTTTATTTAGCTTTATTTAGACTTGGACTTAGATCCTCCAGTACCATACAGCGCATTGGGCAGCAAGTGCTCTGCATCTTATTTAATTAGTTGCGGCAGTTCCGGCTTCGTCCCATGACAGGTTGATGGCCATTCCGTCTTCAACGAAGGTCTTTTCTTGTGTGGTCTTTGGGCGCTCTGATGTTCTCTTCCCCTGATGTGGAATCCAGTTAGATGGTTAAATAAGCTCACAAAAATAATTAACAATATGTGTTTATAAAGCATTTTTTAACATCCAAACAATTAGACCTACATTTAAATAATTCAATAATAAATTACTTACACTTTCTAAATGATCTATCACTGACAACCTCTAATTAATAGGTTTAAAAATGATTAATTGATTATTAATAAAGTATCTCAATGCAATCATTAAAGTCTGTCTATATATACAGTGGTGTGAAAAACTATTTGCCCCCTTCCTGATTTCTTATTCTTTTGCATGTTTGTCACTCAAAATGTTTCTGATCATTAAACACATTTAACTATTAGTCAAAGATAACACAAGTAAACACAAAATGCAGTTTTTAAATGATGTTTTTTATTATTTAGGGAGAAAAAAAAATCCAAACCTACATGGCCCTGTGTAAAAAAGTAATTGCCCCCTGAACCAAATAACTGGTTGGGCCACCCTTAGCAGCAATAACTGCAATCAAGTGTTTGTGATAACTTGCAACGAGTCTTTTACAGCGCTCTGGAGGAAGTTTCTAGCATGAACCACCTTTTTAAGGTCATGCCACAACATCTCAATAGGATTCAAGTCAGGACTTTGACTAGGCCACTCCAAAGTCTTCATTTTGTTTTTCTTCAGCCATTCAGAGGTGGACTTGCTGGTGTGTTTTGGGTCATTGTCCTGCTGGAGCACCCAAGATCGCTTCAGCTTGAGTTGACGAACAAATGGCCGGACATTCTCCTTCAGGATTTTTTGGTAGACAGTAGAATTCATGGTTCCATCTATTACAGCAAACCTTCCAGGTCCTGAAGCAGCAAAACAACCCCAGACCATCACACTACCACCACCATATTTTACTGTTGGTATGATGTTCTTTTTCTGAAATGCTGTGTTACTTTTGCGGGCCAGGGGTAGCTTAGTGGTTAAGGCATTGGACTATGGTTCAGAAGATCCCAGGTTCAAACCCCACAACCACCTAGTTGCCACTGTTGGGCCCTTGAGCAAGGCCCTTAAACTTTAACTGCTCAGATGTGTAATGAGATAAAAATTTAAGTTGCGTCTAAGAGCGATAAGAGCGTCTGCCAAATGCCTAAATATAAATGTTACGCCAGATGTAACGGGACTCACACCTTCCAAAAAGTTCAACGTTTGTCTCGTCGGTTCACAAGGTATTTTCCCAAAAGTCTTGGCAATCATTGAGATGTTTTTTAGCAAAATTAAGACGAGCCTTAATGTTCCTTTTGCTTAAAAGTGGTTTGCGCCTTGGAAATCTGCCATGCAGGCCGTTTTTGCCCAGTCTTTTTCTTATGGTGGAGTCATGAACACTGACCTTAATTGAGGCAAGTGAGGCCTGCAGTTCTTTAGATGTTGTCCTGGGGTCTTTTGTGGCCTCTTGGATGAGTTGTCTCTGCGCTCTTGGGGTAATTTTGGTCGGCCGGCCACTCCTGGAAAGGTTCACCACTGTTCCATGTTTTTGCCATTTGTGGATAATGGCTCTCACTTTGGGACTCTGGCTGGTTCGCTGGAGTCCCAAAGCTTTAGAAATGGCTTTATAACCTTTACCAGACTGATAGATCTCAATTACTTTTGTTCTCATTTGTTCCTGAATTTCTTTGGATCTTGGCATGATGTCGAGCTTTTGAGATGCTTTTGGTCTACTTCTCTGTGTCAGGTAGCTCCTATTTAAGTGATTTCTTGATTGAAACAGGTGTCATGAACCACAGTTAAGTTATTTTTTAACAAGCCCCCCTTCTCTCAGGTTGCCAAACAATCACACAAACTCTTCTCTGTCGCGATTGTTTTCAAAGGTGAGGAGCTGTTTAATTTGTTGTTGTTGTTTTACTTTACAGCAGTGATCCTGTTAGTATGCGCTCACGCAAGTGTGACTAGGGATGTTCCTTGCTAATTCTTAAACGGTTTTAAAAACGGTCTATCCGTTAATATGTGTGTGTGTGTGTGTGTGTGTGTGTGTGTGTGCACAAACGGAAACACTTATCGGTCGGGATTTATTTTTAAATAAACCCCTGGTAAAGTACAGGTTAATTAGTTTTATTTTTACATTATATTTTGTATTAATTATTTTTATGTATTTATTTTTTTGGGCTGTAGAACAAATAATTTAAGTTTCCATTATTTCCCATGGGAAAATAAAATTTGGATTACGAGTGTTTTGGAATACGAGCCTGCTTCCGAAACGAATTATGCTCCTAATCCGAGGTTCCACTGTGTGTGTATATATATATATATATATATATATATATATATATATGCTTTGTAAGCAAAAATAAAGCATTTACAATGGCACTTACAGTGGGGCAAAAAGTTTTTAGTCACCCACAAATTGTGCAAGTTCTCCCATTTAAAAAGATGATAAATGCCTGTAATTTTCATCATAGGTATACATCAACTATTCTTCACGATGGTGCTGCGGATGGCTGCCTCGGTGTGGAGCTCTCCATTTGTCTTACTGTTTTTGTTAGTTTGTCCTGTTTTTTGTTTCTCAAATGTAATCAGTTATACCAGCGATGAACTGCTGAACATTCAGCAGGACACATCTCACAATTTTTAACCAGTTTTTAGTTATTTAGACGTTTACTGAACATTGTTGAAATGCTTTAAGAAGCTCATCAAGCTCCGACAGCACGGCTTTAAAACTGCGCTGCTGAGTTCACATCTGGTGAATCTTTGCTCTCTACCCAACAAAATGGACAAACTTTTCCTACTCTCCAGGAAAAATAAGAACTTTTCAAACTTTGCCGCACTGTGTTTCACGGAAACCTGGCTGAGTGAAGCCATTCCGGACAACACGCTACACACGCTGGGCTTCCAGCTGTTTAGAGCAGATCGCGACACAGAATCAACGGGGAAATTGCAAGGCGACAGGACATGCTTTTACATCAATCAATGTTGGTGTACAAATGTGACACCATTGAAGAAGATGTGCTGTCCTGATCTAGAGGTCTTTCTATTCGTTGTGGGAGTTTACCTCCTTTATTCTTGTGAGTGTGTACACTCCCCCACAAGCATGTGGGCCCACCAGAGACCATGTCACAAAGCTCGAATCATTTCAAATTGGTTTCTTGAACATGACAATGAGTTCACCAAAATGGCCCCCACAGTCACCAGATCTCAACCCAATAGAGCATCTTTGGGATGTGGTGGAACGGGAGCTTCATGCCCTGGATGTGCATCCAACAAATCTCCATCAACTGCAAGATGCTATCCTATCAATATGGGCCAACATTTTTAAAGAATGCTTTCAGCACCTTGTTGAATCAATGCCACGTAGAATTAAGGCAGTTCTGAAGGCGAAAGGGGGTCAAACACCGTATTAGTATGGTGTTCCTAATAATCCTTTAGGTGAGTGTATATATAATAACTCAATATTATATATATTATGTAATTTTACGTATATATTATGTATGTAACTCATCTCACACCCTACTTGATTTATTTATAAACTTTTTATAAAAAAAAAACAAAAAACATCCTACTCCATTGTTGTAAAAATTTTTTGTGAAAATGTGTGAGTGTGTGTGTTGTGCTGTTTTGTCTTGTCATTTATTTTATTCTGGAAGCTTTGTCACTAAAACCAATTCCTTGTACGTGCAAGCATACTTGGCAATAAAACTCTTTTTGATTCTGACTCTATGAGAGACAAAATATTAAAAAAAATCTTAAAAATTACATTGTAGGATTTTAAAAGAATTTATTTATATTTATATATATATATATATACACACACAAACATAAAATGGCAGACAACCAATTTGATAAACAAAAATACAGATGATAAACTAATCACCTCCCCATTAGAACCTATAATTTTCCTCATCTCTTCTTCAAAATCATCAACCTGTATATTAGAACCTATACCAACACGTTTTTTTAAGCAAATAGTTCCAGCAATAACAGAACCCCTGTTGTAAATAATTAACTGTTTACTTAGCAGTGGGTATGTCCTCGAATCCTTTAAATTACAGAAGCAGTTATTAACCCGTTAATCAAGAAACCTGACCTTGACCCCTGTCAGGTTTCCAATCACAGGCCGATATCAAACCTCCCCTTTATTTCTAAGATTTTGGGAAAGATAGTATCACAGCAGCTCTGTTCACATCTACATAGAAATAGCATAAACAAACTGTATCAGTCAGGATTTAGGCCTCATCACAGCACAGAGACAGCAATTGTTAAAGTAGTAAATGACCTCCTAGTGGCCTCTGATCAGGGTTGCATCAAGTTTGCTGACGTCACCGTTGTGGTGGGCCTGATCTCTGTACACTACTTTTGTTATTCGACCTCAGTGCAGCTTTTGACACTATTGATCATAGTATTCTTCACAGATTAAAAAATGTAGTAGGAATTAAGGGAACGGCCCTCTTGTGGCTCAGATCCTATTTGACTGATCATTATCAGTTTGTAGATTTAAATGGTGACCATTCTGCATGTTCTCAAGTAGAGTTTGGTGTTCCACAGGGTTCAGTTTTAGGCCCACTGCTTTTTTCTCATAACATAATTTGTAAGCGTTTTCATTGTTATGCTGATGACACAATTATACATCTCAGCCAACCAGAAGAGGAAAAACAGTTAAATAAAATTGGGCAATGTGTGCAGGACTTTTTTTTACATTCCTTCTGTTAAATCCTCCTAAGACAGAAGTTCTAGTCATAGGATCACAAGCAGCTAGACATGGTTGTGGTGGGCCTGATCTCTGACAACAAGGAAACAGCCTACCTGTAGGAGATTAAAAATCTGGAGAACTGGTGGCAAAGAAAAAAAATCTCCTTCAAAATGACAGCAAGAAAAGGAGTTGATAGTGAACTTGATTACCAGATCCCCGTCATCAACAAAAGCCCAGTGGAGAGAGTTGACACTTTCAGATACCTTAGTTTCCATATCACGCAGAACCTATCATGGTCCTGTTGCATCAACAATGTGGTGAAACATCACGGGAAACATCACAACCTGGTTCGGGAAAAACACCATGCAGGACAGATGAGCACCATCAGCACCCGTCATGCCATTCCCCTGACCATGCCAGCTCCCTGACCTAGATTCAGTCTACAGCAAGCAGTGCTGGATCATGACCAGGAAAATCATGAAAGACCTCAGCCACTCCAACAATGGACTGTTTTCTCTGTTGCAGAGCTTCTTCCAACAGGCGATAAGGTCTCTCAACCAAAACACCTAACAGGACTAAAAACATCCTTTTGCACACTGCACTTTATAGACATTTCTTACACCCAACAATCATAATCCATTTATAGACATTATACATTTGTACACTCATGCACACTTTCCATATTTTGCATATTTGTACAGTCATTATTGTACAGTTTATATTTTTCTATGTATTTTATATTCTGTGTATTTTCTATGTATGTTCATATTTTATATTCTGTTCTTCTCATCAGCAGTTTTTCCATATTTTAAGAAGGTCTTTATATTTTTTTCTTTATTTTCATTCCCCTATTTTTTTTACTTTTATTGATAATTTAGATTTTAAAGGTCACGAGCAGTCGTATAAGCATTTCACTGCATATTGTACTGTGAATGACTGTGTATGTGATAAATAACATTTGATTTTTTTTTTTTGTTTAACATTTAGTTTTTTTACCTTGTAACTTTTGTCCTTTGTTATTTGTAAGGGACTGAGAGTAACAAAATTTCAATTTTATAAGTATATGTAGGTTCTTTATATGTAGCAAAATTAACAATAAAGATTTGACTTTGTAAAGATGTGTAAGTGTATGAAATTTATACAAACATAAAGTTTCTGAGTCCTGCAGGTCTTCAGAAAGTCCTCAGTTCCAGAGGGCTAAGTATAAAAATGAATGGCTTGTATCAGCTCACACTCTCTGCTTGCCAATTGCAATCATGCAGTGTTATCACTGTCTGGAAACAGTTCCGCTTTTGATTTCAAAAACCTGTTTATTTATTAGACATGTCTCGAAGTAAAGGAAAGTCATGCAAAAAAAAAATTGTTTTAAATACTACATATCAAATGTGCTTAGTTAATCCAATCCCATGCAGGAATATTATGAAGTGAAAGTTTAGATAATACTTTTGTTAAATAAAAAGAAAAAAAAAATGTAATTGTGAAAAGCATTCTCTAACTACTTCAGTAGTGTACAGATGCATAAAATATGTACTAAATCACAATAACAGAGTACAGTACATCTACTCAGGTGAAACTAAGATCTCCAATGAGCTGGCACTAGTGCTGTGATTACTCTCAGAAACATCTATACTGCACAGACACATCATCACACATCTTTTTCTTATGGTACTTTTTGGAAAAGACAAGAGAGTATATTTACATTAGTAAACTGCAGAACTGAACCAAAAGGCAGGTTAAAAGTAAGAAAAATACTGCATGGAGAAAAATAAGGAGAACCATCACAACTAAAGGGAAACAGCAGAACATATGAACAAATACTGATAAAGTCTTAAAAATAAAATCTCTAGTAATCTTGACAGTTAATAGTTGAAGCATATCTTCAACCGGAGAGTTGATAAAAGAATTAGAAAATTATGCTCATACAGGTTTTTGTAGATAGAATAACTGTGTCTGCACTAAGGCTTTACCTTTTTTCTCCAATAGAAAAATGGCGGCGCAGCAGTAGCATGCACGGCCACTCCGGAGCCAAAATAGTGCTCATTTGTTTACTTTGTGTTGTAAAATGTTTTTTTTACAGGGTTTATGGACTCCGCCAGACACTCGCAGTGGCAGCTTGTGTGTTTACATCAACACGGAATGTTGTAAGAACTCTGTTTTAGTTTCTAGCTATTGCTCATCGCTGAAAGAGTTTGTAACTGTTTGTTGTAGACCTTTTTATTTACCATGGGAGTTCACCATTGTTTTCATTATCAGAGTGTACATTCCGCCTAGAGCTACCGCTAAGGAAGCACTCTTTGAACTGTATGCAAAGATCAGTGAACCGGAGAACACACACCCCGTGGGCTGTTTATTGTCACTGGAGATTCAAATCATGCAAATCAAGACAGTGGATGCTAAATTCCGTAAGTATGTGGATCTTGCAACGAAAGGGGAAAACATGCTGCATCTTGTTTACACAAACATCCCAGGTGCATTTCGGGCAGAGACCCCGTCCCCACCTCAGCTACTCAGATTCAAGCAATTCCAGCATACAGACCACTTTTCAGGCATTCGAAACCAGTTCTAAAGCAGGTAAAAACCTGAACAGCAGGAGCCATTTCTACGCTTCAGGACTGTTTTAAGAGCACTGGCTGAAGCATGTTTTTGGAGCCTTCAATGTACAGTGACTTCACTGACTTGTGGGAGGACACGTCATCAATGACAGCTACATCAACAAATGTACAAATGATGTCACTGTCTCCAAAAAGACATCTCATGCTTCAACCAGAAAAAGAGAAGTACTGCGGAGGTACATGTCCTTCTGAAGACCTGTGACCCAAGCCTTCAGAGCGGGGGACAAGGTGGCCCCATGAACACCAAGGGCCAAACTGTCCCATGCCATCAGAGAGGTAAAGCACACACATACTCAAAGAATTCACAACCAGTTCAGGGACAGCAATGACACACAGTGCATGTGGCAGGGTGTACAAGCCATTACCAACTATTTTTCTAATTTCAATTTTCTAGCGACGGCTTCCTTCCAGATGTGCTGAACAGCTTCTTCATTGGTTTGATATGCAGAACGATGTGATGGCGAGAAAGACCACTCCTCCTCTCAATGACTAGGTTCTGTGTCTCACTACAGCTGATGTGAGGAAAACTCTATGCACAGTCAAGCTACATAAAATTGCTGGACCAGACAAAATGCCTGGCAGAGTGTTGAACAGCTGGCAGATGTTCTTATCAACTTCTTCAACATCTCTCTGAGAAGCACCGCCGTTCCCACATGCTTAAAGGCCACCACCCATTGTCCCCATGCCGAAGAAGTCTTCTGTGTCCAATGACTACCATCCTGGACAAGGCAATTAAAAAGGCCGGATCTGGGGCCGGGCATAGAGCTCACTCTAAAAAATTATTCTGTGGCCTTGTAAGTTTCACAGTTATAAAAAGGTTATGTTACCTTAATAAAATCTCTAAAAGTCACATACATGATTGTTTGAGTTAGACAAATCAAAATAAATGCCTAAAAAAACAACTATTAGTTTTGTCTTAAATTTACACTATAATTTAAGTTTACTTCACTAGTAAAAATCAGCATTTGACTAACTGAATTATATTTTTAACATGCACATAATACTTTTTGATACATTTCAATCAAAATATCTGTTAATGGAGTAAGTGTACTGATTAGTTTCAAGAACTACAATTATAAATTATTCCAACTCAATATTCTTTATTTTTAACAACAAAAACTTAAATAATTGAGTAAATTGCCCTGTGCAAGTGCTCATGGGAAGTCTGGTGTAACATCAGAGACAAGAAGGCTGTGAGGATGTGAGAATGGACATGAAGCACCTGGAACATTCTGGAACATTCCTTACAAATCCTGGTGAGTAAACAGCTAACACAAGTTACTGTAATAATGACTCTGTCTGCCTGCACACACAACTTTATAGGGTGTGAGTTACTGTTCTGAATCCTGTCACAGCCGAGCTCCAGAGCTAACGATAGCTAGCAACAGGCCAGTCCTGGGGTTCAGTGTGATTTAGCTTGTTTGTTCCAACCACCAAACTGCTCAGCTAAAGCGGCGTTAATACAGACACTTAAACTCTGGTGTAAAAGGAGAGATTTAACACCGAGCAGCAGCGCGTGCATGTCCGGGTTTCTCGGTGTAAACGGCGGCGGTTGTGCCGCAATATTTGAAATTCTCCCGCCAAATGCGGGGATTTTGTGCAGCCAACTGCCACTGTGGCGAGGATATGAAACTAACATGTTCAAATAATTAACGTGTGTAACAGTCCACCTCACACACTGAACCGCGAGTCTGCTCGGTCACTCCGACACTTTAAGGAGGAAACTCAGAACAAATCCGGTTTAAACAGCTGAAATGAGGTGCAGTGTCCGGGTTCTGGCAGTGTTTTATCACTGTATCATTTTATCAACTTTATAACAGTGAGCACGCAGCGGCAGATGTTATAAAATAAATGTGTAAGTAGTAGTAAGTACTGTACTAGTAACTAAAGCTATGAAATATAAAGATTTAGTGAAAATACAACATTTCTCTCAGAATTAGAATTGGGAGAAAGTAATATGAAATTAAAATACTGAAGTGAAACATTATGTATGTTCTGATATGTAAGTAAAAGAAACTAAAACTGATTGATTTTGTGTGTTTGTATGAAACATGTTATATATTTTCTATATCTCTTTCACAGCACCAACACCACTAATGAAGAGAAGTTGAATGGAGATAAAACAGGAGGTAAATGTCAACTTTTTAAATGTTACAGAAGTATTAAATCTGTAACCATTGAATCAAAGATAGAAATGACAACAAGACTATTAGTTCAAAAAGTATGTATTTGAACGGAAGTACTATTTTACCAGTCTGGTAGACCTTACAGTAACAGTCACACTTGTATTTACTTGTAGACTATTGTTCCTTTTTTAGGTGCCAGCATTATGGGATGGCGATGTTAGCTCTGCACACTTGTTGCATCATCAAAAGGAATTTCGATCATTATGTGAAGCATGGTACTGTTGGTCATGGATATTTAGTGTCCTGTCTTCATTTAGACTGTCATTGCTTCTTTAAGACCTGAGAAGGTCTGCACACACATTTGTATGGATCCCACAGTTTGCAGGAAACTGAAGTGTGAAGGTGTGCAATCTTTCAGATGTAAAATGTGACTTATTAGATTCTAATACAAAAGTCTACTTTCCGCATGTTAACTGTATAATACTTGTGGCAGAAGTATTGTTTCTGAAACTGTTTACTAATAACATAAATTCATGTCATTTGCAAAGTAAACCAGGTTGAGTTTAGACTTCATGTTTTGTCAAATTTGGCAAATAAATTTTCAATTAAAATGAAAATGTGTGTATTGTTTCTTTCATTCAGTTAAAATATTTAGTAAATGTAGCACATTTATTTGTTAAATAATAGTATAATTTTCAGTATCTTCTACCTTCCATTTCAATTATATCTACTCAATTATTTTACTAATTTTCACTTTGCATTACCTTCAGATTTTCATTACATTTACTTAATTTTGTACATCATTGTACTAAATATAGTTATTCAGGTCTACTTAATTTTTTACTGACTTGTACTCAATTCATGAAGTATATTTTACATGATTTTTACATTTTTTCATATTTACTCAATAGTGTAAAAATGTTTCACCAAAAAAATTGAGTACAGCACAGTTTTATTTTTTAGAGTGCTTGACTCTGTGGATACAGTAGCAATGAGGAGAATTCTGTTTAAAGTATAATCCATCTTGAACAATCCTTCTCACTCAGTATATAGTGTTTTCACCAACCAGAGGAGAAAATTTAGCCAAAAACTGATTACCATCAAGTGTTCTACAGAGCGCCACAGGGGATCTTTTCTCCCAATGGCCATAAAATTATACAACTCTCTCTAACTCGTACACTATGTGGATATTCACTGACAGTAACATAATATGACAATAATACTTAGTTGGATTAATATTATATTAAATGCAATATAACATCTTAATAAAATATGTAATACAATAATACATATAATAATAAAATATTACATACATATATTTGTTACAGAAGCGGGCTGTGGACTTAGGAAAAGGCATAGTCGCAGAGATGAATTGACTTTGGAGTCTTTAATAAGGAGATAAAAATGTAAGTCGCTCTGGATAAGAGCGTCTGCCAAATGCCTAAATGTAAATGTTTAATAAGGATACACAACAGAACCATAAACCCACACAAACAAAACAGAACTGAAACACAATGGAGTCAAACATATGCTATACTGAGCTAGCAAACTCAGAAGCTAACCATAGTTAAACTAAACATAACAATGAGCTAAGTATAACATAAAGCTAAGCATAGCATAGAACTAAACATAACATGGAGCTAATACAAAACTAGAAATAATACCAGACTAGAAGCTACTCATGATAAGGAACTAAACATGATAGAACTTTCACAACACTTTAACATAATAGAGCTTAAACACAACAGAACAAGAGCTTTACCAACCAGGAGTTTTACACAAGACAGTACATGACAGCATGATGCAGAGACATAAAAGATTTACAGAGGGTAACTGAACAGAAACAGCTTCCAAACAGAAGCTAACATTACCAGAGCTATACATTCCGCGTGAGTAACCACTGTAAACTAGGAGCTAACCTTAAACAGGAATTAAACAAAACAGAAACTACACTAAACAAGAGCCAAGCTATACAGGAGATAAACTAAACTAGAGATGGAGCTAAATGTGACAAGTCAAACAGCACTACAAATTAAACATGACTGTGAGTTAAACAAGACTAGAAGCTAGGCGAGACTAGGAGCAAAATATGAATGGGAGCAAAACGGGACTAGGGCTAAAGAAACCATGAAGAAAAAACACAAACCAGGAGAAACACGAACCACAATGTAAATAGAACAACACTTTAACATAACAGTACAGTTTAACCAAAATAAACACAGAACAGAAACTGAACAGAAGAGGAACTTTACCAAGACAGGGGCTAAACAAAACAGGAGCACAACAAACCAGGGGGGTATTCCAGAAAGCTTGGTTAACTTACCATTTGGTTAATCTTAACCTCTGGGTTGATTAACCCCAAACCCGCATACCGCGAGTATGTCGGTTCCAAAACACCTGATAAGAGTAAGGTTAATCAACCCTCTACTGGTTACCCAGAGTTAATGCGCCTGCTCGGTGCATACATAAAGACATTTTTAACGGATCACAGATTTCACGAGTCAAAATGGAAAATCAAAGTGAAAAAAAAAGAGAGTGGCGTACTTCACAGAGGTTTTAATGCACGCATATAAGGAATTCAAGCCAATAATAATTAAATAAAGCAATACGGCTGCATCAGCTAAAGAAAGAAAGTTGGCTTGGCAAAAAATAATGGACAGAGTAAATGTGTGAGTGTATTAAATTGCAAATTTAACATCGCCTCCCCTTTTATTATAATGCTAAATTAAACATCCCTTCCGCATCCTTTTGACTGTTAACTGAAAGCATTTACTTTTCCTGACATTCATTTCTTTAGTTAAAATACCAATGTATACTGACTAGGAATTTATGGTTTCTTATTCAATAAGGTGTAATCCTTCTGGAACCAGAAGCCAAGTAAAAATCAAACACAAAATGTCATGCACACTCGGAACGCGACCAGCACTAGGACCCGGAAGTTAAGCGGTCGCGAACCAGGAAGTATAAAAGAGGTAAACAAACCATAGCACCTCGCTCAGTCATTGAGTCGCCGATGCTACGTCGGATTTCTTCAAACCGTGAGTACTCACCTTCTTGGTTTAAAATCCTGATCGAGTGTGTATTTATAGGACGCGGGTTAGATTGTGTCTTTCCCTTGCTCCCCATTCGTGAGAGTCCTTAGATCAAATAGCGTGATTATCCTGCTCACTCGTGTTCGTCCGCGTTTGGGTTTACCATTCACGCAACAAAGGGCTAACCGCTAAAGCTACGTCTTCTGGTCACTCCAGGTTAGTTCTTGACAGAATGACTGAGCCGTCTGCGGTGAACCCAGCGGACTACGCGCACCTCTGCGACGTGGTAGATCAGCACGCCAAGCTTATCAACACGCTAACCGGGGAGATCGCTAATCTGCGCCGGGACCTCCAAGACGTCGCGGCCTTGCGCCGCGAGGTCGCGGAGCTCCGGCAGGAGAACGCGGATCTCCGGGCGGCTGTGGATAGCGCGGCTAGCCGTTCGCCCGTCGCGGCGGCTGCGGCGCCGCCCCCCCCCCTTCGGATGTATTTTTGGCACTTCCTGATAAATGGGATGGCACGGACGGAAAGTGTAATGTGTTCTTAACATCGCTTGATCTGGTGTTTGAGTTTAATGCCACCAGGTACTCCACCGATCGGCTACGCATCGCGCTTCTGGTCTCGTTGCTATCCGGGCAGGCAGCAGAGTGGGCCACGGCAGTTCTCCGGGCGGATTCAGACACCGCGCACTCATATAATGAGTTCACCCGCCAACTCCGACTCACATTCGAACACCCAGCGGGCGAGGTGGAGACCGACACCAAGCTCTACCATCTGCGGCAGGGAGGATCGTCCGTGAGCCGGTACGCTGCTGAGTTCCGGACCCTCGCCGTGCAGACCGACTGGGGAGATGCCGCGCTCCGGACATCCTTCTACGAGGGACTGGCTCCACGTATCAAGGACGAGCTCGCCGGGCGGGAGCTTCCTGCTACCCTGGAGGGGATGATACAGCTCTCCCTCCGCATCGACCAACGCATCCTCTCTCGCCCGAAGCCAGCCCCTCGGACCCTGCCGCCTGCACCCACCTTCTCCTACACCACGCCACGACCACCTACTGCTCTCACCACCTCCACTACCGGATCTGTCGGATCTCCACCTCCTGCCGTGGTTGACACCGGAGCCGGGGAACCCATGCAACTAGGACGCGCCTCCCTGACCGTGGCGGAACGCGAACGACGGTACAGAGAGGGGTTGTGTGCCTATTGTGGGTCAGCGGCACATCACCGGGCGATCTGTCCAATTCGTCCGGGAAACGCCCAGCCCCGGTGAGTGCGAGGAGAGACTCACCGGGCCCTCTCCACCTCTCCACCACGATCAACGCCACCATCTCACGTCTCACGGTCCAGGTAACTCTCCAATTTGGCCACAAACGAGTCCGAAGTACCGCGTTCATCGACTCCGGTGCCGCTGGTAACTTCATTGACTCAACTTATGCCAAAGAATTGGGGATGAAGATCGAGGCGTTATCCCAGCCGGTTCGCATCACTTCAGTCGACGGTCGGCCCCTCTCATCCAGTCCCATCACCCACCAGACCCAACCAATCACATTCATAATCGACCAACATCAGGAACAGCTTCAATTTCACCTCACCTCCATCTCATCTCCTCCCATCATCCTCGGATACCCGTGGCTGCTGCAGCATGACCCCCTCATCTCCTGGAACCAGAACCGAATCCTCCAGTGGGGACCGACCTGCACTGAACTTTGCCTACAGGCCCCGGCTGGGACGTGTTCCACGGAGTCCGAGGCCCCCGATGTCGACATCAACGCCATTTCACCTGCCTATCGTGACCTGGCTGGAGTTTTTTGTAAAAGGAGAGCCACCTACCTTCCACCTCATCGTCCCTACGATCTGGCCATAGAGCTCCAGCCGGGGTCCGTTCCCCCCCGCGGCCACCTCTACTCCCTGTCAGCGACCGAGACGCAGGCGATGGAAGAGTATATCACCAACGCTCTTCGCCACGGAACCATCCGGCCCTCCTCGTCACCGGCAGCCGCAGGTTTTTTCTTTGTGAAAAAGAAAGGGGGGGAACTTCGCCCGTGTGTCGACTATCGGGGGTTAAATAAGATAACCATCAAGAACCGACACCCATTGCCGCTCACCAACTCAGCCCTGGACGCCCTCTCTGGTGCCACCGTGTTCACGAAGTTGGACCTCCGGAGCGCCTACAACTTGGTGCGCATCAGAGAGGGCGATGAGTGGAAGACGGCCTTCATCACCCCCACGGGACATTATGAAAGTCTGGTCATCCCATTTGGATTATGTAACGCACCCTCGGCCTTCCAGCAATTCATCAACGATGTCCTGAGAGACATGTTGGGCCGATGGGTGTTCGTTTACCTGGACGACATTCTCATCTACTCCCGCACGATCACCGAACACACCCAACATGTCCGGGCTGTTCTAAAGAGATTGCTCGCTCACCAACTGTACTGTAAGTTGGAAAAATGTGCTTTTCACCAGCACTCCACCACGTTCCTGGGTTTTGTCATCTCGCCCCAGGGTGTGGCCATGGACCCGCAGAAGCTAGAGGCTGTGCGTCATTGGCCCCTACCCAGGACGCTCAAACAGCTTCAACGGTTTCTCGGGTTTGCGAACTTCTATCGTCGCTTCATCCGGGGCTACAGTACAGTTGCCGCACCACTGACCAATCTGACCAGGCCCGCGACTCACCCCTTCCAACTCACTCCGGCCGCCATCTCAGCATTCAGGGAACTCTGCCATCGCTTCACCACCGCACCTATCCTTCTTCACCCAGATGCCAACCAACCGTTCGTTGTAGAGGTGGACGCGTCGGATGTGGGCGCCGGCGCTGTTCTCTCTCAGCGAGGTCCAGACCAGAAGCTACACCCATGTGGCTTCTTCTCCAAGAAATTTAATCCCACTCAGCAGCGATACGGGGTAGGGGACCGCGAGCTGTTGGGCATAAAGTGGGCCTTGGAGGAATGGCGTCACTGGCTCCAGGGCGCCAGTGAGCCATTCGTCGTCTGGACGGATCACCAGAACCTCCTCACCATCCGAAACCTCAAGCAACTCAATCCCAGACAGGCACGGTGGGCACTATTCTTCGAACAGTTCGACTTCCATCTATCATACCGCCCGGGATCGAAGAACACCAAGGCGGACGCCCTATCGCGACAACAGGAGGAGGACGTCCCCCGGGCGGACCCCGTGCCTGTCCTACCCACTTCACGCATCGTGGCACCCCTCCAGTGGGATCTCGAGACAAGGGTTCGCCAGGCTCAAGCTGCGGAGGCCGGGCCGGCAGGGGCACCGCCTGGACGACTCTTCGTGCCCCAACCACTAAGAGCGGAGGTCCTCCAGTGGGGTCACTCATCGCCCGTGGCCGGACACCCGGGAAATCGAAGAACCTTACAGTTCGTGAAACGGGCGTTCTGGTGGCCCTCCATGAAGAGGGACATCGAGGAGTTCGTTCAGGCGTGCCCGGTGTGCGCCAGGGCTAAGGATACCAACCGACCAACCCCCGGAGAGCTCCAACCTCTTCCCGTTCCTCGACGACCCTGGACGCACATCGCTTTGGATTTCATCACAGGCCTGCCGGTTTCCGAAGGGAAACACACCATCCTCACGATCGTCGACCGGTTCTCCAAGGCAGCTCACCTGGTGGCCCTCACCGGACTCCCATCAGCTAAAGTCACCGCAGAGCTGATATTGGAACACGTAGTCCGTCTGCATGGGTTCCCCAAAGACATCGTCTCGGACAGAGGGCCCCAGTTCACCGCCCGGTTCTGGAAGGCCTTCTGCCGTCTGATCAACTCCACCACTAGTCTGTCCTCCGGATACCACCCCCAGACTAATGGACCAACCAACAACTGGAGCGCTACCTGAGATGCTTCGTGTCCGATCACCAGCGCTCCTGGGCCCGCTACCTCACATGGGCTGAGCTGTCTCACAACCTTCACGTCTCCTCGGCCACCAACTTGAGCCCATTTGAGGTATGCTATGGTTTCCAACCTCCGATGTTCACCCATCAGGAACCGGAGGTTGACGTACCCTCGGCCCAACAGTTGGTCCGTAGGTGTCGACGGCTGTGGAGGCAAGCCAACCGTGCCATCCAACAGACCAACGCCAGCTACATCACCCAACATCGCCGTCGGCACCCTCCGGGACGGTTGTTCAAAGTAGGTGACAAGGTCTGGCTCTCAACCAAGAACCTCCATCTCCACACAGAATCCCGGAAACTTTCACCAAGGTTCATCGGCCCATACCGCATCAATCTACAGATCAACCCTGTCACCTACCGGCTCCAGCTGCCTGCGGCGCTCCGGATCCATCCAGTATTCCATATTTCACAACTGAAACCCTTCACCACTTCACCCATGGTTCCACCCACCCGCCCTGCTCCTCCTCCCCGAATCATTGACGGCGGTCCCGCCTACACCGTGCGACGGATCCTTGATTCGCGGCCTCGGGGCAGAGGCACCCAATACTTGGTCGATTGGGAAGGCTACGGCCCCGAGGAGCGGTCTTGGGTTCCAGCACGCTTCATCCTCGACCCCGAGCTCATCCGGGACTACCGTCACAGGGTATCCTCCACCGCAGGACCGTCCGGAGCCGGTCCTGGACAGGGGGGTACTGTCATGCACACTCGGAACGCGACCAGCACTAGGACCCGGAAGTTAAGCGGTCGCGAACCAGGAAGTATAAAAGAGGTAAACAAACCATAGCACCTCGCTCAGTCATTGAGTCGCCGATGCTACGTCGGATTTCTTCAAACCGTGAGTACTCACCTTCTTGGTTTAAAATCCTGATCGAGTGTGTATTTATAGGACGCGGGTTAGATTGTGTCTTTCCCTTGCTCCCCATTCGTGAGAGTCCTTAGATCAAATAGCGTGATTATCCTGCTCACTCGTGTTCGTCCGCGTTTGGGTTTACCATTCACGCAACAAAGGGCTAACCGCTAAAGCTACGTCTTCTGGTCACTCCAGGTTAGTTCTTGACACAAAAACGTTCTGCAAAAAGTTAATATTTGTAACACGATCACTGAACTATTTATTAAACATGATTTAGTATATTCTTTCTGTCATGTAACTAATAGAAAGAAGGCTGAAGCCCATCTGCTGTGACAGAAGTGGACAATGCTGGTAGATCCACTGAGGTAGGATGCATACTATTATAATGTAGCATACTATTATAATGCAGCGCCCCTTTTTACATTAGAGTAACAAACTGTCATTGTTCTTTCACAGTACATACCTGGGGTTTTACCCACGGATGAAGGTCCTTTAACCTCAATGCACAATCTAATCAATGTAAGATTTTGTGTGCAGTTGTCCATATTTTAATTTTATTGTCTGACAGAATCTTATTTATTTAATTATTTTTTAATAATAAATCCCAGTTTACTTCCTAGTTGCCAGCAAAGGATCTGTATAAGGTCCATCTTCAAAAACAAATAAGAAAAAGTGACATGGAGATGGACCTTAAATGGAAGAGAAAAGGCTATCCATTAAAAAAGCAACACTAGAAATTGAATTACTGGAGAACTTGTGAGAACTGTGAGAACTTATGCATATATTAATCTTTTGCATGTTAAAAGTGTTGTGTCTATAAAGCAATGCCATTAAAAAACACATTTTATTTCATTTCACTTTCATATTTTTTAGGAAATAAAGAAATGAACTGAGCAGCAGACCAGTGCAAACAATTTAATAAAAGTAGTTTTGACAAATCCTGTCTTCCATCTCTGTTGTGTGTAAAAATCTGTAGCGGTTCCTCTGGGCCTCTTCTTAAATGCAAGGAAGGTGGCTCTCTCCTCTTATAGTGGCAATGTAGTGAAGCACAACACAAGCCACTATGATGTTCATGCCCTCTCTGGACTGACCCGGAGCCCACGCAGACACTGAAACCTAGACTTGAGGATCCCTACGGTCATCTCCACCTTGGCCCGTGTTCGCCTGTGAGCCAGGTTATAGTGTGTCTGTGGTCCAGGATCAGGTTCAGGGTAGGGGGTCATTAAATAGGGCAGACAAGGGTGTCCTCTGTCCCCCAGCAAGTAAACATTGTACTGTCCTGTAAGGATTCAAGTGTACAATACTAATATATATATATATATATATATATATATATATATATATAAAAAACATTGTATAGAGCAAAACATACCTTGCTGAAATGTTTGGCATTAAGATGACTTGTGGAAAATTCTGGCATCATGCACATATTCTGGCCGTTTTGCATCATTAGTAATGATGTGAGTTGCCTTACATATTAAACAAGTAATGAGTTTAATGATTTTAACAAGGCAAAAAATTAAGCACACAAGATTAAGTTGTTACCTGTACATTGCTACTATAAATATATTTCCTATTAACATCGTCTCCCTCATTTATTGAAGAAGCTTTAATAGGAATGTGGTGCCATCAATGCACCCACTTACATTTGGAAACCCTGAAATAGAAAGTCATATATGGAAGGATCGAGTGTGTGTGTGTGTGTGTTCAGGATGAATACATGTATACACTTGATATAAATAGTATGACTACATATTAAATATGCATCATCGATTTTACTACAAAGGACAAACCTGCCACTCTGTGGAATTTCTCTTTAATACCACACAGAGGTTTATGGCCAGGGAACTGTACACATGTGCGTAAGAAGTGTTTAAGTGCCAGACATACAGTTGCCTTTCCCACATGCTCTGCATCGCAAACGTTGTAGAAAAAAATGCCATGATGCAAAAAAAGCTAAGTGCTATACAGAATGTTTTCTAAGCGCAGACCCGCCGTTTGTGACATTTGCATTATGTGGTATCAAGAGATGTGTTAAGTAAATTAACGATTCCATTGAAAACCAATAACGCTCTTTCAAATAATCATTAGGAAATGAAAAGACATCAATACGCGGACTCCTCCGGGCGAAGAAAAACCTTGTATAATGTGTGCCTCCACGTCCACAGGATCATCATCAAAAGGGCGCGCTATGCTCAATAACCTTCTGAAACAAACTGACCCTGGAACATAACCTTTTACCGAGCAGGTTATTTTCAGAGAGTAAGTTGCTATGGTAACATACATACCCAGAAAGTTACCTCCGTTTTTGGAACCGGAAGTTGAGGTTATCCACTAACTTACCCTCAAACTTATCCGGGTATGTCACATAACCTGCTTTCTGGAATACCCCCCAGGACTTAAGGGGAATGGCATGATGCAGAGACAGAGCTTTTACTTAAAGGTAACTAAACAGATGCACGACAAAGGACCAACTAAACACACAACTACTTATAATGAAACTATTTAGCTACCTCGGTTCAGGTGAGCGGATCACCTGACGAGGTGCACTCTGGGAAACGAAGTTTAACTAAAATAAAACACAAAATAGAGTCTCTGCGTATTGCGTCCATTACTGGTTTTTCCTGACAATATAGATTACCATATTAATTTGTGCAACATTTACCAATGCTCTTGGGTCATATTTAGTGTGCAATAATGTCATATTTACTGTATTCATTTAAGGTAAATGTTTAGTGTGCAATATAATAGTTACTATTTTAGAACTTTTTTTTATTTTATCCTATTTTATTCTATCTTATTTTACTTTATTATTATTATTATTATTATTATTAGTAGTAGTAGTAGTAGTATCTTTTTTTAGTTATTTATTACTTTTCCTTTTTTTCTGAATAATAACTGTGAGCAACTGTAACTAAGAATAAGCAATTTCCCTCTGGAATTAACAAAGTTCTTTGAATCTTAAATCGTTTTCACTTACACCCATCATCATGAAGGGCTTCAAGCAGCTCATCATGAGACACATTAAGACCCTGCTGTCCCCTTCTCTGGACTTAATGCAGTTTACATATCATCAAAAACGTTCAACAGACGACAAATTTTCACCACTTCTCTGTGGAGATAATCAACAGTACCAAATTCCTGGGTGTCCGCCCAGAGGAGAACCTCACCTGGTCCCTCAACACCAGCTCCTTGCAAAAGAAAGCCCAACAACATCTTTCCTTCCTGAGAAGGATGAGAAAAGCCCAGCTTCCACTACCGATCCTTACCACTTTTTATAAGGGGGCTCTTGAGAGACCAGACGCATCCCAGAGAGACACACGGGGCATCCATGTGACGAGATCTTCAGCCAGAAGCGGGGCACCAGGATGGGTCAGACAGGTCCGGAGGGCAGAGGGAGTCTGGATCACTGGCAGCTCAGGAACGACATGTGTAGCTCGACAGAGAGAGAGAAAGAGTGAAAGGGGAAGACAGGAGGAGAGAGGAAAGAGAAAGAGGGGGAGAAAGAGAAGAAGAGGAGAGATGGCAGTGAGGTATGGTCACAGTCACACAATGTATAATGCGAATGTATATTAACTGTAGAGTGCAAGCAGAGACTCAGGCAGGACTAACTATGACATCATAACTAAAAGGGAGGAGCCAGAAGGAAAGACAAACATGAGGGCTTCCTGAGATGTAAAGCAAACAATCACCTCACCGTCAGCAAACCTGAGTGATCAATGAGAGTGAGGAAGACCATGCACCCGGTTGTTCTTGAAGCCTTCTGTCGTCCCCCTTTTATAGCTCCAGTCAACGCTGTCACATTGGGTGAAAGATGCTATTGCCCTAGCCTACGAGGCGCGTAGTCACACTTTGTCTCTAGGAATCAGGCCCATTCGACCAGGGGCCTCATCAATTGCACTGGCAAGAGGTGTTCCCTTGCAACAAGTTTTTGATGAGGCAGGTTGGTCCTCTCTGCATACATTTGTCATATTCTATAGTTTGGATGTCCATGCTACTCGCGGGTCCTCAAGTCAGCATCCCAAAGTTATGTCTGAGATCTCTTTGGCTATTGTGTACATGCAACACAACCTTGGGGGTCCAGACACTTGCAGTGTAGTGGCGTTGGTATTCTCATTCCCATAGCATTTTCACGCAGCATCAAGTGTAGCTTCTGAAAGGGAATGTCTCGGGTTACTTTGCTGTAACCCTGTTTCCTGAAAAAGCGGGAACAAGATTCTGCACTGAAATGCCGCACTGCTGGCATGACTGGACGTCCTTTCAGCCAAAAAATTTACCTGAGGATGTTTCCGGTTCACTTCTATTTAAAACCTGCAGGTGCACCGTGACGTCACCTGACCGAGGTTATATAAGCCAAAATTTGCCGTGTTTGACACACACACATGCTTCACAACCATTTGAACAAAGAGATGTTTCCATAGCGTTTTCACGCAGCATCTCGTTTCTGCTTTTTCAGGGAACAGGGTTACAGAAAAGTAAACTGAAACGTTTTTCTTATCTATGGTATATTGCTTAAATTTGCATTGGGTTGTAACTGCTTGCAATAATAAAACAATAAAAGGACTACCTCTCATTGTGAGGCTAGTACCCCAAGTACTGTGCAGCAGCAGTGAATTCTTTGGGGCAAGAATGATGACTCAGGGGGCTACATTTCCAACTGTTTCTAGGGCAAGTGCTGACCTTTACATTACATAGTTTAGCACCAGGAATGTGAAGCTCCGAATACTTCTGTATATTTTTCAGATGGCAAAATGGAAAAGAGTGTGCAAGAGGGGTGTGACTGGTTTGTCACAATACTGGTGGCTTTGGGGATGAAGCGTGTGGTGTAGATGTCTGTGATAGAGGTAAGAGAGACCCCAGTGATCTTTTCGGCTGTCCTCACTGATGACAGGCATCTAGAGTTTGTTTTTAGCCTAGCACAGACTCCTGCCAACTTACCATGCTTCTGCTTCTTATCCCACTGAATTGCCCATCCCCTCTGGCCCCCAGCCACTGGACTTTAGGTCTGGTCTGCTTTTGGTCTAGCTTTTCCTGCAGCTGGGGAAGCTAAGGTCCAAAAGTGTCTGGCAGCAGTACATATGAACACTGGTTGCTCCAATGTCCATATACTATGTAAAAATGGGCTATAACACAAAATAAATAAAAAAAAGTATTTTTTTTTAATATACCAACTTGGATCACCATCTTGGATCACCACATTCAGAGTTGGTGCTTTATATAGGTAGTACATATAATTTTAGCTAGTCAGTATAGATAAGCAGTCCAATGTTCTTGGATACCTCTGGATCCAACTTTATGATCCTCAGGTTTTTTTTTTTTTATTTCAGAGAACTATTATAAAATGGTTACCACTCTGTCAGTATCAGTGACTTCATCTGACAGTTCTACAATTAGCCACAACTTACATTTACATTATAAAAACATTAATTTACATTTAGGCATTTGGCAGACGTTCTTATCCAGAGCGACTTACATTTTTATCTCATTATACATCTGAGCAGGAAGGGTTAAGGGCCGCGCTCAATGGCCCAACAGTGGCAATTTGGTGGTTGTGGAGTTTGAACCTGGGATCTTCCGAATCATAGTGCAATGCCTTAACCACTGAGCTACCCCCCACACAATATACAGTATAAAAAAACTTATATTGACAGCCCTGAACAACCTACCACAGATCCTATGTTTGAGATATAGGGAGGAAGTGTTAATTTTGTCAGGTATTTGAAATTTTTGTCTTAGTCCCAGGATAAATGTCCCTGTTAGTTTTTATCATATTTAGTCAATGTTATCCTATTTTTCTTCAGTAAAGTTTTAGTCAACTAAAATTTTGGTCATTTTAGTCTAGATTTAGTCAGAAGAACTTTGTCTAGTTTTAGACAATGAAAACATAACATTTTAGCAATAAGATTATTATTAATAAACCCTACAGTCAATGTAGTCTAGCCAAAACCATCTTTAAGGTTTTTTTTACATAATAATTATCATAACATTTTAAAATGTATTTTTTCAAATGTTGATGAAAATAAAGACAGGTGTTTTCTTAGTTTTTTTTAAAACCACATTTTAGTCACGTCTTTTTCCCTTAACGATATTGCATGCTAATTTCGTCACTGTTACTGTTCACTAATATAGGTGACGTCTCATCAATGAATATTTTTCGTAATTATATTCATTGACGAACTTAACACTATAAGATGATCTTACTAGCAAAACCAGAGTAGTCTTCCTCCACATCATGACACTTCTGAATAACTATGTACAGTGGTTACTCACCCGGAATGTCTATGACTGCCACGCACTCTGTCGTGGCAAACGGCAACAGCCAAAATAAATCAGTCGCAATTCAAAGTAATTTGTGAAATGACCGCCAGGTGGCACAAAGGGACATTTTGCAAATGGCTGCAATTAATTTTGTTCAGACAGACTCTATGTTTCATAGACATTTTTATTTTTAACAGTAAAAATGTCAATTTTGGAATCCACAGACGCTTAGTGGTCCGAGCACAACGTAACAATCTTTGTATGATAAAATGACTCGTGGCATTATGAAGGGCTTCAGTTTCAAATAATTATTCAATAACATGATAATAATAATCAAAAGTAAAATAATATTGTTAATTTTGCTGTTTATGTCCACCATTTAATAATTATTTAATTATCAATAATTAAAGCTGCATCACGCGCGCTTTCACTTTAAATCGTGTCGGCTTATATCGGAAGCATTTTGATCGAGGGGTAGATTAGAAGGGGAAAAGTAAAAGTGTCTACAAACAACACAGCACAATGCATGTGTGTGAATGGCCGAAATGTAGTTGTGAATAAATCTTTTAGTGAATGTAAAATGTTCGCGTGACCCCGTCAGATGAACGCGCGCGCCGATATGAGAGATTTATAAGAGATTTCTCTTCCCCAAAAATATAACAAACACACATTTATACGTGTTAAATAAGCGCTGTTTTTGCGAGGCTGTGCGAAACACACACCGATGTGAGCCGCCTTATCTCAGTCATAATATACAAATATGTTTTTGCTGTGTAGTGGACCGCGCGTGCACAACCGACTAACCAATTTTTCAACTTTTTTGTCCCCTTACGAAGAGTAAACATATAACAGATAAGAATCTCATACTATCTTATAATATATTCACTCGAAACGCGTGTTATATCGTTTTCGTATAAGTTTATATTGTATAAGTTTTAATTGTTTTGCAGCAAACCGCTTCTAGCCGGCTTTCCATTAGCATCGCTAGCCCATTAGCCCGGCTATCACAAGTTTGTTTACACTCTTTCACACCGGTTATTTCTATTTTTAGAACCCATGTCGGTTGTGTCTCTGCCTCTGTGGGCAGGTGAGGATACATTGGAGCTGCACTCGGTGGACTTGGAGATGAAGGCCGTGGAGAAGCTGATACCGATGCTCACCTATCCCAGGTAAATTCTCGGCATGAAAATTCTCCTACAACGTCTACCCCACGTGCTTCTCTGCCCAGGTCCAACCCACCGAGGACGCAGCCCGCCCAGGTTTTCTTCACCCCGGCGGCGGGATACCACGAGGCCTGGATACTGCAGCAGCGGAAGACGCGCGCCAAAGCCCCGGGCGAGGACCTCTCCTCCTCCGCCACCACCCGTCTTCGAGATCTCGACCCGAAACTGCTTCGCTCCTCTCCGCGAGACGGAGAAGTTTTTCAAATCGCGTATAAAGACAGTATGTGCAGCTATAGACAGGCAAAAACTGCTAGGACCGAGCATCTTAGTTAACTGATAGCAAGAAACCAAAACAATCCTAGGTTCTTATTTAGTACAGTGGCTCACCTAACAAAACCTAGGATGCCCGCAGAGAGTATCCCATCACAGTTTAGAAGTAAAGACTTTATGGACTTCTTTAATGAAAAAATCAATAGTATCAGGAAGAAAATAACGGAGGTTCAACCTCTAATAGTATCTCACGATCAAGTTCAGCCTATACAGTAGCTTTACATTTAGATTTTCAGTGCTTTACAGGTATAGGACAGGAAGAGCTGTATAAACTTATCACCTCAGCTAAATCAACACCTTGCCTGTTAGACCCAATACCAACCAGATTTTTAAAACAAGTGATTCTTACGGTTGGAGAGCCACTTTTAAACATTATTAATTTTTCATTATGTCTAGGTCACGTCCCTAAACCTTTCAAGTTGGCAGTAATTAAGCCGCTTTTTAAAAATCTAATTTGAACGCAAATGAAATAACAAATTACAGACAGATTTCAAACCTTCCGTTCATATCAAAAATATTAGAAAAAGTAGTATCAGCTCAAATATGCACATTCTTGCAGGAAAACAACATCCTAGAATAATTTCAGTCAGGTTTTAGGCCCCATCATAGTACAGAAACTGCACTAGTTAAGATTGCGAACGACTTGTTTTTAGCTTCAGACCAAGGCTGCATCTCAATACTAGTCTTACTTGATCTTAGTGCTGCATTCGACACTGTAGATCATAATATTCTCATAGATTGCCTACAAAATCATATAGGTATTCAGTGGCAGGCATTAAAATGGTTTAGATCATACCTGTCTGATCAATACCATTTTGTAGATCTACAGTAAATGGAGTACCGTCTGATGTAATGCCAGTGAAATATGGGGTCCCACAAGGGTCAGTTTTAGGACCTCTGTTGTTCTCAATATACATGCTTCCCTTGGAAAACATCATTAGAAGGCATGAGATTAGTTTCCATTGTTATGCTGATGATACCCAATTATATATATCTCAACAAAACCAGATAAAATACCCAAGTTGTCTAGATTAACCGAGTGTGTCCAGGACATAAAAGATTGGATGACCAATAACTTTCTTTTACTAAATTCAGATAAGACAGAGATATTACTCATCGGCCCAAAAACCAGTACACAACAGCTTTCACAATTCAGCCTGCGTGGAGAAGGATGTACTGTTACTACCAGCTCAACAGTAAAAGACCTGGGCGTAATATTAGACAGAAACTTGTCTTTTGAAAATCATATTTCCAATATCACAAAAACAGCCTTTTTCAATCTTAGAAATATTGCCAAATGTAGGAGTATCCTATCCGTATCTGATGCAGAAAAGCTAGTTCATGCATTCATGACCTCCAGACTGGACTATTGTAATGCATTACTACAGTAGGTGGTTGTCCTGCATCCTCAATAAACAAGCTACAGTAAGTCCAAAATGCAGCCGCCAGGGTTCTCACTAGATCCAGAAAATATGATCATATAACACCTATATTATCATCCCTGCACTGGCTACCTGTTCAGTTTAGAATTAATTACAAAATAGTACTACTTACATACAAGGCTTTAAATGGTTTAGCTCCCACATACCTAACCAGTCTTCTGATACGCTACAATCCACCATATTCCTTAAAATCACAAAACTCCGGACTTCTGGTAATTCCCAGAATTTAAAAATTTACAAAAGGGGGCAGGGCATTTTCATATTTAGCTCCAAAACTTTGGAATAGCCTTCCAGACAGTGTCCGGGGCTCAGACACAGTTTCCCAATTCAAAAGTAGACTCAAGACGCATCTCTTTAATTTGACATACGCGTAACTCATCCCATAACCTCATACTCCAGTACACCTATTCTGAATGGCAACTACGCTAATTCTCTCCATCTTTTCTGTATTTTTCTATCCATCCCGAGGCATCTGGAGATTGTGCCAGCTTTGGTAGACAAAGGCCAACCTTGCGAGTTTTCTAAGGCATCCAGAGAAGGACCAGCTCCAGCTGGATTCTGCTTTATGATGGTTGGAGTTACACATCCTGCTCCTGTGCTCCCAGTGACCCAGACCCCATCTGCCCTCTGCACCTACTGACTCCCTGTGCTAAACTGGACTTCATGTTAATCTACACACCTTCTGTTATATTGAACTTTCACCTGCACAACACACATGATGTTATTTCTATCTGTTATCACTAGCACCGGCAAAACTAGACTAATGATTATGAATGCGTCGGGAAAAACAGCAAGGAAACTGACTGGCCATTTTGATAACTCATTGATAATTTGATGTCTTTTCGTTTCGGCTGTGAGTGGATGCGCCGTAGTAATGAACGTTTCATACGAATTACATAAGCTGATTTTTTTTCCCATTAGTTTATATAAAAGCAGACATTTTGCTTTCTGTAAGTATATATTTTTCACGTCTGTGAGGCGAGTATACACGGAGTTTCAGTTTATTTTCTGACGCGCTCAAGTTCACAGAAACCGATACAGAATAGCGCTGTATCCCTGTTTGCTTTTATTATTTTACATCATAATGTTTTGTCGTCATTGTGCGTGCACTTAAATAAAAGTAAAGTCTTATAAAGGATATGTAGCTTATATAGCTTTATTATATAGTTTTTGCCCATTAATCGGACAACACCTGTGACTCACCCACGTTTTCTGATACACACAGCCAGAGTTTTCTGGCTACGCAAGTGTTACACATGATAAAATATAAAGGCTCACTGTGTTAACATTTACTTTGCTTAAATTTGATGGAACTAAGAAACCCCTATATTTAAGTTCTAAATTTGTACTGTAATTTTAGTACTGTGATGATAAATTCGTTTAATGTTTCACTTGTATTTTATAAGGTTTTTGCCGGCAGTGATACAGCACAACGGGGGTGCTGGGATGTGAAAATGTAATTTGTTAAAATGTTTTTATTATTTATTAAAGAACATTATGATGATCATAACAGCCTACTGCATTTAATTCTTATAATAACGCAAAAACACATCGACATCTGCTGACGCAGTAGCACGGCCTGACAATGTTTTAATTTTTATGGTAATTTATTTTCATTTTTTTCCGTTATTAAATCTACTACAAATTTAAAGAACACAAAATATAAGATGACGTAAAAAAAATACATGCATAGGTTTTTTAATTTAACATGATAAAATCTAAAGGCTCACTGTGTTAATGTTTACTTTGCTTAAATTCGATCCTAATAAGATTTAATTTAATTTAAATTCTACATTTGTACTGCAATTTTAATACTGTGATTATGAATTCGTTTAACTACAACGTTTCACTTGATTTTATCCACTACGATGTGCAGCTCTACGGGGCACGGCTCATTAATTCTTGAGAGAATGAATTGATGCCCGAGGTGTGAAAAACTATTTGCCCCCTTCATGATTTCTTATTCTTTTGCATGTTTGTCACACTAAAATGTTTCTGCTCACCAAAAACTGTTAACTATTAGTCAAAAATAACATAATTGAACACAAAATGCAGTTTTTAAATGAAGGTTTACGTTATTAAGGGAGAAAAAAAACTCCAAATCTATATGGCCCTGTGTGAAAAAGTGATTGCCCCCCTTGTTAAAAAATAACTTAACTGTGGTTTATCACACCTGAGTTCACTTTTTGTAGTCACTCCAGGCCTGATTACTGCCACACCTTTTTCAATCAAGAAATCACTTAAATAGGAGCTACCTGACACAGAAAAGCTAGACATCATGCCAAGATCCAAAGAAATTTAGGAACAAATGAGAACATCAGTCTGGTAAAGGTTATAAAGCCATTTCTAAAGCTTTGGGACTCCAGCGAACCACAGTGAAAGCCATTATCCACAAATGGCAAAAACATGGAACAGTGGTGAACCTTCCCAGGAGTGGCCGGCCGACCAAAATTACCCCAAGAGCGCAGAGACAACTCATCCAAAAGGCCACAAAAGATCCCAGGACAACATCTGAAAAACTGCAGGCCTCACTTGCCTCAATTAAGGTCAGTGTTCACGACTCCACCATAAGAAAGAGACTCGGCAAAAACGGCCTGCATGACAGATTTCCAAGGCGCAAACCACTTTTAAGCAAAAAGAACATTAAGGCTCGTCTCAATTTTGCTAAAAAAAACATCTCAATGATTGCCAAGACTTTTGGGAAAATACCTTGTGGACCGACGAGACAAAAGTTTAACTTTTTGGAAGGTGCGTGTCCCATTACATCTGGCGTGAAAGTAACACAGCATTTCAGAAAAAGAACATCATACTAACAGTAAATATATGGTGGTGGTAGTGTGATGGTCTGGGGTTGTTTTGCTGCTTCAGGACCTGGAAGGCTTGCTGTGATAGATGGAACCATGAATTCTACTGTCTACCAAAAAATCCTGAAGGAGAATGTGTTCCGGCCATCTGTTCGTCAACTCAAGCTGAAGCGATCTTGGGTGCTGCAGCAGGACAATGACCCAAAACACACCAGCAAATCCACCTCTGAATGGCTGAATGAAGACTTTGGAGTGGCCTAGTCAAAGTCCTGACCTGAATCCTATTGAGATGTTGTGGCATGGCCTTAAAAAGGCGGTTCATGCTAGAAAACCCTCAAATAAAGCTGAATTACAACAGTTCTGCAAAGATGAGTGGGACAAAATTCCTCCAGAGCGCTGTAAAAGACTCGTTGCATCGCAAATGCTTGATTGCAGTTATTGCTGCTAAGGGTGGCCCAACCAGTTATTAGGTTCAGGGGGCAATTACTTTTTCACACAGGGCCATGTAGGTTTGGATTTTTTTCTCCCTAAATAATAAAAACCATTATTTAAAAACTGCATTTTGTGTTTACTTGTGTTATCTTTGACTAATAGTTAAATGTGTTTGATGATCAGAAACATTTTGTGTGACAAACATGCAAAAGAATAAGAAATCAGGAAGGGGGCAAATAGTTTTTCACACCACTGTATATAGCGCCACTCAGCGTTAGAAGCCAGCTAACACAAACCCAAATGTCGCCACCATGAGGCGTGGCGGTAAAACCAGAATACCGCATGAGTAACATCTGTACCGCTACAGTTCATGTGAGGCCAAGCATTAGCTAAACTCACCTTAGTAATGTCAGGGTGCCTCAGTATAACTATAAGTGGAAAAAAGCCAGTTTTGCATATAAAACATTAATTGTCTAAAATAATCTGTAAACTGTATAATCTGTCTGTATTTTATAAAAAAAAAATAAATAAATACTCAAAGTAGAGTCCACAAAACGTCCATCTTCACCTTACTTCCATCTCCATGAAGATCAATTTCTGGCTCAATTTGATTTTTTCAGTTTATTCAGTCTGTGTCATCAATGTTTTCAAGTAGTAAATGTTACTTGTTGTCTCAAAAAATTCCACTGTAAGAAGTTGGGCCAACAATACAATATTTAATAAATTCCAGTACAAAATAAAACTGAGAGGCAACAACAGTTAAATAATAAGTGTGCTTAGCTGAGACAAGAGATAGAAGACAGTAGCATCAGGAGATAAGTCATTATATTTCTTGCCACCTAATTTTGAAAATTACTCGCCAAGGTTCTTTTAACATTATGCACTGAATAGGGGAAGTCGACTATGTTTTACGCATGGTGGGGACTGACAGTAGGAGTGACATGAGTTAGGGTCAGATTGTCTTAATCCAGTTGGTTTCACCCCAATCCCAGTTGGAAACCATCTCTCACCATCCCAGGGGTGAGGGCAGGGGCTGTCACGTTGTAATCTGAATTTCTGGACATGCTTTCCATCTGCTAAAAAAAAAAACTCATAGAAGACTCCACAGAGAATCTTTTCTGCAGGGCAAACTGTAACAGTCTCACAGTCATGGATATGTTTGAATAAAACCAGGAGAATCATTTATGTTAAACTGACCTATGTCTGACTGACAAAAGTGTGTTGCATTAATGGATTGCTGAAGTCAGCAATGTTACATATTCAATGTCTAAAATTTGTGTGTGTGTGTGTGTGTGTGTGTGTTTGCCTTATTACAGATTGTCTTGGTACATAAAATGTCAGTGGGCTTTAACCTCATATAGCCAAGGCCAAAATCCCCAGTGCAGCTGATGTAAATGTCACTGAGACATTTCGGCAGCACACACACACACACACACACACACACGTATACAGGGCCCTAAAGGGGTGTGTGTGTGTGTGTGTGTGTGTGTGTGTGTGTAAATCTATGTTAAAGACTACATATGCATATAAGACTGTTTAAATATAGAGAACCTTAAAATCAGTTTTATATGCGTGTGTGGACCAAGATCCCTTTACAAGCATCTCCATTTAAAATAATAATTCCTTCTATAAATTGAAAAAAAAAAGATTATTAATAATTTAATTTGCACCATATTATTCACATTGCAATTGTGTTATATCAAATTATTGTTCATGACAACATGCAAGCAAGCAAAAGTAAATGTGGTGCTTGACGTAAAATTATCACACTGGATGCAATATTCGACTTCCATCAACAAGCATGTAAGTCAGCCAGTCTATTAGGATGTGCTCCCAATTAATCAAAGACAGTATGCAAGGCTGGCTGCAGGCTAGGCAAAGACTTATCCCTCACCATCTAGCACAACTAGCGCAAGATCTCTGGTGATCAAGATAGACAAAATATGACTTAACATGAATAACATGAACATAGCTGACAGACTGCAGCATTATTGTTTTCACAAAAACCTGGCATAATAGCAACACTTAAACTGTATGATGAAGTTAGAAGCATGAAACACAGTTGCTGTGGACTCCAGGGCAGGGTGTTTTTCGGGAACGGACATTGTTATTACCGGTCTGCTCTGTTTGGTTGGTTAGACCATTATTAATTAGAACCTTCTACCAACTCAGTAAATTTATTACAGCCTGTGGTTCACTGAGAAGTTGCTTTAGCAAGTTACAAATGAAACATCAGAATGGATTATAGCATCCTGACCCACTAAAACAGCTAAAGGAGACATGGCCCCATCCATCATCCTCAGTTACCTCTCACACCCATCATTGCCAAGTGTTTTAACAGACAGTAATAAAACTGATCCTTTTCCAAATTGGATCCTGCCTGCATTCAACAAAGTTAACTCACCACCACACCAGGTCTACATGGTGTCATAGGTGACCCTGGCACTGTCCTCTGTCCTGATCTTACATTAGGATGCTGTTCTTCATTTACATAGACCTTGGCATCAGCACCTACCCCTGTCATCATTTTGTATCTAAAAGTGCAGCAGGCACAGAAAGCACATCACCCCAACTGTAACTATAACAAACAGCCTTCACCTTCAAATGGTAGTTTGTGCAAATTCACTTCAATTTGTTGTGTAAATAAAATAGGAATCATATAAACTGTGTAAAATAACCACATGCTTTTCTTAGTGTTGCTGTGGTTGTGTAACTCAGCACATGTTCCATGATGCCTTTTTAATTGGTTTGTGTATTTGTTAGAGCTGGTGTTACAGTTCCACTTGACCCTGAGATGTGTGTGTGTGTGTGTGTGTGTGTGTGTGTGTGTGTGTGTTTGAGAGTCAATTTAGCTTAATGATGCAGTAGCAGCCATATTTTGATGACAGAGCTCTTTGCCAAAGCATTTGAACTGCTTTCTGACACACAGTCAGGTCTATTACAGCAGGAAAGCACTAACATAATCCTGGATTACTGATGACACACCCCTAAGAGACGAGTGGTGCAGTGAGAGAAGCTAACACACTAATAAAACAATTTCTAAATGTTTAGACACAAGGCATAATGAAACAGAAGGCACTCTAATAGATAGGCTTTGTGGGTAAAATAAATGGTGCCAGCTAAAATTATATGGCGGTAGTACCAGAGTGGTGTGACGAAGTGGACATACTAACAGGTTATTTGATATATAACACCAAATGCTGACAGGAATATTTTAATCATTCTTACTTCTATTTAATTTTCTAAAAAAAAAAAAAGTTACAGTCGACCTCGCAGTCGTACTTCAGTGGAGTGTGCAGCCTCTGTCATTTACAGATTTTCCTTTAGAACCAAATTAATAATAAATATATATGCTATTAATTTTTTTATTTAAAATCGATACATGTAGTATTTAGTATTTTTCATGTTTTAACACTAAACTACTAAGAACATTATAATTTACTAATTTTGTAACATCATTTTGTAACATCATTTTGTAACATCATTTTGTAACATCATTTTTGTACATTTTCATATAAAATATAATACTGTATACATTTTTGTTAGTACTGTAGAGAGAACACAAAGGAGACACAGCAGTACAGTACTGTACAGTATACGGGTTTACTTTTACACTATTTTGTTTATGTTCTTTAAGAATAATGTATTAAGCTGAGTTTGGTGAACATTTCCAAGTGAACAGTTCCAAAATGGCGCCGGCGAGATTGTTTTTTAAGTTAGTTTTCAGTGTTTTAAAATCGGCAAAATCATCACCATTGAGTACATCAGGTATAATAGAGACACTCTTGTTTCTATTGGTGTACAATGTACTCACAGTTAGATGGTTTTAACTCCGGATCCGAGCTGGCCGAGTGAGACCCTGAGGGAGAAAAAAGGACCCGCGTCGCGCGAAGCGATGGCCACGAGGGAAACGAGCCGGCGTCAGGAACAGGCTGAGAGCTCGTGCACACCGCACACCTCTGCCTAGAATCCTGCTCGCCAATGTTCAGTCACTGGAGAACAAGCTCGATGACCTCAGGGCCAGGGTAAAGTTCCAGAGAGACATTCAGGACTGCAATCTCCTCTTCACCGAGACATGGCTGAATCCAGCGGTGCCGGACCACGCCATCCAGCCGGACGAGTTCTTCTCGGTTCACCGCATGGACAGGACACGGGACCCGGGGGAATCAAAGGGGAGGCGGCGTGTGTTTAATGGTGAACAGCAGCTGGTGTAACAGAGCAAGCGTTGTTCCTCTTACACGCTCCTGCACACCAAATCTGGAACTGCTGTTCATCATGTGTTGTCCTTTTTATCTACCTTGGGAGTTCACATCGGTCATAATCAGCGCCGTTTATATTCCACCACAAGCGGACATGAACACTGCCTTATGCGAGCTGCATGAGGCACTCACACAGCACTGGGACGCTGTGCTTATTGTGGCGGGGGACTTTAACAGTGCCAACCTCAAACGTGCAGCGCCGAACTTTTATCAGCATATCAACTGCCCCACCAGGGGTGAGAGGACACTGGACCACTGCTATACAACAAGGCACAACCTCGCCCTCCGTTTGGTAAATCCGACCACGTCGCCATCTTTCTCATGCCAAAATACAAACAAAGGCTGAAACAGGAAGTTTGGGTTCAGAGGGAGGTCGTGCGCTGGACAGACAAATCGGTAGCCGCGTTACAGGACGCACTTGATGACGCAGACTGGGACATGTTCAGAAACAGCTCCGATGATGACGTCAGCGTGTTCACAGGAGCGGTTGTGGGATTCATTGGGAAACTAGCGGATGATACCATACAGAAAAAGACTTTCAGAACGTTTCCCAATCAGAAGCCATGGGTGGATAAAACCATCCGCAACGCTCTGAGATCTCGCACCGCTGCCTACAACATGGGTCGGGGGACATGGAACCATACAAGGCTGCGTTGTATAGCGTCCGGAAGGCGGTAAAAGAGGCGAAGCTGCGCTACGGGAAAAAACTAGAGTCACAACTCCAACAGAGTGACTCTAGGAGCCTGTGGCAGGGATTAAGGACAATTACAGACTATAAAACACCAACAACCGGTATGACGAATGCGGACGTCGCTTCGAAGTTCCAGATAAAGAAGCTAGAGATGCTAATGCTACCAGCGCTAACGGCTGCAGACAGGAAGACACTGCCAGCACCGGAAACGCGTTCATCACCGAGCATGATGTGAGGAGAGCCTTCAGGAGAGTGAACACCAGGAAAGCAGCAGGACCAGACGGCATCTCAGGCCGTATCCTTAGAGCCTGTGCAGATCAGCTAGCACCTGTGTTCACTGAGATATTCAACATCTCTTTATCTCAGTCGGTGATCCCCACATGCTTCAATGAGTCCATTATTGTTCCTGTCCCAAAGAAACCTCATCCTGCTTCTCACAATGACTATCGCCCTGTAGCCCTCACCTTAGAAGTGATGAAGTGCTTTGAACGCCTGGTTAGAGACTTCATCATTTCTTCACTACCGGACACACTCGACCCACTACAGTTTGCATATCACCAAAACCGTTCCACAGACGATGCAATCTCACATCTCCTCCACACATCGCTCACTCACCTGGACACTAGGAAAGGGAATTATGTTAAAATGCTCTTCATCGACTATAGCTCTGCATTTAATACCATAATTCCCTCCACACTCACCACCAAGCTGGAGCACCTGGGACTCAGCTCATCAATGTGTCAGTGGATCTCCAACTTCCTAACTGGCAGACCACAGGCAGTAAGGATGGGTGGACATGTCTCAGCCTCCATCACTCTTAGCACTGGAGCCCCCCAGGGTTGTGTTCTGAGCCCCCTGCTGTACTCTTTGTACACCCACAACTGCATGGCCACTACCAACTAACAAGTTTGCTGACGACACTGTCGTGGTGGGCCTGATCACCAACAATGATGAGTTGGCCTACCCAGAGGAGATTGGAAATCTGAAGAACTGGTGCCAGAGGAACAATCTCCTCCTGAATGTCAGCAAAACAAAGGAGCTGATAGTGGACTTTAGTACAAAGCAGATGAGGAAATACCACACCCCCATCATCAACAGCAGCCCAGTGGAGAAAGTGGACAGCTTCCAATACCTCGGTGTTCACATCACGCAGGACCTGTCATGGTTCTGTCACATCAACACCATGGTGAAAAAGGCCCAGCAGCGTCTCTACCACCTCAGACGCTTGAGAGACTTTAGACTGCCCTCTAAGGTGCTCAGAAATTTCTACTCCTGTACCATAGAGAGCATCCTGACAGGAAACATCACGACCTGGTTTGGAAACAGCACCATGCAGGACAGACATGCAGCTCTACAATGGGTGGTGCAATCAGCTGAGCGCATCATCCGCACCAAGCTCCCTGACCTGCACTCGATCTACAGCAGGCGGTGCTGGACCAAGGCCAGATAGATCGTGAAGGACCTCAGCCACCCCAACAATGGACTGTTCTCTCTGTTGCGGTCTGGGAAGCGATTTCGCTCCCTGAAGGCCAACACAGAGAGGCTGCGGAGGAGCTTCTTCCCGCAGGCGATACGGTGTCTCAATCACACCACACCACACAGGAGTAATATCTTTTTAAACGTTGACATTGACTTGGCAATCATGGACAAATTCATGCACTACATGTTTATATATCTGACCATTGCACATGACACTTTCTTAAGTCACCTTTTAGGCATATTTGCACAGCCATTGCCACTTTAAAATTTTTATATATACTTTTTTTTATTCCTATATTTCTATAATTGGTACAGTTTATTTTACTAGTTAAATTTATTTTCTTTCGTATTTTTTTTCATTAATATTTATTCCTTATATATAGATTTTCTTTTCTTTTTAGGTCATATCGCACTGTGTATGATTGTTTATGTGACAAATAAAATTTAAATTTAAAATGAAATTAAAGTGTTTTGGGAGCATATTTAGGGTTTTTTTTCACAATCTGCTCGAGGATCGTAACACCTGTTAAATTTAGGGAGTTTAGGGTTTTTTAGGGAGTTGTAATCTCATCTGTGCTGAGGATGTTGAAAACCTTAACAATAGTCTATTAAATTAAATGAATTAACTTTAAAGTGATAGTTTGGATTTTTCAAGTTTGTCTTAAATTCAATTCAATTCAATTCAATTTTATTTGTATAGCGCTTTTAGCAATTTTCATTGCTGCAAAGCAGCTTTACACAATTAAAAGAATTATTTAAGTTTGAATGAAATGTGAATTTGTATGAATCAAAATAGTCAGTTTGTCCCTGGTAAGCAAGCCGAGGTCGACAGTGGCAAGGAAAAAAACTCCCTGAGATGGTAATAGGAAGAAACCTTGAGAGGAACCAGACTCAACAGGGAACCCATCCTCATTTGGGTAAAACAGAAAGCAGTAAATAATCTGCATTTATACAGTGTGTAGGGTGGGAGGCAGTTCAGCTATAATAGCTGATGTTAATTGATTAATGTTAATGTTAATATGGAGTCCAGGTAGTTATTGAAGACCCAGGTAGACTTGTAAGAAGTTCCAGTCCTGAAATATCGAACTGTCAAGTCCAGAACTACTTTCTAGGTAGAGAGGATCATCCCCAGACACATCCCAGAGAGACACACGGGGCATCCATGTGACGAGATCTTCAGCCAGAAGCGAGGCACCAGGATGGGTCAGACAGGTCCGGAGGGCAGAGGGAGTCTGGATCACTGGCAGCTCGGGAACGACATGTGTAGCTCGACAGAGAGAGAGAAAGAGTGAAAGGGGGAGACAGGAGGAGAGAGGAAAGAGAAAGAAAGGCGGAAAGAGAAGAAGAGGAGAGATGGCAGTTAGGTATGGTCACAGTCACACAATGCATAATGTGAATGTATATTAACTGTAGAGTGCAAGCAGAGACTCCGGCAGGACTAACTATGACATCATAACTAAAAAGGGAGAGCCAGAAGGAAACACAAACATGAGGGGGAACTGAGATGTAGAGCAAATAATCACCTCACCGTCAGCAAACCTGAGTGATCAATGAGAGTGAGGAAGACAGCATCCAAACATACCAGTTCACCATAATACTCTACGTCCATGAGTCCCCCAGATCTGCCCCTTTACCTAAGGCTAATCTATTTATAAAAATGCTTGGCTAAATAAATAGGTTTTTAGCCTGGACTTAAACACTAAGACTGTGTCTGAGTCCCGAACACTATTTGGAAGACTATTCCATAATTTTGGGGCTTTGTAAGAAAAAGCTCTGCCCCCAGCTGTATTTTTCATAATACGCGGTACTGACAAGCAGCCTGCATCCTTTGATCGAAGTAGGCATGGCGAATCGTAAGACACTAGCAGTTCGCTCAGGTACTGCGGCGCGAGACCATTTAATGCTTTATATGTCAAGAATAGTATTTTAAAATCAATGTGAAATTTCACAGGGAGCCAATGCAGTGAAGATAAGATAGGGGTGATGTGCTCATATCTTCTGGTTCTAGTGAGGACTCTCGCTGCTGCATTCTGGACTAGCTGAAGCTTATTTATGCACCTGGCTGAACAACCAGACAGTAAGGCATTACAATAGTCCAACCTAGAGGTGATAAAAGCATGAACTAGTTTTTCTGCATCGTTTAGCGACAATAAATTTCATATCCTGGCAATATTTCTGAGGTGAAAAAATGCTATCCTGGTAATATTATCTACATAAGCTTCAAATGAAAGGCTGGAATCAATAATCACGCCAAGGTCTTTCACTGTTGCATTTGATGGAACAGAAAGGTCATCTAAAGTTACGATGTAATCTAAAATTTTACTCCTAGTTGTATGCAGTCCTATGACTAGAACTTTTGTCTTATCCGGATTAAGCAGAAGGAAGTTAATTAGCATCCAATTTCTTATGTCCTGCACACATTGCTCAATTTTAGTAAGCTGTTTTTTCTCATCAGGTTTTGCTAAGACATATAACTGTGTATCGTCAGCATAACAATTAAGTCTAATACCATGCTTATGGATTATGTTGCCCAGAGGAAGCACGTAAAGGGAAAAAAGCAGTAGACCTAAAACTGAACCCTGCGGAACGCCAAACTCCACTAGAGAACATGCAGAATAATCACCATTTAAGTCTACATACTGATAATGATGGGTCAGATAGGATCTGAGCCAGGAGAGGGCTGTACCCTTAATTCCTACTACATTTTCTAATCTGTGAAGAAGAATAGCGTGATCAATGGTGTCAAAAGCTGCACTGAGGTCAAGTAATACAAGCATAGTTACACAACCCTGATCAGAGGCCAATAGGATGTCATTTACTACTTTAATGAATGCTGTCTCTGTGCTGTGATAAGGCCTAAATCCTGACTGATACAGTTCATGTATGCCATTTCTATGTAGATATGAGCATAGCTGCTCCGCTACTATCTTTTCCAGAATCTTAGAGATAAAGGGGAGGTTTGATATTGGCCTGTAATTGGACAGCTGACAGGGGTCGAGGTCAGGTTTCTTAATTACTGGTTTAATAACTGCTAATTTAAAAGATTTTGGAACATAACCAATGCTGAGTGAAGAATTAATTATTCTCAACAGGGGTTCTGTTATTGCTGGTACTATCTGTTTACGAAAATGTGTCGGTACAGGATTTAATATACAGGTTGATGAATTTGCAGAAGAGATGAGTGAAATTAGTTCATTCTCTTCAAGGGGAGTAAAGTATTCTAGGTTCTGATGTGACATGGCTAGATTAACATCTGCATCAATTACATTGTTTGGTTTCAAAACCTAAATTTTATGCCTAATATTTACAATTTTATTATTAAAAAAGTTCATGAAGTTCTCACTATTGCATGATGTTGTTGTGGAGATTTCTGCAGTGGTCTTATTTCTGGTTAATTTGGCTACAGCATTAAATAAGAATCTAGGATTATTTTTGTTATTTTCTATAAGAGTGGAGAGATATGTTGATCTAGCTACACTAAGAGCTTTTCTATAGTTCAGGATGCTCTCCTTCCATGCTATTTGAAATATTAACAATTTAGTTTGACGCCATTTACGTTCTAATTTCCGAGCGGTCTGTTTTAAAGTGTGCGTGTGATCGTTATACCAGGGAGCAAGTTTCTTATCTCTAATAATTTTTCTTTTGACTGGAGCTACATTATCTAGGGTATAGCGAAATGTCGACTCTAAATATTCAGTCGCCTGATCGAGTTCTGTGGGGTCAGACGGTGATCTAATTGAAGTTGGGAACTCTGGGAGATTACTGATAAAACTCTGTTTGGTAGTTGATGTGAATGTACGTTTCATACGGTAGCGCGGCGCTGTGTGTACATTATTATTGTGACACACTTGAATTGAGACAAGATAGTGATCTGAGATAACTTCAGATAGTGGAATTGTGAATACATTTCTTACACTTAATCCGAATAATATTATTAAATCTAAAGTGTGACCTGCTTTATGAGTGGGTCCTACTACACACTGATTTACTCCTACCGAGTCCAGTATAGACATAAATGCTGTTCTCAGAGGGTCTCCTGGGTTCTCAAATGAATATTAAAATCTCCAGCAATTAACACTGTTTACAGAAACGACTAGATTTGAAAGGAAATCTGGAAATTCACTAAGAAATTCCGAGTACGGCCCTGGAGGTCTGTAAATAACAATTAGCGGAATCGACTGAGCTGACTTAATATAGTTAAATACACTTATGTTACTATAAAGAATTTTAAATGAATTAAATTTGTGTCCGTGTTTTTGTACAATAGTCAAATTATCATTGTGAATAACTGCGACGCCTCCTCCTCTACCAGTTAACCGAGGCTGGTGTATGTAGCTGTATCCAGGAGGATCAACAGTAAATCAATTAAATCAACAGTATTACGATGGGTCTTGATCATTATACATTTTCCTGTTCTGTACACCGTTTAAAAAAACACATGGTCCAGGCATCTATACGGCCACAAGACAGAAGACCATTACATCCATACTGTTTGTGTTGAACGTCTCATTGCATGTTTATCCCCCAGTGTCTGCTGTCATAATGTAACTAACTCTTCTAGGAAGTCTGTACACCAGATGCTGGAGCGTGGATGTGTGGATTCATGTTTATTGATAAACTCTACAGGAGTATTAGTGAGCTCAGGTGATGTTCAGATGTCGAGGATGTTCCAGTTCATCCCAAATCTCAAGCCAAGGTTTTTTGTGGCCATTTCTACCATATGCAGCTTAGTACTAAATAAAAACAAAACAGTGTTCCTCCCAGAACCAAGGTGCTACATGCATACAACATAAATGAACAGAACTAACTAGCTAACTAAGACACCTAATTAGCTGACCTGCTAAGACAATCCAAACTGACACTAAAAGCTGATGGTTCAGTGGGGTTGGGTTTAGTCAGCTCTGTGTAGGACATGCAAAATCTTCCACTGCATGTGGACAACCTTCACACAACATGTCTGCACATTACTTTTATCTTTTGGTGGTTTACTTTTTTAACAGTTTTCAGTATCTGTCACAAGCATGTTTGACAAGAATTGTGCAGTATAAAACCACATAAAATTGTGCCATTGTTCCCTTTCAAAAGATACACTCAATGCTGCTTGAAAACACAGCAAAGTAACCCAATATGTTTTCTGTTAAAATAATCTTGTGCTCAGTGTCTGCTCATGATGTGTCTTAAGTGCTTAAGTGTAGCTTAGTCAAAAAATAGGGAAAAAAAGGCAAGAAAGAATTATTGATAAAAACCAAAAGGGTTTACAACAAACATTCAAGTTATGAATTTTCACATATACGGACAGTTCTACTTCAGGTTCAATCACAGAAGTAGCTCACGTGTATTTGTACATAAAATAGATAGTGCAGTGAGCCAGATACCAATATTTCAGTTATATATAATATTTTCAGGGTTTATATATTGTATGTGTGTGTGGGAGAAATGTTTCTTTTAATCATTCTGGGAGCACGATGATAGAAAATAGCTGTCCTGTAAAGCTGTGCTGATGGGGAAAAATTTCAGAAAATCCTCAACAAAACACAGAAACAACATTTTAATGTGAGATTCACTTCCTGTAGTGATGGGATTTGAACCTGGGACCTTCCAAACCATAGGCCAAGTCTTTAGCCATCGAGCTACCCCTACCCTTTAGTATTAGCCTAATTTAAGACATTTTAGGACAATATTAAATACATTGTAGAGTATACCACTATTCAATACTAATATGAGAAAGTTAATTCTTTAAGTTCATGAATTGTTTTTATATATAATGCAGGACAAAAAATAAATTATTGTTACAAGTGACATCATCTTTATTTTGGAATGATTTTTAAAAACATTATGGATAAATTCTGAATAATTAGGATAAAGGATTTTAAACTTGAGGATTTACGCATGGCAGACAAGATGCTGTATAGGAAACCACTGGATTATTTTATTAACCAAGACAATCTCTAAAAATTATTTAAAAGTCTAAGAAAAAGGTGTATGCTAAGGTGTCACACACTCAGTTTAATATCATGCAGATGTGTTTATCTGTGAGAATGATTAATGATTAGGGTTTTTTTTAAATAAAAGATTAAATGCAAAATAACAATAGGTGCTGGTTCCGTTGCAAGTTTATAGCCTGATGAATAAAAAGTGTGAGATATATTGTTAAATTAATATGAATAAAAAAGAAAATGGACATTTTTGTTCAACACAATAAAAAGTTATGTAACCTTACTCTGAATAATATTCCTTTTCCCAGCTACATTAATGTCACCAGCTCTCAGTAACTTGCAGTGTGAATCAGGACAACACTGTTTCTGGTTCGAATAGATCTTGTTATAGCAGTGGCGTTCAGGGTTTTAGTGTTCGGAGACGTTTTCGAAAGTCAATGTTTAAACACAAACACACTCACACTGAATGTGTCTTTGCAATCATGTTTTCCTCCTGGTTGTGTTGATTCATTATGAATAATTATGCAGAACTAACAGGAAGTCACACATACTCTCCCATATGTCTGAGCTATGTCTCACTCAGGATAATTCATTTATAAATATTCATGGTCTGAAACAGCTGTCAGAGATTTCGCCTACCTTTAAGTACAAGCTTTAACCTAAGTGGGTTAAAAATAAATCTTACATACACTGACAGATATCCATGATGTCAGGCAGAATCCTGTTGCTCTGTTTCAGTGACATCAGCGCAGGTAACCTTTACTGAAAACATGTTTCAGTGTTTAGGACAATGGTTCTCTTACTATCTCTCTTTAACACAGACCCTGAAATCAATTTCTCTCTCCCCACACACACACATAAACACACACACACACACACACACACACACACACACACACACACACACATTTCTTTTGGTGGTCCTTCCTTAGAATGTGATCATTTTAATCAGGACCCCCATTTAACAAAGTTCACTTTTTGATGGGAAAATGATTCTTATTTAATTACATTTCATCTTATTTTAATATGTAAATTGGTCTCTCACCATCCTTCCGAAGCCATGGATAATGATGGCTTTCAGTGCTATGGATCTGAAGCTGTTCAGCTCTTTGTTGTCATCTGTCCGCGACTACCTGTCGGCTGTTTACACTATTGGTGGTTACCAGGTGCGGACTAGCATTTGAGCTCATTTATTAGCTGTTCTCTGAGCTGAGTGCCACGCCATCTTTCTGTGACTTACTGCCCTGGGCCTCTAATCAGTGGGAAATATGAGGCTTGTTGACCTGCATGTCCTGGCTATATCTGCTTGGATCATCCTCTCACTTATTTGTAATCCAGTAGCTTCAATACTACGCTAAACGGCATCGGAACTTCAACTTCGGTCTTGTCACTCTCAGCCACCATCAGCACTGCTCTCACATAAGGATATCATTTACATACCTCGCCGTAAAAATGTCCACCGGGGCTCTCGTCAGAATTACAATTTCGACGACACGAGAGCAATACGCTCATTTCGGACTTCAAAACCTCGCCCACTAAGAAAAACTATACAATCTGTTGACCTCAACATGTTGGCGCACACCATCAGGTCTGCTGATACAGGTACTGTTTCTAGTGCTATTCTCTTTTTTGGCCTATGGAACATGCAATCACTCACAACAAAAGGTTCTGTGCTTCATGACTTGCTATGTAAACAAAAGTTTGATTTCCTGTGTTTAACCGAGACTTGGTAGCATAAGTATGACTTTACACAGCTTAATCAGTCTACCCCAACAGGATATACTGATGTTTGCATATCGTCCTTCCAAAGTTAATAGTAACCTTTTAAAAGATTTTTCAATGTTTTTAACCTATATTGGTTCTCTGTCTCCTAATGTGATTCTGGTTGGCGATTTTAACATACATGTTGGCAATGAATCTAGTGCATGCACTAAGGATTTTTTGTCCCGTCTTGACAGTTTTAACATACAGCAATACACTGATCTCCCACAGATTACTCATCTGAAAGGCCACTCATTGGACCTTGTTTGTTGTTCTGGTATTACTCCCGTTGGTCTCACCACGTCCAACCTAACACTTTCCGACCATTTTTTTTGTTTTTTTTTAAAGCTTGCTTAATTTTAGCATTGCCCAATAACCATCATACTATCACATTTCGGAATATTAAGAACATTGACATAATGACATTCACATCTGACCTTACTACTCTCCTTATTTAGGAGATATTTAGCAACTCCGGATGGATTGGTATCTCATTACAATGAAGTGCTGCAGTCATCACTTGATATGCATGCACCTATAAAATCCAGATCTGTTTCATTTGTAAATTGTGCTCACTGGTTTACATCTGATCTGCGTAGGCTAAAAGATCAAGGTCGCTGTTTAGAACGTCTGAAAAATCTCTTTTCGTCTGTGTTTGACTGATGGCTCTTAGTCACATAGTTAGAAATCCAGTTACCCAATGCTAGTATTTATCCGATGAGGGAAACTACAAAGCACTTTTTGTAAATCGCTCTGGATGAAAGAGTCTGCTTAAATGCTTAGATGAAAATGTAAGTGTTCTCTTGTCTCAAGAGGATATAATAATAAGAAATTTTATTTATAATGCACTTTATATTTAAAGCAAATCTCAAATGTGCTACGAATTAATTCGACCCGAAAGCTTTAATAAACATATATGTTTTAAGACCAGATTTAAAAGTGTCAACAGTCTGTGGCATCCTCAGATACTCAGGGAGAGCATTCCACACTCTAGGTCCAGCTGAGCAAAAGACCCTATCTCCCATAGCTCTCTCTCTCTCATGGTATAAAGTTTAGTCTTAGGAGGTTTCAAAAGATGTACTGATGCAGAGCGGAGGTTGCGTGTGGACGTATGTGAGGTAATAAGTTCTTTGAGGTAGGGAGGGACATCCCCATAAATACACTGGTGGGTAAGAAGGGAAACCTTGTAATCAATTCAAAATGAAACAGGGAGCCAGTGAAGAGATTTAAGAATGGGTGTAATATGATCATATTTATGCCCTGTCATCAGGATCCTAGCAGCACGGTTCCAATGAGAAGTGCAAGTCCAGCCTGGAGGAGACAAATGCATGGACTAACTTTTGTGCATCAGCAAAAGTGAGTGCTGGACGCAGGTGACATTGTGTGTAGCGGATTTAGCCTCTCCCAGGGCAACATACTCCGTTCTTTCAGTAAGATAGGATAAAAACTAGTTGTAAACAGAGTCAAAGAGTCCAACAGTATGACGTAATCTGTGAAAAGAAGAATGTTGTGATCAACATTATCAAAGGCCGAAGACAAGTCCAACAGGATGAGAAGCATTGGAAAACTAGCATCAGCCGACGTCAGCAGGTCATTCGTGACTCTAACCAGAGCTGTTTCCACGCTGTGGCAGGGGTGAAAACCAGACTGGAATTCTAAACAAATTATTTTGTTTTAGATGAGACTGAAGCTGTGCAGCAATTACTTTTTCCAGCACTTTTGAAAGGAACGGGAGATTAGTAATGGGCCTGTAGTTTGCAAGTACTTCTGGATCTAATGTAGCGGGAACATATTCAGTCTGGAGAGAGTGATTTATTATCCTGGTAATCAGGGGACTTATAGCACAAAAGTTGGATTTAACCAAAACTGTAGGAAAAGGGTCCAGGGCACAATTTGATGGTTTCATCTTTCTGACAATGACCTCAACCTCTTGCTGTGTAACTTTAGAGAAACAGCTGAAAGGTTGCAAATTCCCTGGCTGTGGGTCATCCATCAAGACAGGTAGTGCGGAGGAACTCGATAGAGACGAGCAGATGGTATCCACTTTTTTCCTGAAAAAAGTAGTGATGGTATTGCATTTCTCCTCTGTAGCTACTAGATGAGATTGAAATTGTGGTTTCAATAGGCGATTAATAGTCCATATAAAAAAAATAAATATATAAAAACAAAAACAGCAGCAAAAAATAGCAGCAGGAGAAGTGGCGCACAGCCAGCACCAGCGTCCTCTCCCCTAGTTGTTTATGTTTATGAGGCCTGCACTGGGATTGAATGAAGCTTAGATGCTGACATGGCCTGTGTACCAAGGCTTAGTGTGATAACTTCTGTTATTGTGTGAACTTTCCCATGTCTTATATGTCTTTTTGTTCTGTGTCATATGTCCATAAAACACCCGCTTGTGGTGCTTCTTCAATCCTTACATGAAAATACTATGACTCGCTGGAACCTTTTTGTGTAACTGCAACATGCTAATGTGCTTTCTACTGTCTGTCTCCGGGTCTCCAAGACTTACATATTAATGATTTTTGTTCTTTTTTTATGTATAAGATGTACCACGGTACCAGGCCAAAAGCCTGTAAATATGCTCTTTACTGACGATAAACAGAGACCCAACCACTGGCTGTAGTGCTGGTCCCAAGCCCGGATAAAATGGGTGGGCTGTGTCTGGAAGCGCATCCAGCATAAAACCTGTGCCAAGCTTGTGGCAACTCCTTGCTGGGAGTAGCCGAAAGACCAAAACTAATGATAAACAGAACTTTCTGACACCCACCATGTGTGTGTGTGTTTGACTATACAGTAGTTCTCCCAACATCAGTACTGTAAGTGTATAGAGACAGGGCAGACACATCAAGCCATAACATACATTAATTTGTTTTACAACTTAAAACCAGTGGTGGGCAAAGAACACAAATTCTGTACTTGAGTAAAAGTAGAGATTCCCAAGGGCAAATAGACATAGAAATAGAAGTCCTAACCTTCAGTTGTCAGCTTCAAGTGTTACACTTCTCTTACAGCCTCATGTGCCCCACATGGAATTAAATGTTTGCATTTTTTCTGTTATGCAATGTGATAAACTACATTTTAAAATAGAATGTGTGTTACCTTTCAAAAGCTACACTCGACGCTGCGTGAAAACGCTATGGGAACATCTTTCTGTGTTGCCGGTTGTGAAGCATGTGTGTATCAAACACGCCAAATCTTGGCATATATAATTTCGGTCAGGTGACGTCATCTGATGAAGCACACCTGCAGGTTATAAATATGAGTGAACCGGAACATTCCTCAGATCTTTTTGTCTTTAGGACCGTATTGTGTTTGCGTGTAATGTGTGCAAGCTAATTTAAAAGTATTAACTCACCGATATGGTGAAGTTGTTAGATCTGTGCCACCGCGTGATAGATCACTTCGGAGCACGATCTTCACACCCTTGTTCCGAGTGCTTTACGCGCGGCTTATATTCTTAAAGAGAATCACAAGTTGCGGCGCATTCCTGGGTTCAAACAGTGTAATCTGGCAGGCACGCACGAGACGGAATTCCCCCTTTCTTCCCTCAGCGGGCCAGGAAGTTTTCCATTCACTTCTCAAGCGTGCATTGGTGCTTCTTGTGAATGGATAGGGAAGACTCTTGCTTCCGTGGCTATGGAGGAGTTACTGCAGGCAAGTAATGCATGCAATCAATCGATCGCATATCGTATTTGGCCGCAGAAGCAGGATTTTTCCCCAAGCGCTCAAAAGTTAGTCGGGTGGCCGGGGGGAGGAGCCCTCTCTCTCTCTCCCTCCCCCTATTTTTTGGGCAACCTTCATGACGAAGAAGTCGGACCTACGTACTGTCTTCTTCACGAAGAAGTCCTGAGGCTCATTCCCCCAGGACCGTGGGGGTGCCCCCTCCCCCCACCGGGGAGAAGTGCGTAGAATTCCTCTCTTCGGTCTTTTCCTGCCATGTTTCAGGATGACAAACATCTAACTTGGCCCTGAAACACCTCCTAGGCTACCATGCCCTAGTGCGGGTGGACAACACTACGATAGGCTCGTATATAATCGCCAGAGCGGACTGTACTCGCGCCGCTTAAATAAGCTAGCGCACCAGATTCTGCTTTGGGCACAGGAAGAGTTCCTGTCCCTCAAGGCGATTTACATTCCAGAGCATATGAAGATGGGAGCCCTGGAACCTTCGAGCACTAGAGGAACTTATGCCCTCAAGGTGAGGGTTTTTGAAAGTGGTGCATGGCGAAACATGTAGACCCAGTCCACTGCCGACTTGTTTTAGTGCTGAAGTTCTGCAAGAAAAGTTGTCCTCTGGCTTATGCCCTAGTAACCTCAGAATGTACGTAGCCGCTATTTCGGCTTGTCATGTTCTGAGTGACACCCCTTCCAAACCATTAGAGTCAGCGCCTGTCTGGCTTCTGACTCTTAAGATGTTTTTTCTTATAGTTACTTCTTTCAAGAGAACTGGAGATCTGCAGGCCTCCTGTCCTGCCTAGACTTTGCCCCTGGGCTAGTCAGAGCTATTCTGCATTCTCACCCGAACTATTTTCATTCTTGACCATGCACTCAGTCTTCTTCGAAGCCTTTGTCCCCCGCCTTTACAACTCCGGAGCAGAAAGGTTTCACTTACTGTCTTCAGTACACACTCTTCAGATTTACGTCCACCGCATTAGCCAGTGGCGTAAGTCAGAGCAGGCTTTTTTATGCCAGACACTGCCACATCGGGTGGGAGATGCTATTGCCCTAGCCTACGGGGGCGTGGTCACACTTCGCCTCTAGGAAACAGGGCTCATTCATCCAGGGGAATTGCCTGATTTATTGCGCTGGCAAGAGGTGTTCCCCTGCAGCAAGTGTGTATGTGGCAGGTTGGTCCTCTCCGCACACATTTGTGAGCTTCTATAGTTTGGATGTTCATGCTACTCCGGGCTCCGGGCTCACTAGTTCTCGAGTCAGCCTCCCAGAGCTAGGTCTGAGACCTCCTTGGCCTTTGTGCGCACACGCTACACAACCTTGGAGGTCCAGACACTTGCAGTGCGGCAGCGTTGGTATTCTTGTTCCGAAAGCATTTTCACACAGCATCGAGTGAAGCTTTTGAAAGGGAACGTCTCGGGTTACTTTGCTGTAACCATGTTCTCTTAAAAAGCGGGAACGAGACAAAATTGATCTGAGCAATGTTCCAGTTCACTCCTATTTATAACCTGCAGGTGTGCTTCATCAGATGACGTCACCTGACCGAGGTTATATATGCCAGGATTTGGCGTGTTTGATACACACATGCTTCACAACTGGCAACACAGAAAGATGTTCCCATAGCGTTTTCACGCAGCATCTCGTTCCCGCTTTTTTATGAAACAGGGTTACAGCAAAGTAACCCGAGACGTTCTATTTAACACTAAATGATTGCGTTATGATCAAGTTCTGGTATGATGTAAGTTGTCACCAGAAACATTGTATAGACTGCTGTTTTGCCTAAGACTGTTTTGCATAGTGAACTTTTTTAGTGATGTTGGAGTTCCCTTTCAAAAGCTACACTCGACAGGTTTCTGTCGGCCACAGTGAGCATCTCGTTCCTGCTTTTTTAGGGGCCAGGGTTACAGCAAAGTAACCCGAGACGCTTTCAGTTATACTGAAATCATTGATTATTTCTTTGCTGTTTTTGCTTTGCTGACCTGATGACCTCAGTAAAATTGATTTTGCTTATATCTTGGTGTGAAAGTCCACAGGTGGCATACAGTATAGTCAGCATTTCGGGTGCTACCTCGATACTTCTGTATTATACTGTCCACCAGTCCTCTCGAAGGGACAAACTTATTTGTTAAACAAAAGAATGTTTGATCACACACTACCAATCAAACATTTGTACATCCCTTCTTACTGTAAGGTCTTTCCTGGTACTAATTTCTTTTACACTGTAAAACAATAATGAAGGTGCCCAAAATATGCAACAATCTTCTTGAGCAGTTGATATTGAGATGTATCTGCTACTTCTGCTCTGCAAAGCTTCATAACAACTCTAATCTCAGGTGCTATTTATTAATCTGTGATTTCTGAGGCTGATTACTCTAAGTTACCTTCTCCTCGAAGGTATGTTTTTCCCGGGTCTTTATCATAAAAGCTAGTTTTAATAATATGTTAAATTCCAGAGTAAAATGTCTTATATAGAAATGTCATTTGGCTCCCCATAAAATATCCTGCATGCATACACTCCCAGACACCTGGCACTTCGCTTATGCCATCCCTCACCACACTAAATCCATGGCTGTGGCATTCTTAGGGTGATGGAGAGAGAGAGAGCCCTGCACCCCGTACCCCCCGGGAGCCACATCAGAGCTTATAATAATAATAATAATAATAATAATAATAATGATGATGATAATAATGATAATTATAATAATTGGATTTACCAATACTCTATGTTACATTTACTCACTCACTCACTCACTCATCTTCTATACTGCTTTATCCTGTATTCACGGTTGCAGAGATTTATGGATGCAGTGAGAGGACATGAAGTTGGTGGATTTAAACAAAAAGGATGCAGAGGATAGGGTTAGATGGAGGCAGATTATTTGCTGTGGCGACCACTGAAAGGACACAGCCGAAAGACAAAGAATAAGATTTATGTCATCATAATCTATATTAAATGTGCTTATAGAGCTTTTTTCTTCAGAATAATCACTTATTTAATTAAATATAAAAAGTCCTTTATCAAAAAAAACCCCACTCAAATAGCATCTTACAAATCAGTAATTTATTTATACTATTTTAATAGATAGATAGATAGATAGATAGATAGATAGATAGATAGATAGATAGATACTTTTATTGATACCAAAGAAATTTCCGTAGTAGTAGTAATAGTAGCAGCAGTAGTAGTACATTGTATTATCATGATAATACAATGTACATGGTTATATCTTTGTACAACCATGACTAAATTGAGTTTATGGAATTTATGGTGTTAAAAAGGTAATACAATAATAAGTAGTAAGTAATTAGAACATGTACCAGTATAATATTATAACTATTATATCATTGTCTAATTTATGCAAAAGAGACATTCAAGTCAGAGTAAAAACTCCCTTAATTTCTTTATATAATCCCCTGCTACACCAATGCAACTAATAAACTAATACCAAGTTTTCTCAGTACGCAGGGGCCATAATCAGACCTTGAACGTCCCTCATTTTTCCCTAAATTTATTTTAATTTGAATAAAACACATCTAAATAAAAACATACTACAAATCTACAGTAGCCCCGAAAAAATGACTGTGTCTTGTTCAAATTCTTCTGCAAAGACTCTTCTCCTAGACGCCAGACTTCTGTTTAGAAAAAGAAACAGACATTTATCCTGTCTCACTGTATTCAGTTAATTATTAGGTTTAAAAGTTAGATAAGAACTAGACTGTGTGTTTTTGTATGTTTTTAATTTGTGTAGAATTTAAACACCTAACTTACCCCTAATAGCAGATGAAATTAAGCTTCTGTTTGCAGTCTCTGTTCTCCCAGACGTGTGTATTGCTATTCCGAGTTCCACAGCGATCGTTTTTTGGACATGAGGGCAATGACATTGGGATCGCCAGCTGCTGCTGGTTTAACCAGAACCATTTACCATTTAGGATGCGCAGACCCATCCATACACCAACAGTCTGTGATTGAGTGGCTAACTGATCAATCAGGCTCGGATATATCACGGAGGCTGGGACAGCTAGGCTAATGTAGTTCATTCTGCAGTATTCTAGAGCATCCTCCCAGGTTTTATTCTGGTTTACTAATGTAAAACGTCCAAGGCACAAGAAAGGGTAAGTCAAATTACAGAAATTATTATTCCAGCCAGATGTGTCTAATGTAACACAGTCTTTGTAAGATAAACTGTCAGGTGCTTTCAGTTTCCAGTTAATGTAATTTGCTGGTTCTCCATTAGACCACTGCCACACATTTGAGTCAGATGTGCTTCTTTTCAGCCCAATCCAGATTGGAAGATACCTGACTAGTCCTAAAACATTCTGGATTTCCTGGCTATTAGTGATAGTTGCCAGATCCTTGAAGTTTTCTCTGCAGTACTTCTGAGCATCCAACCAACTCATGGGTTGATTAACATATGCATATTGCTGTACCTGACCTGCAACAGTCCTGCAAAGTACCAAAAGTAGAAAAATAGAAATGGATGAATTCATAGTTGTTTGAAAGTGCCTGACCTCTGTTGGAATTTACTCAGGTTTGTGTGAGCTTCTCACAGTGTCCAGAACAGGCAAAAAGAACATTTTCTTCTGAAGTGTTGTTTATCAATAACCTTCCTTTAAACTGCTGCTGTAGCCAAATTTATGTAAAGCATATTCAAATTCCATGTACGAGGACAATCCCACTACACACATACTGTGCCTCTAACTTCTAAATATGGGTGTGGGCTCCTCCAGGATGATTCCCCTCTAATTCACCTGACACAAGAATTCGCAAAAATATCTTGCTGAGTAAAAGGTTATATAACCCACACTGTAGCATTACAACAGCATAGGTTTCTCTCCAGATGTGACAAGATGCCTACTGACCAGTGTTCATCCCCAATTTTGATGAAAGAATGCTTTGCACACCTAATTGTGCTGCCAACAAATGCAACATTTCCCAAAGGTCTTAAAGTAGGTGCTTCTATTGTGCTCAGTGTGGCAGCCTGTTTTTCACACTATTCCAAGATGAACATTAACAGGACTTAAAATATAGCCTGTAATATGTATTCAGAACAAAACACATCAGTAGATCGCCTGTGGGATGATGGCCACCTTTTTCAAATTAATATCAACAGGAGCCCAGTGGAGAGAGTGAACAGCTTTAGATACCTTGGTGTCCACATCATGCAGGACCTATTTACATTACATTTACATTACGTCATTTGGCAGACGCTTTTATCCAGAGCGACTTACATTTTTATCTCATTACACATCTGAGCAGTTGTGGGTTAAGGGCCTTGCTCAAGGGCCCAACAGTGGCAACTTGGTGGTTGTGGGGTTTGAAACTGGGAGTCCAATGTCTTAACCACTGAGCTACCCCTGACCCTTTATGGTCCTGTCACATCAACACCGTAAAAAAGGCCCGGCAGCATCCCTTCCACCTCAGACACTTGAGAGACTCCAAACTGCCCTCCAGGGTGCTCAGGAATTTCTACTCCTGCACCATAGACAGCATCCAGACGGCAAACATCACAACCTGGTTCGGAAACAGCACCATGCAAGACAGACGAGCTCTACAGGGGGTGGTGCGATCAGCTGAGTGCATCATTCACACCATGCTTCCTGACCTGCACTCAATCTACAGCAGTGCTTTATCAATGCCAGGAAGATCGTGAAGGGCCTCTGCCATCCCAACAATAGATTGTTCTCTCTGTTGAGGTCAGAAAAGCAATTCAGCTCCCTGAAGACCAACACAGAGAGACTGAGGAAGGGGCTTCTTCCCGCAGGTGATATGGTCTCTTCATCAGTACACCACACAGTACTGATTCATTTGCACATCCACACATATGTTTCTTTTCTTGCATTGACTCTGGACATTTTGGACATTCTTTGACACTAGTTGTCACTGTACACCTGCACATTCATGGACATACCTGATGCACAAAGTCACTTTAAATTCTTTCAGGCATATTTTCACACCCCCTGGACATTTCTATTTATATACAACTTCATTCCATACAAAAAGTCCATAGTTCTACGTATATATTCTGATTCATACACATTCACATTCCATACAGACTTAAATAATTCTTTTGATTGTGTAAAGCTGCTTTGCAACAAAGCAGCTTGTTAAAAGCGCTATACCAGTAAAATTGAATTGAATTTTTTTATATTTTTCATGTACTGCATATTTTGTATTGTACAAATTGTTTATTCTTTCTTAGTTAAATTTACTTCTATTTTCTTTTTAATATTTATTTCCTAATAATAGTCTTTTATTTTAAGGTCACGGGCAGTCATCTAAGCATTTTTACTGCATATCGTATTGTGTATGACTGTGTATGTGACAAATAAGATTTTAATTTAAAATTTGTGCTGTCCTTCAGATCCATGCCACATCTATACTTTTTGCTGATATTCATACTGTTGCTTGATTCCGCAATACTTTCCCAAATCGTCACTATTTGTTAGTGTTTCTCTGCCATGGGATTTCTCTATTAGAATCATGGGAAAGTGGCCTAGCCCAGCCTGCACCAAAGCTAAATTACCCACTTGAGCTTATTGCCTACAGTTTCTTGAATGCTCTTCACTTTATGCCTTTTCTCGATCAGGCTGATTAAACCTGCCCATGGATTCTCTGTACTGGAGAGCCTCTTTTTGTTTGTGACACCATAAACTCTTCAGTAAGAGGAGTGGCAGGATGTTGCTTCTGTTATACAATACCCTGATGCTGAGTGTATGGGGACAAACAAGAATAATTATGACTTGTTATGAAGACCCAATAAATTAGTAGTCACAGAACACTAAGCAGAAGGGCATACTCGTAAATGCAGGCCTTAAAACCTATTCATCTGGCATGTCTACCTTAAAAAACATATTGTGACAGTCTTTAATTATTCTTTTAATGGAAGAAGAGTTTTCTCCTTTTTAAGGCTTCTCGCTGGCTGCTCAGAAATAGGTGGAATAGTGTTCGAATAGTGAGAAGCAGAATTTGTTCACCTCCTCCACCTTTTTCAGCACCAAAGACCTAAATTTGCTAATGTTTATATTCATCATGAAATAAGGTTTTTTAGTCCTTGAAGAATTCATCTAGTACCAGGCAATTTCATTTATTTATTTATTATTTTTTTTATTTTGATGGAAAGGTCGTCTGTAGAAGTTTTCATTTTAGGTTGCTGCATAACAGGTTCCGAACACAGGACTTTACACAACATTTGTACCTCCATGTTCACGGCAAGGGTGGTGTAAGAGCCATATTTCATTTTTACGATTCTGTTGTTGTGTTTATTTAAAGTTTATTAGTTAAGCATTCATTTATGATAATCGTAAGTTGTTCTCTGACGTCATTCCATAATTGCGTAGTTGCATGACTGTTATGCACGGTAGAAGTCGTTAGGATACGAAAGTTGTGAAGAACACAAGCTTTTGACCATATTTAAAAAAACGTAATAGGATACAGCAAATAAGTTGTTGTAACCATAGTGGATTTATGCAAGAAAACTGTAAGAAGTGTTGGATGTTTGACGTTAAAAAATAAACGAAGAGATAAAGAATTTCTGGACGTCCGAGTCACGAGTAAACCAGTTCAATATGAAAGATACGCGTCAGAACTTCTGGAATAACATGCCCGTACATGTAAAGTCAAAAGCTTGTGTTCTCCATCGTTTAAGCGGAGACAAGTGTTTTCGTATCGTTGCCGCGAAAGTTTTGTGTTTGTATTAGCATTTAATTATATTGCTTTTTTGTTTATACAATAATAATATTAATAGCAACTAGTTTTTACATCTTCATACTATTTGGCTTCGCCTTTTTTCCCGTTTTTTTGCGCTTTTTGGAGAACGCGCAAGTTTCTTCTTCTAAGAACAACAAACGGAATTTAGCTCAAAACAACTAAACTCCGACTCAGGTACGATACAGTAGTTGATCAATTGGAATGGTTATTACCGTCGCGCTCACCGCCGCGTAAAAACGTCAGCGGCCAAAATAAATCAGTTGCATTTCAAAGTCATTCGTAAAATGGCCGCCAGGTGGCGCAAAGTGACATTTTCGCTCGTTGCCGTAAATACAACAGTGACCGTTATACAGCGTATCTCTGTATCGGTTTATTGTTATTTAAGCTCTGGATCATTTCAGGTACTTTAAACACATTGTTGGGTTGCTCATGTTGGCTCTTATGAGATGTAGTTTACAAGTGAACACCTGGTTGGGTTATTTTGACCCAACAACTGGTTTATTCATTATTCTTTCCTTTCCCCAAATATCAGCCTGCAGAATGTTTGAAATATTACTGTTTATTGTGTTACAGGTGTAGTTTTAAGAGTTGTATAGGCAGGAATGCGTGTGTATACAGCTTAAAACCTCCATCAGTTATTAAAGATAGCGGCTATTTAGAAAACATGCCCAGTGATTTCGGAGCTTCAGGAAATCTCCCGGCGCTCTGCGCATAACACCGGGCCAACTCATGTCGAAAAGAATTTATAAACGGTTTCTAAACGTGGGCTATTGTTTTTTTTACTTATAATATTTGTTGATTTAATTTAAATGAGGTTTGGGCTCAGGACTTCGACTCGGCATCGTGATTCTCCTCTTTAATTTACTCCATAGTTTTAATCAGCGCTCAGCCGCATGCATGAAGTTTTTAAGAGCGCACCGGCAGAAGTAGACTAATGAATATGAACGCGTCGGGAAAACAGCAAGCAGACTGTCTCTGACCATTTAAAAAAACGTTTGCGTTCATTTTCTGACGCGCTCAAGTTCACCAAAAACAATACAGAACAGCGCAGCTTACAACACTAACAAAATCACAACACTTACAAAATCACAACGTTTTCGTTATTGTGAGTGCGCTTAAATAAAAGTTGAGTCTTATAAAGGCATGTAGTCTTATATGGTTTTATTATATAGTTTTTGCACATTAATCTGACACAGTTTTTTCAGCCTGTCACGGCGTGCGCCCAAATCAATATCGCTCCTCGCTCACCAGTTAGGCGGCCTTCCCTTCAGACATGCGAAGCAGCGGGACCGCAGAATTACACATGACTGGTGAGCTATCGTTGCTATCGTTGCCCGGGCTTGCACCCCGTGCTTTAAAATACTCGGGGTTTGTTGGGCTACAGTGGATTTTACTACGCGCTGTGTATGCAGCGCGCGTGCAACAACGCGGAAGTGCGGCAAATAGAACGCGCCCCAGGGACTTCAAAGGAGCGAGATGTGGGAGGGGGGCGGTACGGCCATCCGCGGAAAGCAGAGTCAGCGCGAGCAGACGGATGGCCATTGCACTCACACCGCGTAGTAAAATCCACTGTAACCCAACAAACCCCAATCATTACCAGCCGTGCCTTATTCCGTCATGTCATGTGGGCATTATAAGCTTTGTATTGAAAACTCCTAACTAAAAAGTGGCAGCTGGCACGCCTAAAAATAGACGCAGGTTATTTTTTTAATAGTCTAAATAAAAACCCTCCGATTTAATTTCCTATAGTCTAACCAGCGCTCAACCGCACGCATAGTTTTCCCGAGCGCGAGGAATTTTTTTGTGCTAAATAATGTTTATGCAGTATAAGAATTCCTATTAATCCTGGGTTGTTCTTTTAGTGTCACTATAGTGCTTTACAATGCCAGACAACATTCAAATACAAATGATTCACCCTCCCCAGGTGTGAATCGGCTGTTCTCACCTATACATTCAGAGGAACTGAAATGCACTTCTCCCCACTTTAAAAACCTCTGTCAGGATGAACTAACCTGGGCGACCAGATGACTTAGCTTTAGCGATTAGCCCAATGTAGCGTGGATGGTGAACCCAAACGCGAATGAAAGCGAATAGGCAGGATAACCACGCGATTTAGTTTAAGGACTCTCACAAAAGGGGAGCAAGGGAAAAACACAAATTTAACCCGCGTCCTATAAACACACACTCAAAATCAGAAAGTGAAACCCAATAAAGTGAGTACTCACGAATCGATGGATGGAAAGCCAGAACCGACATGGGCTGAACTCAATGACTGAGCGCTGAGCCGTGGTTTGTTTACTCCTCTTATACTTCCTGGTTTACGACCGCCTTACTTCCGGGTCCTAGTGCCGGTCGTGTATTGAGTGTGCATGACAGTACCCCCCCGTCCAGGACCGGCTCCTGACGGTCCTGGGGTGGAGGATACCCTGCGACGGTAGTCTTGGATTAGTTCGGGGTCGAGAATGAACCTGGCCGGAATCCAAGACCGTTCCTCGGGGCCGTAGCCCTCCCAATCGACCAGGTACTGGGTGCCTCTGCCCCGAGGTCGGGAGTCAAGGATCCGACGCACCGTGTAGGCGGGACCACCGTCGATGATACGGGGAGGAGGAGCAGGGGGGGTGGGTGGAACCATGGGAGAGGTAGTGAAGGGTTTTAGTTGCGAGACGTGAAATACAGGGTGGATCCGGAGCGCCGCAGGCAGCTGGAGCCGGTAGGTGACTGGATTTATCCGGAGAGTGATGCGGTATGGTCCGATGAATCGAGGTGATAGTTTCTTCGACTCAGTGTGAAGATGGAGATGTTTAGTGGAAAGCCATACCTTGTCACCTACGTGGTACAATCGTCCCGGAGGGTGTCGACGGCGATATTGGGTGGTATAACGGCTGTTGGCCTGGTGGATGGATCGATTTGCCTGGTTCCATAGCCGTCGACACCGGCGGACCAACTGTTGGGCTGACGGCACATCAACCTCCGGTTCTTGATGGTTGAACATCGAAGGTTGGTAGCCGTAGCACACCTCAAATGGGCTTAGCTTCGTGGCTGAAGATACGTGAAGATTGTGTGAAAGTTCGGCCCAGATGAGGTAGCGAGCCCAGGAGCGCTGACGGTCGGCGATAAAACATCTCAGGTAGCGCTCCAGTTGTTGGTTGGTCCGCTCCGTCTGACCGTTAGTCTGTGGATGGTATCCCGATGATAGACTGCAGGTGGTGTTGATCAGACGGCAGAAGGCCTTCCAGAATTTGGCAGTGAATTGGGGCCCTCTGTCCGAGACGATGTCCTTAGGGAACCCATGCAGACGGACTACGTGCTCTAATATCAGCTCGGCTGTATGTTTGGCTGACGGGAGTCCGGCGAGGGCCACCAGATGCACGGCCTTAGAGAACCGATCAACGATGGTCATGATGGTGTCTTTTCCTTTGGATACCGGCAGGCCCACGACAAAGTCGACGGCAATGTGCGTCCAGGGTCGGCGGGGAACCGGAAGGGGTTGAAGGTCTCCCGGCGTAGGTTGGTTGGTGTTCTTGGCCCTGGCGCACACTGGACACGCCTGAACGAACTCTTTGACGTCCCGAGCCATAGATGGCCACCAGAAGTCTCGTTGGAGAAATTGAAGTGAGCGTCTTGAGCCGGGGTGTCCTGAGAGGGGGGAGGAGTGTGCCCATTGGAGAACCTCGGATCTCACGGTTTCGGGTACGTAGAGTCGTCCAGGCGGTACACCTGCCGGTTCGGTCTCTGTGGCCTGCGCCTGGCGGACCCTCGTTTCCAAGTCCAGTTGAAGTGGTGCGACGATCTTGGATGAAGGTAGAACAGGCGCGGGGTCCGCCCGGGGAAGGTCCAGCTCGAGTTGTCGAGAGAGCGCATCAGCCTTAGTGTTCTTGGACCCCGGGCGGTATGAGAGATGAAAGTTATAGTTTTCAAAAAACAACGCCCACCGCGCCTGTCGGGGGTTCAGCTGTTTCAGGTTCCTGATGGAGATGAGATTTTGATGATCCGTCCAGATGATGAATGGCTCTCTGGCGCCCTGGAGCCAGTGACGCCATTCCTCCAAAGCCCACTTTATGGCCAGCAGCTCGCGGTCCCCTACCCCGTATCGCTGCTGAGTGGGGTCAAATTTTTTGGAGAAGAAACTGCATGGATGTAGTTTCTGATCTGGACCTCGTTGAGAGAGAACAGCTCCAGCGCCCACATCTGAAGCGTCCACCTCCACAACGAATGGTTTACTGACGTCAGGATGAAGAAGAATGGGGGCTGTGGTGAACCGGTGGCAGAGTCTTCTAAAGGCGGAGATGGCAGCGGGGTTGAGGTGGAAAGGGAGAGATGAGGGACGGGTCAGGGCGGTTAGGGGCGCGGCAACTGTACTGTAGTCCCGGATAAAGCGACGATAGAAGTTCGCAAACCCGAGAAACCGTTGAAGTTGTTTAAGAGTCTTGGGTAGGGGCCAATGACGCACAACCTCTAGCTTCTGCGGGTCCATGGCCACACCCTGGGGTGAGATGACAAAACCCAGGAACGTGGTGGAGCGCTCGTGAAAAGCGCACTTTTCCAACTTACAGTACAGCTGATGGGCGAGTAGTCTCTTTAGGACCGCCCTGACGTGCTGGGTGTGTTCCTCAGCGATACGGGAGTAGATAAGGATATCATCTAGATATGCAAATGCCCACCGTCCCAGCATGTCCCGGAGAACATCATTGATGAGGTGTTGAAAAGCGGCGGGGGCATTGCATAGTCCAAATGGAATCACCAGGCTTTCATAATGTCCTGTCGGGGTGATGAAGGCCGTCTTCCACTCATCGCCCTCTCTGATGCGCACCAAGTTGTAGGCGCTCCGAAGGTCCAACTTTGTAAAGATGGTGGCACCAGAGAGGGCGTCCAGGGCTGAGTTGGTAAGAGGCAACGGGTGTCGGTTCTTGATGGTGATGTTATTTAGCCCCCGATAGTCGACACATGGACGAAGTTCGCCTCCCTTCTTCTTCACGAAGAAGAACCCCGCGGCGGCAGGTGAGGAGGAGGGCCTGATGGTACCTTGGCGAAGAGCGTTGGTTACATATTCCTCCATCGCCTGCGTCTCTGTGGGTGTCAGCGAGTAGAGATGGCCGCGGGGTGGAGTCGTGCCTGGTTGGAGGTCAATGGCGAGGTCGTACGTGCGACGTGGAGGCAGGTGGGTGGCTCGTCGTTTGCAGAAAACTTCTGCTAGGTCTCGATATGCCTCTGGAATGGCGTTGGTGTCGACGTCGGGGGCCTCGGACTCCCTAGAGCACGTCCCAGCCGACGCCCTTAGGCATAGTTCGGTGCAGGTCGCGCCCCACTGTAAAATCCGGTTTTGTGTCCAGGAGATGAGGGGGTCATGTTGAAGGAGCCACGGATGTCCAAGGATGATGGGAGGAGAGGAGATGGTGGTGACATAAAGACTGATCTGTTCGTGATGTTGGTCGATGAGAAGTGTGATGGGTTGAGTTTGGGTGGTGATGGGACTGGTAGATAGGGGCCGACCGTCGACAGATGTAATGCGAACGGGCTGGGATAACGCCTCAAACTTTACCCCCAGTCTTTTGGCATAAGAAGAGTCAATGAAGTTACCTGCTGCCCCGGAGTTGATGAATGCAGTACTTCTGACCCGTTTGTGGCCAAACTGGAGGATTACCTGAACCGTAAGTCGAGAGGTGGTGGTGTCGGTCGTGGTGGAGATATGGAGGGGGCCCGGTGAGTCTCTCCTCAGCCTCACCGGGGCTGGGCGTTTCCCGGACGAACAGGACAGATCGCCCGGTGGTGTGCCGCGGACCCACAGTAAGCACACAACCCCTCTCGATACCGGCGCTCACGTTCGGTGGCGGTCAGGGAGGCGCGTCCTAATTGCATGGGTTCCCCGGCTCCGGTGTCAACCACGGCAGGAGGTGGAGATCCGACAGGTCCAGTAGTGGCGGTGGTGAAAGTGGTCGGCGGTGAGGGTGCAGAACGGTGATAGGTGGGAGCAGGCGGCAGGGTCCTCGGGGCTGGCTTCGGACGAGAGAGGAGACGTTGATCGATGCGGAGGGCCAGTTGTATCAGTCCCTCCAACGTGGCTGGAAGCTCTCGTCCGGCAAGCTCGTCTTTTATACGTGACGCCAGCCCCTCGTAATAGGATGTCCGGAGCGCGGCGTCTCCCCAAGATGTCTGCACGGCGAGGGTCCTAAACTCCGCGGTGTAGCGACTCACGGACAATCCACCCTGCCGCAGGTGATACAGCTTGGTGTCGGTCTCCACCTCGCCCGCAGGGTGTTCAAAGGTAAGTCTGAGTTGACGTGTAAACTCGTTGTATGAATGGGCGGTGTCCGAGTCTGATTTCAGTACTGCCGTGGCCCACTCTGCTGCCTGCCCAGATAGCAACGAGACGAGGAGAGCAATGCGTAGCCGATCGGTGGAGTATTTGGTGGAATTAAACTCAAACACCAGATCGAGCGCTGTTAGAAACACACTACACTTCCCGTCCGTGCCATTCCATTTCTCTGGTAGTGAGAGAAAAACATCAGAAGGAGAGGGAGGGGCGGGGTGATGCGGCGCCGCGACCGCCGCGGCGGGAGGCCGGCTCGCCGCGCTAGCAACAGCCGCCCGGAGATCCGCGTTCTCCTGCCTGAGCTCCGCCACCTCGCGGCGCAAGGCCGCGACGTCTTGGAGGCCCTGGCGCAGAGTAGCAATCTCCCCGGTTAGCTTATTGATTAGCCCGGCATGCTGGTCAACCACGCCGCAGAGGTGCGCGTAATCCGCTGGGTTCACCGCTTTTGGCTCAGTCATTCTGTCGGGATGAACTAACCTGGGCGACCAGATGACTTAGCTTTAGCGATTAGCCCAATGTAGCGTGGATGGTGAACCCAAACGCGAATGAAAGCGAATAGGCAGGATAACCACGCGATTTAGTTTAAGGACTCTCACAAAAGGGGAGCAAGGGAAAAACACAAATTTAACCCGCGTCCTATAAACACACACTCAAAATCAGAAAGTGAAACCCAATAAAGTGAGTACTCACGAATCGATGGATGGAAAGCCAGAACCGACATGGGCTGAACTCAATGACTGAGCGCTGAGCCGTGGTTTGTTTACTCCTCTTATACTTCCTGGTTTACGACCGCCTTACTTCCGGGTCCTAGTGCCGGTCGTGTATTGAGTGTGCATGACAACCTCTTGAATCTGAGGCTCTTCTGGAGACTTTCAGTGATTTCAATTTGTGTAATTTTAATCTCCTGGATTCTAGATTCTAAAGTTAACATTGTTACCTTTTTTAATCATTGGAATGGAAGAATTTGAGATTTTCCTTATGATAGCATAAATTGCATTGTTTTTAATCAGTCTATACACAATAATATTCTTTGGTATTATTATTTTTTTTTAACGGGTATGGGGGCTATCTTGGTTCAATAATCTCCGTGCCAGGTTTAGGTTTAGTATTCAGTGCGCATCTGTTATATTACAACTATCATAACACTCAAATACCTTTTATTGGGGGTTAAGTGACTGATGTGCCTAACATTTTTCAGCTGAGCCTTTGTTTCACTGAAAACGACCGCGACACCCTCTCTCTCTCTCACACACACACACACACAGAGCCGACCAAATCATTAGCACGTCCCTCCCCCAAACAGCACAGACATTTACTTTATATCCATTTACTTACACCTGAACTGAGTTGTTTGAGTAACATGGGTCGAACCCGTTACAAATCATAACAGTCTACTGCATTTCATTCTTATAATAACGCAAAAACACAAGCGGGGCGGAATGACCGACATCAGCTGACGCAGTAGAACGTCCTGACAATGTTTTAATTTTATGGTCATTTATTTCAGTTAATAAATCTACTATAAATTTAAAGAACACAAGAAATAAGATGACAAAAATCCATACACGCTTTTTTTTCTAATTACAAGTGATAAAATTAAAAGGCTCACTGTGTTAACATTTATTGTGCTTAAATTTGATCCTAATAAGATTTGATTTAATTTGAATTTTAGAACAGTGGCAGCTGAAACACCTAAAACAGATGCAGGATTATTGTTTTATAATCTAAATAAAAATGCTTTTTTAAACGTGGGCTATTGTTATTTACATGCAATATTTGTTAATTTAATTTAAATGGGGTTTGGTCTCTGGAATGTTGAGCATCAGGATCCTCTTCTTTACTTTCCTACGTAGAATCAGCGCTTAATCGCACGCATTAAGTTTTGTAAATTCGTTTAATGTTTAATAGTAAATAATGACCCCCGTTGCGCTGTACCACCGCTCGGAAAACCTTATGAAATACAAGTTTAGGACAATTATGATGATCTGCCACGGCGTGCGCGTGTGATGGGTGTACGCCCAAATCTACTATAACTACTCCCTCACTCCGTAGGCTCCCTGAATAGGCAGCAAAGGGACGGGAGCCGCCTATTTGTGCCGGCTGGCGATAATTAACGTTAATATGATCTCGGGCTTGCTCCGCATTATAAAAGCAAGGCGCGGAGGTTTGTCTGAGGTCTGGGAAGTACGTGATGTAATGGAGAATATGAAAGAAGCATGTCAGTGGGGAGATGTGACGCGCCCCGGGGACTTTAAACAAGGACATTAGAATTCCGCCCTTTGATCTCCGCGCTGAGGACAGCGCGAGAAAGAGCTGCGCGAGCTCCCGCGGCACCTTCACTCCCGCACCGTGCCCGCCCTCGCAGCCCCGCTGCCGAAAAGGAAAAGTGTGGTTAGGTTTTTGCGTCAGCGAGAACTCGCGCCGGCCATCGACAGCGGGAGAAGCGCCGTCACGAGGGAGCGTGCAGGAGCGCTGCCTCCGCGTGCTCAGTTCTGCCACTCCGCGCACCAACACTTAGCATCAGCTGTGTGCCCGCATGCCAGTGTGGCACAGCCCCCGGAACTGCACATGCACAACCTTTATCCCATTCTTTCCTTTCTCCCTCCTTCAACACTTTCATTCCCCATTTTACCTAAATAAATTACCCTTTTCCCGTAAGACCTCGCCTCGTGTCCGTGCTTTATGGTGCCGCCCATGCAACATGGGTCGAACCCGTTTACAGATCATAACAGTCTACTGCATTTCATTCTTATCATAACGCACAAACACAAGCGGGGCTGAATGACCGACATCAGCTGACGCAGTAGAACGTCCTGACAATGTTATAATTTTTATGGTCATTTATTTTAGTTAATAAATCTACTATAAATTTAAAGAACACAAGATATAAGATGACACAAAACCCTACACGCGGCTTTTCTAATTACACGTGATAAAATTTAAAGGCTCACTGTGTTAACATTTATTTTGTTTAAATTTGATCCTAATAAGATTTCATTTCATTTAAATTCTACATTTGTATCGTCATTTTAGTTCTGTGATTATAAATTTGTTTAACTACAATGTTTTACTTGATTTTATCCGCTACTACGTGCAGTTCTAAAACTCTGTGTCTCATTAATCCAGCAGAGAATGAACTAAGGCATGAGGCGTCAGCCTGTAGTTATATAGCGCCACTCAACGGTAAAAGCCAGCAAACGCACAAAGCCAAACGGTACCGCCGAGCGCGGCGACGGTAGGACCTACAGTCCGATTTATTAACCACTGTATAATGGATAATATTCAGCTTGTTCAGTGTGTGGAGTGCAGGATGTTTAGACATACTTGTTCAGCCAAAGCTAACGCTAAGGCTAGCAATTCAGAAATTGAAAAGTGCTTTAAGGAAAAAAAAGTGTATGAGAAAATAAGAAAAGAACTAATAGCCGCAGGCTTTACACGAACAACCGGCCAAATAGTGTATAAGCTAAAAAAAAACTGAAAAAAGACTTTCAGCGGTTATAAAACGTCGAATAAATTGCTTTTGGATACTGAAATACATTTCATAGGAGAATAACTAATTAACTGACTTCGGCCATGGTTGTTTCTGTTTAGTCGGCGTGGCCTGTGACATATTATCATGCAGCTCCCGCTGAGCTCCTGTCTAGTGTAAATGCGGGCACCTGGCACCAGCACCAGTGTAGTGGAAATTAGGTATTACTGTCATTCACAGACCTCCAGGGCGTACTCTGAATTTCTTAGTGAATTTGCAGATTTCCTCTCAAACCTAGTTGTTTCTGTAGACAAGGCGTTAATTGCTGGAGATTTTAATATTCATTTTGAGAATCCAAAAGACCCTGTGCGTAAAGCATTTATGTCCATACTGGACTCAGTAGGAGTAAATCAGTGTGTAGTAGGACCCACTCATAAAGCAGGTCACACTTTAAATTTAATAATATTATTCGGATTAAGTATAAGAAATTTTTTTACAAGTCCATTGTCTGAAGCTATATCAGATCACTATCTTGTCTCAATTCAAGTGTGTCATAGTAGTAAAGTACACACAGCGCCGCACTACCGTACTAAACGTACATTCACATCAACTACCACTCAGAGTTCCCTTTCAAAGGCTACACTCGATGCTGCGTGAAAATGCTATGGGAACATCTTGTCATGTTGCTGGTTGTGAAGCATGTGTGTACCAAACACGCCAAATTTTTGGCTTTTATAACCTCGGTCAGGTGACGTCATCTGATAGGACGCACCTGCAGGTTATAAATAGGAGTGAACCGGAAACATTCCTCAGATTCTTGTCTTCACCTAGTTGTGAGCGTGTGTGTCTAACCAGCAAAAATAAGTGTTTAACTCACCGATAATGGCAGAGTTTAAACGAAATGTCCCTCCGTGTGTATAATCCATATCGGAGGGCGATCTCTACACTTTACTGCTTCGATTAAGTGCTACACGCGTGCCTCGCATTCCGAGCCGCCCGCACATTCCTGGGGCTTAAACTCGTGCATCCGGCAGAGCAGTGAGAGACGGATTTAAAACTCCTTTCTTTCGCGTTCTCATCGGATCGGGAAATCCCTCTGTCCACTCGCAAGCGCGCGCTGCGCTTCTTGTGAATGGGCAAGGATAAAGATCCTCTCTTGCTTCCGCGGAGATGGTAATAGCTTCTAAGCACACATAAAAACATAGACGCTGGGTGGCCGGGGGCGGAGCCTCATCGACGCTCTCTCCCCTTTTCTTAGCAATCTCCATATGAGTTAACCCTTTCATGGAGTAAGCTGTATTCATCCCATGTTTTCCTGCCATCAACTTATTTATTTATTTAAATATAATTGAGGTAGAAACGCAGAGTTATATGATGACACCCAGATAGAAGAGACGCTTCCAGGCTATCTCTCTTCTGGGACATCTTCCTTCCTGAAAAGCTATTACTTCCTTTCAAGCTGTGTAGACTTTTTATCTTCCCTGGAGGGAAAAGCTTTTCAGGCAGCAGGTCAGGTTGGCGCATTGCACACCATGGCGGTTTTGCACGCCTACCAGGCTGACCTGCTGAGAGACTTGAGTACTGGCGGGGCTCTGCAAGGTAAGGCGTATTGGATTTACACCGGGCCACAGACTTGTCTCTTCGTGCAACAAAGCAGACGGCTTGTGCTATCGGCCGTTTTATGGCTGCTATTGTCTCCGCAGAGAGCCACTTGTGGTTGAATCTCAGGGGCATTAAGGAGAAGGATCGTGTATTCCTCCTCGATGCCCCATCTCGCCTCCCGGCCTACTTGGCGATGTCGTTAACTCGGTCGCCACTAGGTTCATGAGGCGAAGTTATATAACAAGCCTTCGGGAAATTCCTTCCCCGCCTTGCTCAAGAGTCGGGACTGTCGGCCACCCAGTCTCGACTGGGTCTGACTGTTGCGAGGCATGAAACACACAAGGAGAGTGTTTTTGAGCTGGGCACCCCCTCGCAAGATTGGGGTGCATCACGCAATCCGCCTCAAAAGAGGTCAGACTGGCATATTGTCTTCACAAAGAAGCCCTGAGGTTCATGTGCCCAGGACCGTGGGGGGTGGCACCCCAATGGGGAGAGGCACGCAGAATTCCTTTTAAAGAATGAAGTGTTCTCCCTGGCACCCCCAGGAGGTTGGTGTTCTTGCTCCGCCACCACTGGTGTTTCGGGCAACTCCAGTCTCCAATAAAATGTTAGTTCTTCGGGTTTTTCCTGCCGTGTTTCAGGATGCCAAACATCTAACATCCCCCCCGTTTAACCAAGCCGCTGAGCTTTGCCCCTTTCTGAGAAACTGGCAGCGTGGAAGCTACTGCCAATTATATCTCCTTGGGCACTAAGCACTGTACAGAGAAACTACAGGATTCAGTTCTCACATCATCCTCCGCGTTTCAATGGCGTGGTCTCCACTTCCATGAAACCGGAAAGTGCAAGAGGAACGGGGGGCTGCGTCCAATTTTTTAGATTTTGCGGGCTTTACTGCTATCTAAAAATAAATCAATGGAAATATTGCCACAACACAGGAGGTTTCTGAGGTTCGCTTTCGGGGGCGAAGCTTACCAGTATCGGGTCCTTCCATTTGGTCTAGCTTTTTCACCTGCACATACACAAAATACATGGATGTAGTTCTGGCTCTTACGACTCCAGAGCATCTGTATTGAATTACATGACTGGCTGGCCCAGTCTCAGTAGCTAGCGCTTTGACATCAGCATGTCGTTCTAGCCAATCTTTGTTTCCTAGGATTGAGATCCAATGCCATGAAAGCATGCTCTTTCCTGTTTAGAGGACAACATTTTTGGGTGTCACATGGAATTTGAGCGTAAGCGGGCACAGCTGTCTCCCGCTCGTGTCGAATCCATTCTCAACACCGTCAAGGAAATCAAGCTAGACCAGAAAATGACCATCACTTTCAGAGATCTTAGCTCTCATGGCAGCTGTTTCCACGGTGACACCTTTGGACCTTCTGCACATGAGAGCATTTTAGTTGTGGCTAAGAACCAGAGGATTTTACTCTAGGGCCAATCCCCAATAAGGGCTACGCGCCAGGTGCTTCGTACCCTTCCTATGTGGTTCAGACCCCGGTTTCTGACTCTGGGTCCCACTCTAAGTTCGTCTTGTCGTCGCAGATGCTAACGACAGACGCTTCCCTCATGGGCTGGGGTGCGGTCTTAAATGACCAACCAGCTCAAGGGAGCTGGAGAGGCCATCTTTTTGCGCGGCACATCAATTGCCTCAAAATCATGGCTCTATTTCAGGCCCTAAAGCACTTCCTCCAGCAGTTGAGACTACCATGTCCTAGTGTGGGTGGACAACACTATGGCAGTCTCATATATTAATCGCCAGGGCGGACTGTGCTCGCGCCGCTAAATAGCAAGCGCACCAGATTCCTGTCCCTCAGGGCGATTTACATTCTGGGAAAATTTCATGTAGCGTAGGTGGACCTCTTTGCCTCGCAAGATCAGCAAATGTCCCCTTTACTACTCTCTGACTCTAAGTCAAGCTGGTCTTCCAGCCAGCGTAATTAAGACTATTCTAAGTACTAGGACTGCCTCCCCTCAAATAGAATGTATTTGAAAGTTGGTGCATGACGAAGCAGGTAGACCCAGTCCACTGCCGAATTGTTTCAGTGCTGGAGTTTCTGCAGAAAAAATTTGTCCTCTGGCTTGTGCCCCTTGTTGAACCAGTAGAGTCAGCGCCTCAGGTTTCTGACCCTTAAGATGGTTTTTCTAAATGGTGTTACCTCTCTAAGAGGATCGGACAAAGAAAACTATTGCCCTCTTCTATGAGGCGCGTGGGCTCACTTCGCCTCTAGGAATCTGGGCTCATTCAACCAGGGGAATCGCCTCATCAATTGCACTAGCAAGAGGTATTCCCTTGCAGCAAGTATGTGACGTGGAGGGTTGGTCTTCTCCGCACACATTTGCCAACATGCATCCTATTGTTTTGAAGCCTTCTGTCCTCCGCCTTTACAGCTTTGGAGCAGAAGAGACTTCACTTACTGTGTCCAGTACGTGCTCTTCAGATTTACGTCCACCGTATTAGCCAGTGGCGTAACTCAGAGCAGCTTTTACATGTTTTGAAGCCGCAAGCTGCGTGAGGGATGCTATTGCCCTCTCCTATGAGGCGCGTGGGTTCACTTCGCCTCTAGGAATCAGGGTTCATTCAACCAGGGGAATTGCCTCATCAATTGCACTAGCAAGAGGTATTCCTTTGCAGCAAGTCTGTGATGCGGAGGGTTGGTCCTCTCCGCACACATTTGCCAATATGCATCCTATTGTTTTGAAGTCTTCTGTCCTCCGCCTTTACAGCTTCGGAGCAGGAGAGACTTCACTTACTGTGTCCAGTACGGGCTCTTCAGATTTTACGTCCATCGCATTAGCCAGTGGCGTAAGTCAGAGCAGCTTTTACATGTTTTGAAGCCGCAAGCGGTGTGAGAGATGCTATTGCCCTCTCCTATGAGGTGCGTGGGCTCACTTCGCCTCTAGGAATCAGGGTTCATTCAACCAGCGGAATCGCCTCATCAATTACACTAGCAAGAGGTATTCCCTTGCAGCAAGTCTGTGACGCGGAGGGTTGGTCCTCTCCGCACACATTTGCCCAATATGCAACCTATTGTTTTGAAGCCTTCTGTCCTTCGCCTTTACAGCTTCGGCGCAGGAAAGACTTCACTTACTTTGTCCAGTCATGCTCTTCAGATTTATGTCCACCGCATCAGCTAGTGGCGTAAGTCAGAGCAGCTTTTACATGGTCTGGGGCTGCAACGGGGGGTGGCCCCCACTACACTGGGCTATTGCCCTCTCCTATAAGGCGCATGGGCTCACTTCGCCTCTAGGAATCAGGGCTCATTCAACCAGGGGGATCGCCTCATCTATTGCACTAGCAAGAGGTATTCCCCTGCAGCAAGTGTGTGACACGGAGGGTTGTCCTCTCCGCACACATTTATTGCATTTATAGTTTGGATGTTCATGCTACTCCGGGCCCACGGGTCCTCGAGTCAGCTACCCAGACATAGTTCTGAGACCTTCTCGGCCTTGTGCGCACACAACCTTGGAGTCCAGACACTTGCAGTGCGGCGGCGTTGACACTCTCGTTCCCATAGCGTTTTCACGCAGCATCGAGTGTTGCCTTTGAAAGGGAACGTCTCGGGTTACTTTGCTGTAACCCTGTTCCCTGAAAAGGCAGGAACGAGATGCTGGTCCCAATGCCGCACTGCCTATGTGACCGGACGTCCGTTCAGACAAATCAATCTGAGGAATGTTTCCGGTTCACTCCTATTTATAACCTGCAGGTGCGTCCTATCAGATGACGTCACCTGACCGAGGTTATAAAAGCCAAAAATTTGGCGTGTTTGGTACACACATGCTTCACAACCGGCAACATGACAAGATGTTCCCATAGCGTTTTCACGCAGCATCTCGTTCCTGCCTTTTCAGGGAACAGGGTTACAGCAAAGTAACCCGAGACGTTTTATCAGTAATTTTGAGTTATCAACTTTGATTAGATCACCGTCTGACCCCACAGAACTCGATCAGGCGACTGAATATTTAGAGTGGACGTTCCGTTATACCTTAGATAATGTAGCTTTAGTTAAAAGAAAAATTATTAAAGGTAGGAAACTCAGGGAGTTTTTCCTTGTCACTCTCGCCCTCGGCTTGCTCACCAGGGACTATCTGACCATTTTGATTCATACACATTCAAATTCCATACAAACTTAAATAATTCTTTTAATTGTGTAAAGCTAATTTGTGACAATGCCAATTGTTAAAAGTGCTATACAAATAAAATTAAATTGAAGAGTAAATTTATGAGAGCGATAAGACAGTGGTAAGATGTGCTGTAGGTGTGACAGGAGTTCAAGGTGGAGGTGGGTCTGCATCAAGGATCGGCTCTAAGCCCCTTTTTGTTTGCTCTGGTGATGGACAGGATGACAGATGAGTTAAGACAGGAGTCTCCATGGACTATGATGTTTGCAGATGACATTGTGCTTTGTAGCGAGAGCAGGGAACAGGTGGAGGAAAATTTGGAGAGGTGGAGGTATGCTCTGGAAAGCAGAGGAATGAAGGTTAGCAGCAGCAAGACAGAATACATGTGTGTTAATGAGAGGGACCCAAGTGGAACGGTGAGGCTACAGGGAGCAAAGGTAAACAAGGTGCAGGATTTTAAGTACTTAGGGTCAACGGTCCAGAGCAACGGAGAGTGTTCAAAGGAGGTGAAGAGGCGGGTACAGGCAGGTTGGAATGGGTGGAGAAAAGTGTCAGGTGTGTTGTGCGATAAAAGAGTATCAGCGAGAATGAAAGGAAAGGTGTACAGGACAGTGGTGAGACCAGCGATGCTCTACAGCTTAGAGACAGTGGCGCTGAAGAAAAGAGAGGAGGCAGAGTTGGAGGTAGAAGAGCTGAAGATGTTGAGGTTCTCTTTGGGAGTGACAAGGATGGATAGGATCAAGAATGAGTTTAAAAGAGGGACAACCCATGTTAGATGTTTTGGAGATAAAGTTAGAGAGGCCAGATTGAGGTGGTTTGGACATGTTCAGAGGAGAGATTGTGAATATATCGGTAGAAGGATGCTGAGGTTGGAACTGTCAGGCAGGAGGTCTAGAGGAAGACCAAAGAGGAGATTTATGGATGTATTGAGAGAGGACATGAAGTTAGTTGGTGTGGGAGAAGAGGATGCAGAGGATAGGGTTAGATGGAGGCAAATGATTCGCTGTGGCGACCCCTGAAGGGGAACAGCCGAAAGACAAAGAACAAGAAGAAATAAACTGCCTGTGCTAATGTTACCCACTGAACTTTGTTACCATTAGCCACTGTCTGTCTGTATTAACATTTGCAACAAACTAACCAAGAATTTCCTTAAAACTCATACAAATAAGATAAGCGATATAACACTCATATGTGAGCATTAGTTTAACTCTGCAGCCAAACTATAACTTTCGGTGTATTGAAGCCCTCTTCTTATAAGTTTTTTCGAGTAGTAATAGTATTTTCAAAGCTTTTTTTTAATTGGCTCGGTGCAGGAGTGAAGGTGTCGCGGGAGCTCGTGCAGCTCTTTCTCGCGCTGTCCTCAGGGATCAAAGGGTCGAATTCTAGTGTAATTGTTTGAAGTTCGTGGGGCCTGTCACATCGCCCCACTCACATGCCACTCTCCTATTCTCCACCACATCACGTACTTACCGGACCTTAGACTAAACTCCGCGCCTTGCTTTTATAATGTGAAGCTTTTTCTGTAAAAACACACTGTAACAGTAAAGTCCAAAACTTTTTCAGCCATTTTAAAGATAAAGCAACTCGTTCAAAGTAATCAAAATATTTTTCTACTTCCCTTTCAGAAAAAGGTGGAACTAATCGTATATTTTGGTTAACATCAAACACGGGTTCGCCTAATTCAGCCGCTGCTCTAGTACCGGAGGTACATTAAATTGTGAGGCATCTATTTTCTTTGCTTCTAACTCCAACTCCTTTAACTGGAAACCCTCTCTCTTCCCGGTCTCTCTCCAACTTAAGTTCCAATTTCCGTACAGACAACTGTTCTTCTAATTTCTTAGCTGCAAATTCTCTTTCCACCTCTCTCTCTCTCTCTCTCTCAATTCTTACGCTCAGCACGAATTTTTGCCAAAAACAATTGTTTCTCTTGCAGTGACATCTCTAAATTTTAGTTCACTTTCAACATCAACATCACAATCTTTGTGCATCGCTCAAGGAAAGATTCTGAGGGGCCGAGAAAGAAATCTTCAAACACCGAAGACATTTTCGAACGAACATCCATCTATGTGACAATACAAACAAATAATCCTCTACCGCACGTGAAACGGATTTGTTGGAACATCAACTTCCATAAGCCACTGCTTTAACAAGGAAACTACGTATGTACGTCACCTATTTATTCACAAAAACAAAGTCTTCCCACAGGTCAAAACACACTGTATGTATGCATGAAAGAGAAGAACGCACTAAAAATACAAACGCAATTATTTGCAGGTTCATCTTCATAAACTTCATACCCGGGCCAGGGGTAGCTCAGTGGTTAAGGCATTGGACTACGGTTCGGAAGATCCCAGGTTCAAACCCCACAACCACCAAGTTGCCACTGTTGGGCCCTTGAGCAAGGCCCTTAACCCTCAATTGCTCAGATGTATAATGAGATAAAAAAAAAATGTAAGTCGCTCTGGATAAGAGCGTCTGCCAAATGCGTAAATGTAAATGTAAATAAACTGAGTAATTCCAGTTCCTATCTAAAAGAAAACACCTAGTCCTTGAAGGTGTACCGAGGTCGGGGCAGCTTTAAACGCTAAACTTAGTGATGATCGGTCTTATAGACCAAAAGTCCAAAAGCGTACCCCCACCAGAAAACTAGATCTTGAATAGCCCTCAAAAACAAGAAAGGCAAAAAAAAAAAATGTGTTCCGTCGGAAGGATTGTGTATACACAACCTACTCATTCGAACCAGAGCTCTCAATCACAAAGGTGACATTCACAAAAATAAAATACACACCTACATTCCTACCCCAAAGGATTCCGGACGAGCCTCTAATTTACAGTGGTGTGAAAAACTATTTGCCCCCTTCCTGATTTCTTATTCTTTTGCATGTTTATCACACCTAAATGTTTCTGCTTATCAAAAACCGTTAACTATTAGTCAAAGATAACATAATTGAACACAAAATGCAGTTTTTAAATGAAGGTTTACATTATCAATGGAGAAAAAAAACTCCAAATCTACATGGCCCTGTGTGAAAAAGTGATTGCCCCCTTGTTAAAAAATAACTTAACTGTGGTTTATCACACCTGAGTTCAATTTCTAGAGTCACCCCCAGGCCATCTTAATGATTGCCAAGACTTTTGGGAAAACACCTTGTGGACCGACAAGACAAAAGTTAAACTTTTTGGAAGGTGCGTGTCCCGTTACATCTGGCGTAAAAGTAACACAGCATTTCAGAAAAAGAACATTATACCAACAGTAAAATATGGTGGTGGTAGTGTGATGGTCCGGGGTTGTTTTGCTGCTTCAGGACCTGGAAGGCTTGCTGTGATAGATGGAACCATGAATTCTACTCTCTACCAAAAAATCCTGAAGGAGAATGTCCGGCCATCTGTTCGTCAACTCAAGCTGAAACGATCTTGGGTGCTGCAGCAGGACAATGACCCAAAACACACCAGCAAATCCACCTCTGAATGGCTGAAGAAAAACAAAATGAAGACTTTGGAGTGGCCTAGTCAAAGTCCTGACCTGAATCCTATTGCGATGTTGTGGCATGACCTTAAAAAGGCGGTTCATGCTAGAAAACCCTCAAATAAAGCTGAATTACAACAATTCTGCAAAGATGAGTGGGCCAAAATTCCTCCAGAGCGCTGTAAAAGACTCGTTACAAGTTATCGCAAACGCTTGATTGCAGTTATTGCTGCTAAGGGTGGCCCAACCAGTTATTAGGTTCAGGGGGCAATTACTTTTTCACAAAGGGCCATGTAGGTTTGGATTTTTTTTTCTCCCTAAATAATAAAAACCATCATTTAAAAACTGCATTTGGTGTTTACTTGTATTATCTTTGACTAATAGTTAAATGTGTTTGATGATCAAAAACATTTTGTGTGACAAACATGCAAAAGAATAAGAAATCAGGAAGGGGGCAAATAGTTTTTCACACCACTGTATGTCATGGCAAGCTCGTTCCCGACTGTATCAGAAAGAGGAACACACATATGAAAGAATATTTAAATTGCAGAAACTGTTTATTAAAGGAAAGATTGTTATTTACAGAAACAAAGGAAAAAACACACATATCTAGGGATTTAAATAAACACAAAAAAACATCCAATGGGGTAAAGAATATTGACAAATGAATAAAAAAAGTAAGAGTTGGCGCAAAAGACTTTCCTGGAGATCAAAGTTCCACCAGAGGAAGCCCCCATTAAGATGATTAGTCTCGTCTTTTATACTCTCCGCCTAGAATATCTTTCATTGGCAGTGACATCACCCATAGATATTATATATATATATATATATATATATGTATTTATGTATATGTATATATATATATATACGTATGTATATATATATATATATATATATATATATATGTGTATATATATATACGTATGTATATATGTGTGTATATATATATATATATATATATATATGTATATATATATGTGTGTGTGTGTGTGTGTGTGCAGTGTAAGTGAACAGTGTTTCTGTGTGAAGGGGCACGGTGTCCAATGATGCGCACAAAATGCAGGCTGTTAAAGAGAGAAGGAGAGAGAAAATGGATTAATCTAATGAGACTTGCTTTGGCTTTAACCGCGCACACACACACACGTTATAATAAACAGTACATACGCACTGTACACACATGCATACAAACACAAAATAAAATATGTTTTACACACACACACACACATGGTCATAGTGTTATACTAAACAGTACACATGTGCACAGATGTTGATTATACCAGTAAGAGACGCGCACTAAGACCAAGCAGGGGAAACGACTACCCACAATTTCGCAGCGCAAGAGAGAAAAACATTTGCTTAGTTGTCATCACGTGACGCTCGGTGTCAAAACAAGAAGCACATACGTGATACATGATACTCGGTACTCATAAACCAAGACTTGTTTGATTTTCAAGTCAAAATGTGCAAAAATCTTTGCTCGTCTTGTGAAACACTGTCCAAACTGTGTTTTTCGCAATCCGAGGTTTTACTGTACTGCGGTGCAAGACCATATTGCCACTGAACGATGCAGAAAAACTAGTTCAACTCAAGTCAAGTCAAGTAGGCTTTTATTATCAAAAGCTACACTCGATGCTGCGTGAAAATGCTATGGGAAGATCTTCGCAGGGTTGGCCTCTGCCTACTGGAGCTGGCATAATTTCCAGATGTCAAAAAGAAAATTTGAAAAACAAATTTATTATTAAAATTTGTGGAATGTAAATGATGTTTTTTCAAGAGGTCTGAGCAAGGACATAGCTTTAAGGTCAACCCTGAAGGTCGAGATCTCCACACTTATGGGTCCAAGACATAGCCTATGTTTACATTACCAGACTGAATTGACTTATTTTTAATTTTTTACATTAATGTGACACAGTTCTAATTTTTAGGGCTGTCTGAACGCATAGATTTGATGTTTTTTTTAGTTCAGATCTGCACCACTTTCATATGTGGTCCTAAATCCAATTAATGTCTGATATGTGGTCATGTAACTTGCATGACAATGGTCAGATTAAAATTGATCAGTCAGCACCAATGGCATGGGTATTTAATAGCAGCACTTGTGAAGGTCATCATAACAGGCTGTTTCATCTCTGATTCTCTTTTCATCCATGGTGGTAAAAATGGCTAAAATGGTGTGTTGAGGCCGGTGTAATCAATCAGATATACAACAACCCCAAATAAAAGCTTTTCCAGTGCAAAATGTGAGTGGTGCAAGACATGTAAAGAGACACAATGCAGATTAAGGTTATTGATATATGAAGATGTACACCAAATATTACCGTATTCTTGTTTTGATGCTAAGAGTCACATGATCACAACTGAGCCAATGTATTTTTCACTAAAGCATCTTTTATTTTGTGTTCATATGTGTGTGTGCTTGCGTGGGGGTAAGTAAGTGTATATGCTTGCGTGTGTGTGTGCTTGTGCGGAGGTGTGTGTCCTATGCAGCAGCCCTCCCTATTCCTTTATTTGGTCTCACTCACTACAGCCATGATTATTTTCAATGGTAAAATTCAGGTTAATTTGTTTTATTTTGACTTTATAATTTGTATTAATTTTTTTTTTATGATAATTTTTGTGTTGTGGAATGGATCGTCTGAGTTTTCATTATTTCTTATGGGGGAAATTTACTTTGATATTCGAGTGCTTTGATATACTCTTCTGCTCATCTTGATTCATGCACACTTACATTTCATACAGACTTAATCTTTAGGCCTCATCACAGCACAGAGACAGCACTTGTTAAAGTAGTAAATGACCTCCTAGTGGCCTCTGATCAGGGTTGCGTCACTATACTTGTGTTACTCAACCTTAGTGCGGCTTTTGACACTATTGATCATAGTATTCTGCTTCACAGTTTAGAAAATGTAGTAGGAATTAAGGGAACGGCCCTCTTGTGGCTTACATCCTATTAGACTGATCGTTATCAGTTTGTAGATTTAGATGGTGACCATTCCTCATGTTCTCAAGTTGATTTTGGTGTTCCACAGGGTTCTGTTTTCGGCCCACTGCTTTTTTCCCTTTACATGCTTCCTCTGGGCAACATAATTCGTCCTCACTCGAACCAGAAAATACGAGCACATCACTCCTACCTTATCCACATTCCATTGGCTTCCTGTGAAATTTTGCATCGATTTTAAAATACTACTCTTGACGTATAAAGCATTAAATGGTCTCGCGCCGCAGTATCTGAGTCAACTTCTAGTGTCTTACGGCTGGCAATAATTAACTTCAATATGATTTCGAGCTTGCTCCGCATTATAACTAAGGCGCGGAGTTTAGTCAGAGGTCCGGGAAGTACGGGATGTGGTGGAGAATAGAAGAGTGGCATGTGAGTGGGGCGATGTGATGCGCCCCAGGGACTTTAAACAAGGACACTGGAATTCCCTCGTTTGAGCCCCGCGCTGAGAACAGTGCGAGAATGAGCTGTGCGAGCTCCCGCAGCACATTCACTCCCTTTGTCTTCGCAGCTCCGCCACTGAAGAGGAAAAGGCCATGAGGACATTTGCGTTAAGCGAGGACTGACGGGAGAAGTGCCGTCACGAGAGAGCATGCTGGAGCGCTGCCTTTGCAGGCTCTGTTCTGCCTTTCCACCCACCGCCATTTATCGTCAGCTGTGTGCCCGCATGCCAGCGTCGCAGTGCCCCTGGACCTGCAGATGCACAACCTTTATTCCTTTCCCTTTCTTTCCATTCTCCCTCATTCAACCCTTTCTTTCCCCATTTTACCTAAATAAATTACCCTCTTTAAGACCTCTCCTCATGTCCATGCTTTATGGTGCCGCCTGTGCAAAATGGGTCGAACTCGTTACAGATCATAACAGCCTACTGCATTTCATTCTTATAATAACGCAAAAACACAAGCGGGGCTGAATGACCGACATCTGCTGACGCAGTAGAATGTCCTGACAATGTTATAATTTTATGGCCATTTATATCAGTTAATAAATCTACTACAAATTTAAAGAACACAAGATATAAGATGACACAAAAGGCTACACGCATAGCTTTTCTAATTACTCACTGTGTTAACATTTATTTTACTTAAATTTGATCCTAATGAGATTTAATTAGAATTTTACATTTGTACTGAAATTTTAGTACTGTGATTATAAATTCGTTTAACTACAATGTTTCACTTGCTTTTATCCGCTACTACGTGCAGCTCTAAAGAAGCTCAATAATCCTTCAGAGAATGAACTAAGGTATGAGGCGTCAGTCTGTAGTTATATAGCACCACTCAGCGGTAAAAGCCAGCAAACACATAAACCCAAATTCTGCCGCAGAGCGCCGCGATGGTAGAACGAACATTTCAAATGGATAACCTGTTTAAAAGCTTCCTGTTTTCGTATCGTTGCCGCGAAAGTTTGCGTTTGTGTTAGCGTTTAAATTACATACTTTTTTTTTCATTTATACAATAATAATATTAATAGCAACTAGTTTTTACATCTCTCACTATTTGGCTTCGCCTTTTTCTGCGCTTTTTGGAGAACGCGCGAGTTTCTTTTTCTAAAAACAACAAACGGAATTCAGCTCCAAACAACTAAAACTCCGACTCAGGTACGTTATCATGTCCAATATTCAGCTTGTTCAGTGTGTGGAGTGCAAGATGTTTAGACATTCTTCCTCCGTCGTTAGCGGTAATTTTATTTGTGATAGGTGTGTGTTAGTGAGCACTCTGACGGAGAAGATATCAGCGTTAGAGGAGCGCATCCAGACTTTAGAGAGGGTTAGAGAGTGTGAGAGCAGTGTTATTCCTGTAGCGGACAGTCTGGGTGCCACAGGCGGAGATAACCAGCCCCCGACTCCGGCATTAGAGCCCTCACAGCGGGGCGAGTGGGTGACGACTCGGCGGCATACTCGTTCAGCCAAAGCTAACGCTAAGGCTAGCCCACCGGAGCACACCTCTTCTGCGCTTCACGTGTCCAACAGGTTTGCTCTCCTCAGTGATGCACCCACTGAGAAACCTGAAAGAGCTCTGGTTATAGGAGACTCTATAATGAGACACGTGAAATTAGCTAGACCTTTAGGGGCGCCAGCGGCAGTGGTTAGGTGTATCCCGGGAGCCAGAGCACCGGACATAGCAGGTAATCTTAGGGCTCTAGGACAGCACAGGTTCTCCAAGATAGTGGTACATGCTGGAGCTAACGATATACGCCTTCGTCAGTCAGAGGTTAGTAAGAATAACTTTATAGAGGTGTTTAAATTAGCGAAGGCGATGTCCGATGGAGTAGTATGCTCTGGTCCCATCCCAATGAGACGTGGTGACATAACTTACAGCAGGTTATGGTCGCTGAACCGCTGGATGTCCAGGTGGTGCTCCGAAAACAACGTGGGCTTCATTGATAATTGGAAGACCTTTGAGGGCAAAGCTGGCCTGTTAGGGCGGGACGGTGTCCATCCCACTCGGGAAGGTGCTGCTCTCATTTCTTGTAGTATAGCTCATAGTCTTAGAAAAGGCCTAGTTAATCGGTGACAATCCAGAGCCCAGGCCAGGGAGCAGACAGACAGGCTAACCCAACCGTCTGCTAGCTGCATAGAGTCGTCACTCAGGGTTCACTCTATTGAGACTGTGTCTGTTCCCCGAGCTAAAATCAAATTTAGAAAGACTCAGAAAGTCTGTTTTAGTAATTTAATTAGCATAAAGACCACAAACTTGGATCAGACTGAATGCGCAGCCGGCACCTCTGATCTGAAGCTAGGACTGTTAAATATTAGATCTCTCGCACCTAAAGCAGTTATAGTTAATGAAATTATCACAGATCAGGAGTTTGATATACTCTGTTTAACAGAAACCTGGATTAAACAGGATGAGTATGTAGCTCTAAATGAAGCTAGTCCTCCTGGATACAGCTACATACACCAGCCTCGGTTAACTGGTAGAGGAGGAGGCGTCGCAGTTATTCACAATGATAATTTGACTATTGTACAAAAACACAGACACAAATTTAATTCATTTGAAATTCTTTATAGTAACATAAGTGTATTTAACTATATTAAGTCAGCTCAGTCGATCCCGCTAATTGTCATTTACAGACCTCCAGGGCCGTACTCGGAATTTCTTAGTGAATTTGCAGATTTCCTCTCAAACCTAGTCGTTTCTGTAGACAAAGTGTTAATTGCTGGAGATTTTAATATTCATTTTGAAAACCCAGAAGACCCTCTGAGAACTGCATTTATGTCTATACTGGACTCGGTAGGAGTAAATCAGTGTGTAGTAGGACCCACTCATAAAGCAGGTCACACTTTAGATTTAATAATATTATTTGGATTAAGTATAAGAAATTTATTCACAATACCACTATCTGAAGTTATCTCAGACCACTATCTTGTCTCAATTCAAGTGTGTCACAATAATAATGTACACACAGCGCCGCGCTACCGTATAAAACGTACATTCACATCAACTACCAAACAGAGTTTTATCAGTAATCTCCCAGAGTTCCCAACTACGATTAGATCACCGTCTGACCCCACAGAACTCGATCAGGCGACTGAATATTTAGAGTCGACATTTCGCTATACCCTAGATAATGTAGCTCCAGTCAAGAGAAAAATTATTAGAGATAAAAAACTTGCTCCCTGGTATAACGATCACACGCGCACTCTAAAACAGACTGCTCGGAAATTAGAACGTAAATGGCGTCGAACTAAATTACTAGTATTTCAAATAGCATGGAAGGAGAGCATCCTGAACTATAGAAAAGCTCTTAGTGTAGCTAGATCAACATATCTCTCCACTCTTATAGAAAATAACAAAAATAATCCTAGATTCTTATTTAATGCTGTAGCCAAATTAACCAGAAATAAGACCACTGCAGAAATCTCCACAACAACATCATGCAATAGTGAGGACTTCATGAACTTTTTTAATAATAAAATTGTAAATATTAGGCATAAAATTGAGGTTTTGAAACCGAACAATGTAATTGATGCAGATGTTAATCTAGCCATGTCAGACCAGAACCTAGAATACTTTACTCCCCTTGAAGAGAATGAACTAATTTCACTCATCTCTTCTTCAAATTCATCAACCTGTATATTAGATCCTGTACCGACACATTTTCTTAAACAGATAGTACCAGCAATAATAGAACCCCTGTTGAGAATAATTAATTCTTCACTCAGCATTGGATATGTTCCAAAATCTTTTAAATTAGCAGTTATCAAACCAATAATTAAGAAACCTGACCTCGACCCCTGTCAGCTGTCCAGGTACAGGCCAATATCAAACCTCCCCTTTATCTCTAAGATCCTGGAAAAGATAGTAGCGGAGCAGCTATGCTCATATATACATAGAAATGGCATACATGAACTGTATCAGTCAGGATTTAGGCCTCATCACAGTACAGAGACAGCGCTCGTTAAAGTAGTAAATGACATTCTATTGGCCTCTGATCAGGGTTGTGTAACTATGCTTGTATTACTTGACCTCAGTGCAGCTTTTGACACTGTTGATCACGCTATTCTTCTTCACAGATTAGAAAATGTAGTGGGAATTAAGGGTACAGCCCTCTCCTGGCTCAGATCCTATCTGACCCATCGTTATCAGTATGTAGACTTAAATGGTGATTATTCTGCATGTTCTCTAGTGGAGTTTGGCGTTCCGCAGGGTTCAGTTTTAGGTCCACTGCTTTTTTCCCTTTACATGCTTCCTCTGGGCAACATAATCCGTAAGCATGGTATTAGTTTTCATTGTTATGCTGACGATACACAGTTATATGTCTCAGCAAAACCTGATGAGAAAAAACAGCTTACTAAAATTGAGCAATGTGTGCAGGACATAAGAAATTGGATGCTAATTAACTTCCTTCTGCTAAATCCGGATAAGACAGAAGTTCTAGTCATAGGACCGCATACAGCTAGGAGTAAAATTTTAGATCACACCGTAACTTTAGATGGCCTTTCTGTTCCATCAAATGCAACAGTGAAAGACCTTGGTGTGATTATTGATTCCAGCCTTTCATTTGAAGCACATGTAGATAATATTACCAGGATAGCATTCTTTCACCTCAGAAATATTGCCAGAATAAGAAATTTATTGTCGCTAAACGACGCAGAAAAACTAGTTCATGCTTTTATCACCTCTAGGTTGGACTATTGTAATGCCTTACTGTCTGGTTGTTCAGCTAGATGCATAAATAAGCTTCAGCTAGTCCAGAATGCAGCAGCGAGAGTCCTCACCAGAACCAGAAGATATGAGCACATCACCCCTATCTTATCTTCACTCCATTGGCTCCCTGTGAAATTTCGCATTGATTTTAAAATACTACTCTTGACATATAAAGCATTAAATGGTCTCGTGCCGCAGTACCTGAGCGAAATGCTAGTGTCTTACGATCCGCCACGCCTACTTCGATCAAAGGATGCAGGCTGCTTGTCAGTACCGCGTATTATGAAAAATACAGCAGGGGGCAGAGCTTTTTCTTATAAAGCCCCAAAGTTATGGAATAGTCTTCCAAATAGTGTTCGGGACTCAGACACAGTCTCAGTGTTTAAGTCCAGGCTAAAAACCTATTTATTTAGCCAAGCATTTTTATAAATAGATTTGCCATAGGTAAAGGAGCAGATCTGGGGGACTCATGGACGTAGAGTATTATGGTGAACTGGTATGTTTGGATGCTGTCTTCCTCACTCTCATTGATCACTCAGGTTTGCTGACGGTGAGGTGATTGTTTGCTTTACATGTCAGGAAGCCCTCATGTTTGTGTTTCCTTCTGGCTCTCCCTTTTAGTTATGCTGTCATAGTTAGTCCTGCCGGAGTCTCTGCTTGCACTCTACAGTTAATATACATTCACATTATACATTGTGTGACTGTGACCATACCTAACTGCCATCTCTCCTCTTCTTCTCTTTCCCCCCTCTTTCTTTTTCCTCTCTCCTCCTGTCCCCCCCTTTCACTCTTTCTCTGTCTCTCTGTCGAGCTACACATGTCGTTCCTGAGCTGCCAGTGATCCAGACTCCCTCTGCCCTCCGGACCTGTCTGACCCATCCTGGTGCCCCGCTTCTGGCTGAAGATCTCGTCACATGGATGCCCCGTGTGTCTCTCTGGGATGCGTCTGGTGTCTGGGAATGATTCTCTCTACCTAGAAAATGGTTCTGGCCTTGACTGGTGTTGGCAACTGTTTCTCTGGGGACTTGACAGTTCGATAGTTCATGACTGGAACTTCTTACAAGTCTACCTGGGTCTTCAATAACTACCTGGACTCCATATTAACATCAATTAACATCAGCTATTATAGCTGAACTGCCTCCCACCCTACACACTGTATAAATGCAGATCATTTACTGCTTTCTGTTTCACCCAAATGAGGATGGGTTCCCTGTTGAGTCTGGTTCCTCTCAAGGTTTCTTCCTATTACCATCTCAGGGAGTTTTTCCTTGCCACTGTCGCCCTCGGCTTGCTCACCAGGGACAAACTGACCATTTTGATTCATACAAATTCACATTTCATACAAACTTAAATAATTCTTTTGACTATGTAAAGCTGCTTTGCGGCAATGAAAATTGCTAAAAGCGCTATACAAATAAAATTGAATTGAATTGAATTGAATTGAATAACCACTGTACGTCAGCTTACTAGTAAGCCTAATCCGAAAGTGCCAGCTGCTCCATCACAACCTATTCCTGTGGTTTTCAGGGATGTTACTGGCTATATGGAAAGTAACCCAAGAAAGCTTGGGTTTCAGTCCGAATGAATTAGTGTTTGGGCATGCAGTATGGGGACCTACTGCTGTTTTAGCTGATGGCGTAGTTCACTGACTATGTTAACGGGTTCCGGCGTAGTAAAATGCTTATACTGTAGGGTTAATCCTGTAAAATGTGAATTTTTAAATCACGAAATGAACTATCTACTTGCTCATAATTTGTCTGAGACTATTTTTACTTCATGGAGTTCTCCTTGTTTGTTGGTAAACAAACCCGATGGCTCGTATAGATTCTGCACTGATTATTGAAAGCTCAATTCTTTGATAAAACCTGATTGTTTCCCTTTACCATGTGTTGATGACTTTGATGATCATGTTGGTTCTGCCAAATACGTAAGTAAATTCGTTCATTTAAAGAGGTATTGGCAGGTGCCCCTAACTTTTCGAGTGAAAGAGTTATCTGCCTTTGTTCCCCCTGACATTTTCTTACAGTACACAATGATGCCTTTTGGGGTTCGTAATGCCCCCATTACATTCCAACATCTGGTAAATCATATATTGTCAGGAATGCATAGATGTGAGGCATACCTTGATGATATCGTCTTATATAGTTCTTCTTGGTTTAAACATCTGGATCAAATAAAAGATTTACTTTCTCATTTAGCTGAGGCAAACTTAACCATCAACCTAGCTAAATCTGAATTCAGAAAGGCGACAGTCACTTACTTGGTTAAAGTAAAAGGAAATGGGTGTGTAAAACCTATTAGTGCTAAAGTCGAAGCCATCTGCAGTTTTCCTATCCCTACTCATTGATGTGAATTGCGTAGTTCCCTTTTAAAATCTACACCAGATGCTGCGTGAAAACGCTATGGGAAAACTCTCCGCGTGACCGGTTGTTGAAGCATGTGTGACAAACATGGGAAAGATTTTGGCATATATAACCTCGGTCAGGTGATTGCGACTGTGTTGAGGGAAAAACCCAAAGAAAATATATATATATATATATATATATTTAATTAAATTTTATTCATGTACCGCATTTAACAATGGTCATTGTCTTAAAGCAGCTTTGCAAAATTATAAGAAGATTATGGAAATGTGTAGGAGAATTTAAAAATGTATAGATCATAGTGATCGGATTTTCCCTAATTAGCAAGCCAAGGGCTACAGTGACAGTGTAAGGTATCACCCCTAGATGGCGATGGGCACCCGAAATCTTGTTTTGTGTAGTTTTTGTTTTTCTAGACTCAGTTTCCCAGAATGCACCTCGGTCAGGTGATAAGAGCGCTCACCTGAAGCAAGGCAGCTCAATAGTTTCTTTATATAAATAGTTCTTTGTTCTGGAAAACTGGATCAAGCATTGGTTATGTTAAGTAGGCCTTTGTTTTGTACTGTTTTGTTTGGTTTGGTTGGCATTTGTTAGCTTCCTGTTGGTGACGTAGCTTCCTGTTTTTGTATCGTTGCCGCGAAAGTTTTGCGTTTGTATTAGCATTTAAATTACATAACTTTTTCATTTATACAATAATAATATTAATAGCAACTAGTTTTTACATCTTCATACTATTTGGCTTCGCCTTTTTCTGCGCTTTTTGGAGAAAACGCGAGTTTCCTTGTCTAAAAACAACAAACGGAATTCAGCTCCAAACAACTAAACTCCGATTCAGGTACGATATCATGTCTAATTTTCAGCCCGTTCAGTTTTTAGAGTGCAGGATGTTTAGACATTCTTCCTCCGTCGTTAGTGTTAATTTTACTTGTGATAGGTGTGTGTTAGTGAGCACTCTGACAGAGAAGATATCAGCGTTAGAGGAGCGCATCCAGACTTTAGAGAGGGTTAGAGAGTGTAAGAGCAGTGTTATTCCTGTAGCGGACAGTCTGGGTGCCGCAGGCAGAGATAACCAGCCCCCGACTCCGGCATTAGAGCCCTCACAGCGGGGCGAGTGGGTGACGACTCGGCGGCATACTCGTTCAGCCAAAGCTAACGCTAAGGCTAGCCCACCGAAGCACACCTCTTCTGCGCTTCACATGTCCAACAGGTTTGCTCTCCTCAGTGATGCACCCGCTGAGAAACCTGAAAGAGGTTTGGTTATAGGAGACTCTATACTGAGGCTCGTGAAATTAGCTAGACCTTTAGGGGTGCCAGCGGCAGTGGTTAGGTGTATCCCGGGAGCCAGAGCACCGGACATAGCAGGTAATCTTAGGGCTCTAGGACAGCACAGGTTCTCCAAGATAGTGGTACATGCTGGAGCTAATGATATACGCCTTCGTCAGTCAGAGGTTAGTAAGAATAACTTTATAGAGGTGTTTAAATTAGCGAAGGCAATGTCCGATGGAGTAATATGCTCTGGTCCCATCCCAATGAGACGCGGTGACACAACTTACAGCAGGTTATGGTCGCTGAACTGCTGGATGTACAGGTGGTGCTCCGAAAACAACGTGGGCTTCATTGACAGTTGGAAGACCTTTGAGGGCAAAACTGGCCTGTTAGGGCGGGACGGTGTCCTTCTCACTCGGGAAGGTGCTGCTCTCATTTTTTGCAGTATAGCTCATAGTCTCAGAAGAGGCCGAGTTAATTGGTGACAATCCAGAGCCCAGGCCAGGGAGCAGACAGACAGGCTAAACCAACCGTCTGCTAGCTGCATAAAGTCGTCACTCAGGGTTCATCATATTGAGACTGTGTCTGTTCCCCGAGCTAAAAACAAATTTAGAAAGACTCAGAAAGTCTGTTTTAGAAATTTAATTAACATAAAGACCACAGACTTAGATCACACTGAATGCGCAGCCGGTACCTCTGATCTGAAGCTAGGACTGTTAAATATTAGATCTCTCGCATCTACAGCAGTTATAGTTAATGAAATTATCACGGATCAGGAGTTTGATATACTCTGTTTAACAGAAACCTGGATTAAACAGGACGAGTATGTAGCTCTAAATGAAGCTAGTCCTCCTGGATACAGCTACATACACCAGCCTCGGTTAACTGGCAGAGGAGGAGGCATCACAGTTATTCACAATGATAATTTGACTATTGTACAAAAACACGGACACAAGTTTAATTCATTTGAAATTCTTTATAGTAACATAAGTGTATTTAACTATATTAAGTCAGCTCAGTCGATCCCGCTAATTGTCATTTACAGACCTCCAGGGCCGTACTCTAAATTTCTTAGTGAATTTGCAGATTTCCTCTCAAACCTAGTCGTTTCTGTAGACAAAGTGTTAATTGCTGGAGATTTTAATATTCATTTTGAAAATCCAGAAGACCCTGTGCGTAAAGCATTTATGTCCATACTGGACTCAGTAGGAGTAAATTAGTGTGTAGTAGGACCCACTCATAAAGCAGGTCACACTTTAGATTTAATAATATTATTCGGATTAAGTATAAGAAATTTATTCACAATTCCACTATCTGAAGTTATCTCAGATCACTATCTTGTCTCAATCTAAGTGTGTCACAGTAATAATGTACGCACAGCGCCGCGCTACCGTATGAAACGTACATTCACATCAACTACCAAACAGAGTTTTATTAGTAGTCTCCCAGAGTTCCCAACTTCGATTAGATCACCGTCTGACCCCACAGAACTCGATCAGGCTTTAGAGTCGACATTTCGCTATACCTTAGATAATGTAGCTCCAGTTAAAAGAAAAATTATTAGGGATAAGAAACTTGCTTCCTGGTATAACGATCACACGCGCACTTTAAAACAGACCGCTCGGAAATTATTCCAATTATATACATTCCAAGATGGCGCCGGTGAGGTCGGCTGCCGTCACGACTGCTCCGACCACCTTTTCTTTGTTTTTGTTCTTTAAGTTAGTTTACAGCGTTTTAAAACCGGCAAAATTACCACCATGGGGTACATTAGTTATGATAGAGACACTCTTGTTTCTATTGGTATACAATGTACTCACAATTCGACGTTTTTAACTCCGGATCCGAGCTGGCCGAGTGAGATCCTGAGGGACAACAAAGGACGCGACGCGAAGCGGCGGCCTCGAGGGAAACGAGCCGGCGTCAGGAACAGGCTGAGAGCCCGTGCACACCGCACACCTCTGCCTAGCATCCTGCTCGCCAACGTCCAGTCACTGGAGAACAAGCTCGATGACCTCAGGGCCAGGATAAAGTTCCAGAGAGACATTCGGGACTGCAATCTCCTCTGCTTCACCGAGACATGGCTGAACCCAGCGGTGCCGGACCACGCCATCCAGCCGGCCGAGTTCTTCTCGGTTCACCGCATGGACAGGACGCGGGACTCGGGGAAGTCAAGGGGAGGCGGCGTGTGTTTAATGGTGAACAGCAACTGGTGCAACAGCGCGAGCGTTGTTCCTCTCACACGCTCCTGCACACCAAACCTGGAACTACTGTCCATCATGTGTCGTCCTTTTTACCTTCCTCGGGAGTTTACATCGGTCATAATCAGCGCCGTTTATATTCCACCACAAGCGGACACGGACACTGCCTTATGCGAGCTGCATGAGGCACTCACACAGCAACAAACACAACACCGGGACGCTGCGCTTATTGTGGCGGGGGACTTTAATAGTGCCAACCTCAAACGTGCAGCGCCAAACTTTTATCAGCACATCACTTGCCCCACCAGGGGCGAAAGGACACTGGACCACTGCTATACAACGGTCAAGGACGGCTACAAGGCACAATCTTGTCCACCGTTTGGTAAATCCGACCACGCCGCCATCTTCCTCATGCCAAAATACAAACAAAGGCTGAAACAGGAAGTTCCGGTTCAGAGGGAGGTCGCGCGCTGGACGGACCAATCGGTGGCCGCGTTACAGGACGCACTCGATGACGCAGACTGGGACATGTTCAGAAATAGCTCCGATGGTGACGTCAGCGTGTTTACGGAAGCGGTTGTGGGATTCATCGGGAAATTAGCGGACGATACCGTAGAAAAAAAGACTATTAAAACGTTTCCCAACCAGAAGCCGTGGGTGGATAAAACCATCCGCGATGCTCTGAGATCTCGCACCGCTGCCTACAACACGGGACTCGCGTCGGGGGACATGGAACCATACAAGGCTGCGTCATACAGCGTCCGGAAGGCGGTGAAAGAGGCGAAGCAGCGCTACGGGAGAAAACTAGAGTCACAACTCCAACAGAGTGACTCTAGGAGCCTGTGGCAGGGATTAAGAACAATAACGGATTATAAAGCACCAACATCCGGTATGATAAACGCAGACGTGTCTCTGGCAGATGAGCTGAACACTTTCTATGCTCGCTTCGAGGCTGCAGCTAAGGACGCTAGCGATGCTAATGCTAGCGGCACTAACGGCTGCAGACAGGAAGTCACTGCCAGCACCGGAAGCGCGTTCATCATCACCGAGCATGACGTGAGGAGAGCCTTCAGGAGAGTGAACACCAGGAAAGCAGCAGGACCAGACGGCATCTCAGGCCGTCTCCTCAGAGCCTGCGCAGACCAGCTAGCACCTGTGTTCACTGAGATATTCAACATCTCTTTATCTCAGTCGGTGATCCCCACATGCTTCAAAGAGTCCACCATTGTTCCTGTCCCAAAGAAACCTCATCCTGCTTCACTCAATGATTATCGCCCTGTAGCCCTCACTTCAGTAGTGATGAAGTGCTTTGAACGCCTGGTCAGAGACTTCATCATCTCTTCACTACCAGACACACTCGACCCACTACAGTTTGCTTATCGTCCAAACCGTTCCACGGACGATGCAATCTCTCATCTCCTCCATACATCTCTCACTCACCTGGACACTCGGAGGGGGAATTATGTGAAAATGCTCTTCATCGACTACAGTTCTGCATTTAATACCATAATTCCCTCCACACTTACCACCAAGCTGGAGCACCTGGGACTCAGCTCATCTATGTGTCAGTGGATCTCCAACTTCCTAACTGGCAGACCACAGGCAGTAAGGATGGGCGGACATGTCTCAGCCCCTCTCACTCTCAGCACTGGAGCCCCCCAGGGTTGTGTTCTGAGCCCCCTGCTGTACTCTCTGTACACCCACGACTGCGTGGCCACTACCAGCTCCACCACCATCATCAAGTTTGCTGACGACACTGTTGTGGTGGGCCTGATCACGAACAATGATGAGACGGCCTACCTGGAGGAGGTTGGAAATCTGGAGAACTGGTGCCAGAGGAACAATCTCCTCCTGAACGTCAGTAAGACAAAGGAGCTGATAGTGGACTTTAGTACAAAGCAGGTGAGGAACTACCAGACCCCCGTCATCAACAGGAGCCCAGTGGAGAGAGTGGACAGCTTCAGATACCTCGGTGTTCACATCACGCAGGACCTGGCATGGTCCTGTCACATCAACACCGTGGTAAAAAAGGCCCGGCAGCGTCTCTACCACCTCAGACGCTTGAGAGACTTTAGACTGCCCTCCAAGGTGCTCAGGAATTTCTACTCCTGCACCATCGAGAGCATCCTGACGGGAAATATCACGACCTGGTTCGGGAACAGCACCATGCAGGACAGACGAGCTCTACAGAGGGTGGTGCGATCAGCTGAGCGCATCATCCGCATCGAGCTCCCTGACCTGCACTCGATCTACAACAAGCGGTGCTTGACCAAGGCCAGGAAGATCGTGAAGGACCTCAGCCACCCCAATAACGGACTGTTTACTCTGTTGCGGTCTGGGAAGCGATTCCGCTCCTTGAAGGCCAACACAGAGAGACTGAGGAGGAGCATCTTCCCGCAGGCGATAAGGTCTCTCAACCACAACCACACCACTATGCAGAACTACACAATATTTTCATAATTGGTCAAATCTATCAATCTTCTTACATCCATGAACACTATGGACAATTACACGCTCACCTTCCTTCATATATACACTACATGTCGTACGTTACATCCTGGACCATTGCACAAAGACACTTTAATAACTTTGCACACCTACCTTCACAACTACACTACATTTTACAGTTTTACGTTTACATCCTGGACCAGTGCACAAAGACACTTTAATAACCTCTGCACTAAGACACTTTGTTCTATGCATATTTGCACACACCGTAAAGTATATTTCAATTTGCACAGTATATTTCTATTTTGTACATCCTATTTCTATTTTTATTTTTAGTTCTATTTTTTCATAGCACATTTCTATTTTTATTTTTAGTTCTATTTTTCCTAGTTTAATTTAATTTTGTAATTTAATTTCTATCGTATTTCTTTTATTCATATTTATTTCTTATTTGTAAAATTTAACTCTCTTTTAGGGTCAATGGCAGTCGTATAATACATTTCACTACATTTCGTACTGTGTATGTTTGTGTATGTGACAAATAAAAATTTGAATTTGAATTAGAACGTAAATGGCGTCAAACTAAATTACTAGTATTTCAAATAGCATGGAAGGAGAGCATCCTGAACTATAGAAAAGCTCTTGGTGTAGCTAGATCAACATATCTCTCCACTCTTATAGAAAATAACAAAAATAATCCTAGATTTTTATTTAATGCTGTAGCCAAATTAACCAGAAATAAGACCACTGCAGAAATCTCCACAACAACATCATGCAATAGTGAGGACTTCATGAACTTTTTTAATAATAAAATTGTAAATATTAGGCATAAAACTGAGGTTTTGAAACCAAACAATGTAATTGATGCAGATGTTAATCTAGCCATGTCTGATCAGAACCTAAAATACTTAACTCCCCTTGAAGAGAATGAACTAATTTCACTCATCTCTTCTTCAAATTCATCAACCTGTATATTAGATCCTGTACCGACACATTTTTTTAAACAGATAGTACCAGCAATAACAGAACCCCTGTTGAGAATAATTAATTCTTCACTCACGATTGGTTATGTTCCAAAATCTTTTAAATTAGCAGTTATCAAACCAATAATTAAAAAACCTGACCTCAAAAGACAAATAAAATTTGAATTTAAATGCAGCAGCGAGAGTCCTCACTAGAACCAGAAGATATGAACACATCACCCCTATCTTATCTTCACTCCATTGGCTCCCTGTGAAATTTCACATTGATTTTAAAATACTACTCTTGACACATAAAGCATTAAATGGTCTCGCGCCGCAGTACCTGAGCGAACTGCTAGTGTCTTACGATCCGCCACGCCAACTTCGATCAAAGGATGCAGGCTGCTTGTCAGTACCGCGTATTATGAAAAATACAGCTGGGGGCCGAGCTTTTTCTTACAAGCCCCAAAATTATGGAATAGTCTTCCAAATAGTGTTCGGGACTCAGACACAGTCTCAGTGTTTAAGTCCAGGCTAAAAACCCATTTATTTAGCCAAGCATTTTTATAAATAGATTAGCCTTAGGTAAAGGAGCAGATCTGGGGGACTCATGGACGTAGAGTATTATGGTGAACTGGTATGTTTGGATGCTGTCTTCCTCACTCTCATTGATCACTCAGGTTTGCTGACGGTGAGGTGATTGTTTGCTTTACATCTCAGGAAGCCCTCATGTTTGTGTTTCCTTCTGGCTCTCCCTTTTAGTTATGCTGTCATAGTTAGTCCTGCCAGAGTCTCTGCTTGCACTCTACAGTTAATATACATTCACATTATACATTGTGTGACTGTGACCATACCTAACTGCCATCTCTCCTCCTCTTCTCTTTCCGCCCCTCTTTCTCTTTCCTCTCTCCTCCTGTCTCCCCCTTTCACTTTTTCTCTTTCTCTGTCCAGCTACACAGGTCGTTCCCAAGCTGCCAGTGATCCAGACTCCCTCTGCCCTCCGGACCTGTCTGACCCATCCTGGTGCCCCACTTCTGGCTGAAGATCTCGTCACATGAATGCCCCATGTGTCTCTCTGGGATGCGTCTGGTGTCTGGGGATGATTCTCTCTACCTAGAAAATGGTTCTGGCCTTGACTGGTGTTGGCAACTGTTTCTCTGGGGACTTGACAGTTCAATAGTTCAGGACTGGAACTTCTTACTACCTGGGTTTTCAATAACTACCTGGACTCCATATTAACATCAGCTATTATAGTTGAACTGCCTCCCACCCTACACACTGTATAAATGCAGATCATCTACTGCTTTCTGTTTCACCCAAATGAGGATGGGTTCCCTGTTGAGTCTGGTTCCTTTCAAGGTTTCTTCCTATTACCATCTCAGGGAGTTTTTCCTTGCCACTGTCGCCCTCGGCTTGTTCATCAGGGACAAACTGACCATTCTGGTTTATACAAATTCACATTTTATACAAACTTAAATAATTCTTTTGATTGTGTAAAGCTGCTTTGCGGCAATGATAATTGCTAAAAGCGCTATACAAATAAAATTAAATTGAATTTGTTTTGTGGATGTCACACACACTCGCTCAGTGATTGGCACTAGGATGTCTCTGGATGTCTCAGGATTCTTGGGGGGCTTGGCCTCTGTCTACTGGAGCTGGCACAAGCTGGTAAAAAAAGAAAGAACAGTTGGGAAAGATTTAGTGTAGTTGCATTATAGCAGCACTAGATGAGAGTGTGCATTTAGATGTACTGGAGTATGAGGTTATAGGATGAATTATACATATGCCAGGCTAAAGAGAAGTGTCTTAAGTCTACTTTTAAACTGGGAGGCTGCGTCTGAGCCCTGGAAGGCTATTCCAAAGCTTGATATGCTAAATATGAGAACGCTCTGCCCCCTTTTGTAGATTTTGATATTCTGGGAACTACCAGAAATCCAGAGATTGTAACATGTCAGAAGACTGGTTGGATATGTGGGAGCTAAATCATTTAGGGCCTTGTACGTAAGTAATGCTAGTTTGTAATCAATTCTAAACTGAACAGGTAGCCAATTCAGGGATGATAGTATTGGGGTTATACGATCATATTTTCTTGATCTGGTGAGAACTCTCCATATATAACTTCATTATATAGCTACAAACTTAAAAAGAAGTATAGTAATTTCACATATTAAATTTTTTTTTTTTTTCTGAAACCTGCAAAAATTTAGTTATTACCTTATTATGCAGTCAAACGTTACACTTTTAATTGAGAAATATAATTCAGTTGAATGTGTCACAAAGAAGCTTTACACAATCATTAGAATTATGGAAGTTTGTATGAAATGTAAATGTATATAAATAAAAAATGATCAGATTGTCACTGCTCTGTCACTGCTCTGTTCTTTTCGAAGGTAAAGTGCAGGTTAATTTGATTTGGTTTTACTTTACAGCAGTGATTCCGTTAGTGTGTCGCTCAATCGAATGTCATTAGAGAGATTTTTTGTTTATTTTTCCGATAAAACAGTGTTTCTCTTGTGTGTGCGCGTTTGTGTGAAAAAAGTGGAGAAGGGTAACTGTGTAAAATAAGAAAGGGGAGAGGGGAGTTTACTTTAGATTCACATCTATTTTAGATTGGTTTACGAGTGTTTTGGAATACAAGCCCGCTTCCGGACCGAATTGTGCTTGTAATCCAAGGTTCCACTGTACTATTAAAATGTATATAACTTAGAAATAGTTTTCTTTTACAGATTATTATTCTAGATAATGCTAAGGATTTCTTTACTAAATTTGCATTTTAATGCTATTAATATGATGTCATCCTTGACAATAATGATAATAAATATATGAATCGCTTTTCGAGATGCTCCAGTGATGCGCAGTAACAGATGGGAAATTTTACATTCCCCCTTTCAGTGAAGTGGAAAAAGTGTTCACTACCGCATTTACAGTTTTCTTTGAACTGAGCAGTTTTGCTCCCTACAGCTTAGAATCACACTTAACATGTCTAAATACCCTGTTCAGCCTTCAGGGAATGCCTCCAGTAAGGCTGTAATACTACTGAACATACAGTCATACACATAGAACCTATAATTTTAATGCCATACAAAAGTATTTATTAAACCAAATTATTGTAGGATTTATATTGTAGGACATAATAATATGAACGAATGACTGTCACATTCTCCACCAATAAATGTAGGCATTTTACTGTGGACACAACGGCCAACGCATTCTTCACCATTTATATGTAGTGTTTAGCTCTGGGTCAGAGGTGTTTTAAATCTTTAATGATTCGGGTTAATTTGATTAACTGAATCAAAATTTATAATGTACACTTTATCGACTACCCGTCCAGCGTTTAGCACAATTTAGTGTATCTTACCAGTTCTGCTTATCACGTGGCCAAGGATGATAACACAAAATCTTGTATTTAGCAATTATGAGCAAAGTAACTTAAGATCTGGGCAAATGTTTAGACTTTAAAATACATGACCAAGACAACAGTTCTTTATAAAGAAACAAGAATTTATTTGACTAATCTACAACACATGAAACTACGCCACTTAAACTCACGCACACACACAAACATATATATATGTATATATATACAAACCGTTTGGAAGGTGAAAATGAATTAAGTTATTCTAGTATGGCTTACTAGATCAACGAGAGCAGAGTCTTGGGTTTAATCTTATGGTTTAGTTATGAACCAGCAGCAATTTCAGCAAGGTATGCAGCTTTGTTTATTTACTTGCGTTATGCTTCGTTCTCATCCATTGGTTCACCTCCAGCGAAGGGAATCACAGCATTGCTGATTGGTAAGTGCGCTATTGTAAAGATGACGTCTGTCGGGAGAGCCCTTTGGTGAGGCGTTGGTTGCATGGTTACCGATGGCGCCGCTCTGGAACTTCTCCTGAGGGTTACTGTCACGCTCTCAGCGCGCCACGCTGATCAAAGACCGCCCTCGTCTGCTGACATTTCCCTTCTCACGCTGTCAGGCTCTCCACCACGCTGGTTTGTTTTCCCACGCTGTCATCTCTTCCTCACACACCCCCGGACCGCCCCGCCAACACACCGGCTTCTCATCTGGCGCTGATTTCTTCCGGCTTATAAGGAGGCGCGGCGCGCGAGCGCGCCGCTGGATTATTGTGTGTTTTTTGCCGCAGTTCTCTCGCGTTCAAGTTCATGATTTCTTTCTCACGTTACCGACCACGCTTTGTCCCCGTTTTTGCCTCTCGTCTCACGCTTAGGATTTATGATCGCACTCGGATTTAACGGCTTTGAACTTTCGCTTTCGTTTTTCGACTACGGCTCTGCTTAGTGTTTGTTTTGGCTCGTCGCCCCCGCTGACGGATTACACGGCTTCGGACTTCCGCTCTCGCCCCTCGACTACGATCCAGATTCGCCCTTCTACTGCTACACTGCTCCTTATCTCTTTGCTCTGCTCGCTCAACGCCTCACAGAACCACCTGCCTCTCTGCACCTGGATCCATCTCTCCGCCTGCTCATTCTCACCTCGTGACAGTTTCATTGTTGCGGCACTTTGGAGCTCTGGCATGAAGTATTGTTAAGGGTTTGTCAGTGAACTAACCTGAAGTGACCAGAAGACTTAGCTTTAGCGGTTACCCCTTTGTAGCGTGATTGGTAAACCCAAACACGGAAGCAAGTGAGTAGGCAGGATAACCAAGTGAGTTGGTATTAGGACTCTCACAAAAGGGGAGCAAGGGAAAAACACAAATTTAACCCGCGTTCTATAACACACATTAAAATCAGAAAGCAAAACCCAAAAAGGTGAGTACTCACGAATTGGTAGATGAACAGCCTGAACCGACCTGGGCCAAACTCAATGACTGAGCGCTAAGCCGTGGTTTGTTTACTCCTCTTATAATTCCTGGTTTGCGACCGCCTTACTTCCGGGTCCTAGTGCCGGTCGCGTATTGAGTGTGCATGACAGTAGCCCCCTGTCCAGGACCGGCTCCTGACGGTCCTGGGGTGGAGAATACCCTACGACGGTAGTCTTGGATTAGTTCGGGGTCGAGAATGAACCGGGCCGGGATCCAAGACTGTTCCTTGGGATTGTAGCCTTTCCAATCGACCAGGTACTGGGTGCCTCTGCCCCGAGGTCGGGAATCAAGGATCCGACGCACAGTGTAGGCGGGACCACCGTCGATGATGCGGGGAGGAGGAGCAGGGGGGTTGGGTGGAACCATGGGAGAGGTAGTGAAGGGTTTCACAGGCAGCTGGAGCCGGTAGGTGACTGGGTTTATCTGGAGAGTAATGCAGTATGGTCCGATGAATCGGGGTGATAGTTTCTTTGACTCAGTGTAAAGATGGAGATGTTTTGTGGAAAGCCATACCTTGTCACCTACGTGGTACAATTGTCTCGGAGGGTGTCAACGGCGATGTTGGATAGTGTAACGGTTGTTGGCCTGGTGGATGGATCGATTTGCCTAGTTCCATAGCTGTCGACACCGGCGGACCAACTGTTGGGCTGATGGCACATCAACCTCCGGTTCTTGATGGTTGAACATCGAAGGTTGGAAGCCGTAGCACACTTCTAATGGGCTTAGCTTTGTGGCTGAAGATACATGGAGATTGTGTGAAAGGTTAGCCCAGGTGAGGTAGCGAGCCCATGAGCGCCACCAGATGCACGGCCTTAGAGAACCGATCAACGATGTTCATGATGGTGTCTTTTCCTTCGGAGACCGGCAGGGCTACGACAAAGTCGATGACAATGTGCGTCCAGGGTCGACGGGGAACCGGAAGGGGTTGAAGGTCTCCCAGTCTAGGTTGGTTAGTGCCCTTGGCCCTGGCGCACATTGGACACGCCTGAACGAACTCTTTGACATCCCGAGCCATAGATGGCCACCAGAAGTCTCGCTGGAGAAACTGAAGGGAGCGTCTTGTGCCTGGGTGTCCTGAGAGGGGGGAAGAGTGGCCCCATTGGAGAACCTCGGATCTCATGGTTTCGGGTACGTAGAGTCGTCCAGGCGGTACACCTGCCAGTTCGGTCTCTGTGGTCTGCGCCTGGCGGACCCTCGTTTCCAAGTCCAGTTGAAGTGGTGCGATGATCTTGGATGAAAGAAGAACAGGCGCAGGGTCCACCCAGGGGGAATCCCGGGCGGTATGAGAGATGAAAATTATAATTTTTGAAAAACAACGCTTAAACTGGGAATTCAGCTGCTTCAGGTTCCTGATGGAGATAAAGTTTTGATGGTCCATCCAGATAATGAATGGCTCTCTGGCACCCTGGAGCCAGTGACACCATTCCTCCAAAGCCCACTTTATGGCCAGCAGCTCGTGATCCCCTACCCCGTATCGCTGCTGAGTGGGGTCAAATTTTTGGGAGAAGAAAAAACATGGGTGTAGTTTCGGATCTGGACCTCGTTGAGAGAGACCGGCTCTAGCGCCCACATCTGAAGCATCCACCTCCACAATGAATGGTTTACTGACGTCAGAATTAAGAAGAATGAAAGCGGTGGTGAACCGGTGGCAGAGTCTTCTGAAGGCGGAGATGGCAGAAGGGTTGAGGTGGAAAGGGAGAGATGAGGGACAAGTCAGGGTGGTTAGGGGCGCGGAAACTGTACTGTAGTCCCAAATAAAGCGACGATAGAAATTTGCAAACCCGATAAACCGTTGAAGTTGTTGAAAAGTCTTGGGTAGGGGCCAATAACGCACAACCTCTAGCTTCTGCGGGTCCATGGCCACCCTGATGTGCGAGTAGTCTCTTTAGGACTGCCCTGATGTGCTGGGTGTGTTCCTCAGCGGTACGGGAGTAGATGAGGATATCATCTAGATATGCAAATGCCCACCGTCCTAGCATGTCTCGAAGAACATCATTGATGAGGTGTTAAAATGTTTGCGGGGGCATTACATAGTCCAAATGGGATTACAAAGCTTTCATAATGTCCAGTGGGGTCTTCCACCCATCGCCCTCTCTGATGCGGACCAAGTTGTAGGCGCTCCGAAGGTCCAACTTTGTAAAGATGGTGGCACCAGAGAGGGCGTCCAGGGCTGAGTTGGTAAGATGCAATGGGTGTCGGTTTTTAAAAGTGATGTTATTTAGCCCCCGATAGTCAACACATGGGCGAAGTTCGCCGCTCCTCTTGTTTACGAAGAAGAACCCCACGGCGGCAGGTGAGGAGGAGGGCCTGATGGTACCTTGGCGGAGGGCGTTGGTTATGTACTCCTCCATCGCCTGTGTTCCTGAAGATGTCAATTAGTAGAGGTGGCCGCGGGGTGGTACCATGCCGGGTTGGAGATCTATGGCGAGGTCATATGGGCGATGTGGTCCCAGCCGACGCTCTTAGGCATAGTTCGGTGCAGGTTGCGCCCCATTGTAAAATCCGTTTTGTGTCCAGGAGATGAGGGGGTCATGTTGAAGAAGCCATGGATGTCCAAGGATGATGGGAGGAGAGAAGATGGTGGTGACATGAAAACTGATCTGTTCTTGATGTTGGTCGATTATGAGAGTGATGGGTTGAGTTTGGGTGGTGATGGGACTGGTGAATAGGGGCTGACCGTCGACAGATGTAATCCGAACGAGCTGCGATAATGCCTCAAATTTTACCCCCAATTTTTTGGCATAAAAAGAATCAATGAAGTTACCTGCTGCCCCGGAGTTGATGAATGCAGTACTTCTGACCCGGTTGTGGTCAAATTTGAGGTGCACTTGGACCGTGAGATGGAAGGAGTTGGTTGTGACGGAGAAGAGGAGGAGGTGACCCGGTGAGTGACTCCCATCTCTCACTGGGCCTGCGCGTTTCCCGGCCGGAGAGGACAAATCGCTTGATAGTGCATAGCCGACCCGCAGTAGGCGCAGAGTCCCTCTTTAAATCTTCGCTCCCGTTCTGCAGCGGTCAAGGAGGCGCGTCCTAATTGCATGGGTTCCTCGGCTCCGGTGTCAACCACGGCAGGAGGTGGAGATCCGACAAAACCAGTGTTAGCAGTAGTGAACGTGGTCGGCGGTTGAGGTGCAGTGCAGTAGTAGATGGGAGCAGGCAGCAGGGTCCTTGGGGCTGGCTTCGGACGAGAGAGAAGGCGCTGATTAATGCAAAGGGCTAGCTGGATCAGACCCTCCAGGGTGGCAGGAAGCTCTCGTCCGGCAAGTTTGTCTTTAATACGTGACGCCAGCCCTTCGAAATAGGATGTCCGGAGCGCAGCGTCTCCCCAGGATGTCTGCACAGCGAGGGTTAGAAATTCCGCTGTGTAACGGCTCACGGACGATCCTCCCTGCCGCAGGTGATAGAGCTTGGTGTCGGTCTCCACCTTGCCCGCTGGGTGTTCAAAAGTGAGCTTTAGTTGGCGGGTAAACTCATTATATGAGTGGGCGGTGTCCGTATCTGACCAGAGAACTGCCGTGGCCCACTCAGCTGCCTGCCCTGATAACAACGAGACGAGAAGAGCAATGCGTAGCCAATCGGTGGAGTACTTGGTGGAATTAAACTCAAACACCAGATCGAGCGCTGTTAGAAACACACCACGCTTTCCGTCCGTGCCATTCCACTTCTCTGGTAAAGAGAGAAAAACATCAGAAGGAGTGGAGGGGGTTGGTGTGGCGCCGCGGCCGCTGCGAGGGGAGGCCTGCTAGCCTGAGCTCCGCAACCTTGCGGTGCAATGCTGCGATGTCTTGAACGCTCTGGCGCAGAAAAGCGATCTATCCGCTTAGCTTATTGATAAGCTCGGCATGCTGGTCCACCACCTCGCAGAGGCGCGCATGTGCTCTCGAGGTCAATAAGAGTGTCAAAGTGTGACTTTACTCTAATCTTACACTGCTGTCAAGATCCATCTGGCAAAAAATACAACAACATATCCTAAATTTCTCCACAGTACAAAGCTGACAGCTAATGAGCCAGTTTCTAAAGCTCGTCCACCAAAAATTCAATTCAATTTTATTTATATAGTGCTTTTAACAATGGTAATTGACATTAAGCAGCTTCACAGGGTCAAAAGAAAATAAATACGGAAATGAGTTTAAAAAAATTTAAAAAATATGTTAAAAAAAAAATAAAAATACATATGTCAGTGCTGAAAATAAAAATCCCTGAGATTGTAATAGGAAGAAACCTTGACAGGAACCAGACTCAACAGGGAACCCATCCTCATCTGGGTGATAACGGATAGCAGGAATTGATCTGCAGTCATACTGTGTGTTAGGAGCCTGGAATTTTAATATAACAGTTGATGTTAATATGGAGTCCAGATAGTTATTAGAGACTCATGTAGACTTGTATGAAATTCCAGTCCTGAACTATTGAGCAACTGAAGTCACTCAGAGAACAGCTGTCTGCATCAGCCGTGGACAGGACCATCTTCATGGTAAAGGGAAACCGTCCCCAGTCACCACACGCATCCCAGACAGACCACACGGAGCATCCATGTAACGAAGCCTCCAACCAGAAACGGGACACCAGGACGAGTCAAACAGGTCCAGAAGACAGAAAAGGGTCTGGATTACTGGCAGCTCAGGAGCAGTATTACTAGCATACGAGGTAATGCATGACAACAGAGCTCTGTGTATTGTTTATGCACACTAAATGAATGCAGTAGAACAAAGCAAAAGTACAATCATAAACATTTTTGTTTTGTATTAATTAATTAAATATGATAAATAAAGTAACAGTTTATAGAAGGATTTGTGTTTCTTTGTTTCAGGCCATTAAAAAAAATAATGGACCAGTAAAATTCTGATGGCCACTGAGGGAAGGATGTTATGTTGGACTATGCTGCTCACAGGGATGTGCTCCAATAGTAATTTGTGAGTAGTTTAAGGCAGCAATTAATCTGGGAAATCTTAATATAAATGTGCAGGGTTGTTGCTTTCAACTCAACCTGCTCTGGAGTAGTTTACATGTGTGGAGTAATGAGTTGCCATGGTGATTTAACCCGCTGAAAAGCCACTTCACTGATCGCTGATGATAGCGTTCAGTCAGCGTCTTATCCAGTCAGCTCACTAACTCTCCAGTCATGCTTTGTGGTTACCTTCTCCAGGGTCAACATGAAACAGGATTATCAGAAAATCATTATAGAACATTTTTCTTAATATGTCATAGAACATGTATGGTATTTTGCAAATGCCCTTATCCAGAGCAACTTACATTTTATATCTGAGCATTTCATGGTTAAGAGCCGAATAGTGCCGGATTTTAAACCTAGGACCCTGCAATCAGTGGGCTACCTTAGCCACTGAGCTTTTCTTGCTCCTGAGGCAGAGAAGGAGGTAGAGATTACAGGTACCAGTTACAGCTTATAACTGCAGTTCAATTAGAAAAATAAAACTACTATCTCATCCCTGCAGTCTGACTGTTTAAATGCATAAGCTACCATTTTTATGATATCAGCTGGTGTTATTGTTTTGCTCTGACACAGATAATGGAACGCTTCATCACATAATTATCAGTTCAGAGAAACCATTTAGGAGACTTATTATAAACCATTTAAATGGATGACATTAGTGTTGTATATTATTATTGTTATTATTATTATGGCATTATCATTACTTCATCCTCAGCATTAATGTCCCCTGGGATTGCCCTGGCAGGCTGCTCTCAGCAGATAAGCAGCAACAATCAGCAATAATCTCCTGATGCATTTAATGAAAACATTACCTACTGTAGTATAAAACGGCTAAATCATTTGTACTGTGATTCTGGGAGGAACGAAGCATAGAAAATGTTGATTAGTCCAATGTACATAGTGTACTCTAATGCTGAAAAAAGCTAAAATCTCATTTCAAGGTTTAACAGACGAATTTTAAATGTAGTGCAGTGTTAAAAGTTAAGAAACATGAAGTGATGGAACAAGGTGATGAATCTGGACACACATGCAAAGCTGATGTTTTTCAGACGATTTGAGACATTGCCATATGTTGTCCTAGATCAGATCTACAGAGGGGCTGTTGATCAACATGAAGATACATGCCTCTCTTCTGGTCACATGACAACAAGAATGATGTAACTACTGACAGGAAACATAATACTACACATTGCTGCCATAATATATGTTAAGTTTTAAAAAGGGCCATAGATAACAACTGTTAAAGTAGGTAGACTCTCTGTATGTCTTATATCTGATGTGTGGTCATGTGACTTAAATAAGAAAGGGCAGATCAGAATCCATGTGACTTTCTGCCTCTAAAAAAGGCAAAAAAAGGCTAAAAACGGTCAAATGACTGGCAGCAACGGCTGCCAAACAAAAACCGTAAAATTAATGTAAAATACTCTAGTTCATATTATGCTCAAAAACATTAAATTTACAGAAATTGTTATTTTATCTTTTAAAGAGAAATGCCGTTATTTTACAGATTTTTCCTAAATGTATACGATTAAACACCTTCATTAAACGATCAGCAGTAGAAGTTTAGCAGTGAAACACCATTATTTTACAGATTTTTCCCCAAATTTTACCAATTTAACGCATTCTTTAAAACAGCACTAGACGTGTAGCAGCAAAATGTTTTTATTTTACAGTTTTTTCCAAAATTATTACAATCAAACACCTTCAATAAAGCAAAAGCATTAGACATTTAGCAGGAAAACACTGTTATTTACAGATTTTTCCTAAATTAAAGAACAAACACCTCCAAATAAAGCAACACAAAACCCTGATATTTAACTATTTTTTTTTTCATAAATTCCTATGAACACACATGTTCAATAAAGTGTTAACACAAAATTAAGATTGTACTATTTGTAAAATAGCCTGTAGAACTGTGACACAGTAGAGTACAGGTATGATGCAAAGTACAATAAAAAGAAAAGTTCAGTTTTATAGCATTACAGTAAAATCCTGAAATGAAAGACAAAATGAAATATTTAGACTATCATGCTATAACAGTGAAACATTCTCTCTCACAAACTTAAACAGTGCTGTTAAATATCCTTGACTAATAACCTATGAAGAAATGAACAATTTCAAACAAGATTCCCACAAGTTCCAATTAAAGTTGAATTGGAAACTTTATTACAAATAAAGTACAATGTGGTCCCTTTTTTACTCAATAGTTTTTATATAATATATGTGTACAAATAACTTTAACTTTTAGTTCAAAATCCTAATGCCTTAGTGCACGCAAGTCAAATCTAAAATATACCAATAGGGCAAAATGGACGGTCCAGTGTATCCAAGAAAGATCCTCTTCCGAACAGGCAGTAAACAACTGGATCCTTGATGCATTCGGGTGGATTGGAGGAGAAGAAAAGAACAGATTAAGATCTTAGATTCAAAAGAAAAACTTAATCTGAGATTTGTGACAGACGAACGTGGCAGTATCAATAAATGAGCTTTGTTTACAGCAACAACAATAAGAATTAAAAAAACAATAAAAGTCTCTTACCGTCATTGTCTCTTGAGCTTGCAGGTATTTTTTCTCCCACAGAAACATGATGTCCCTCAGAGACTGCTTTTCTTCTCACCTGTAGCTCAGCAGCATGTCTTCACTCCTCTGAATTTACACAGACAACCGTTTGTCGTGCATACCTGAGCAATAAACGTAGGCATATTTCGCACCAGGCGCCACCCTCACTCGCGCGCTTATTTAAATGCACCAGTAATGAAGCGGTAATTAGAATATATCCGCCTCTGGCTGCTGATCACCCAATTATATATATATATATATATATATATATATATATATATATAATTTTTTTTTTTTCCCGGCCTGTCAGTATCACAGATAACACATAGCAGAGTGTATGTGTAGCTGTTCTATCATCATTCACAGCCATTTTTTTATTTATTTATTTATTTATTTATTTTGTTTGTTTCCCATGTTATAACAGACAAGACCGGGGGACCAAAAAAAGAGAAGAGAGAGTAAAAAAAAAAAAAAAAAATCAACCAAAAAAAAAAAATAAATAAATAATAATAATAATAATAATAATAATAAAAAAAAGAATAAAAATAAATAAACAAACAAACATTTAAGGGAAAAAAAAAAGGGAAAAGAGAAAAAAAAAAAAGGAGGGGGGGGGTGGGAGGGGGGAGAGAACACAGTCAGAGTTCGCTTCCGCACCTGCCGAAGAAAAAGAGAAAAAACAACAGAAGACACAACAGCAGAGAAACCGCAGCCACAACCAACACCTGCACGACTCGCGGCAAACCACAAATCCCAAAACCTGTTGATTAATAAAATATTTTGAAATAAACATTTTGTTTTGAAGCAACAGCAAAGACAGTGTGTGTGTGAGCACCTGTTTGTACACCAGTGTGAACGTTTGTGTGCACACCTGTGTGTGTGAGCGCGCTTGTGTTCATAGGGCTCCTCCATGTAAATGTTTAATAGTGTGTGTGGGGGACCACAGTCCCGTCTCGCGAGGCATGGAGCAGATACGGCTGAGACACGGGTCCCAGACATCCAGAGGCCCCTCCCCCAGGAGTCTCAGGAGAACCACCGCAGGGACAGCCCCCCCACCCCGAAAGGGGCAGCGGTGAGCCCAGAGGGGGGTCATCTAGCAGCCCCAGTGCAGACGCCCCAGGGGGCCGTGGTGACAGGACCGCAGGCTCCGCCGGTGGTCGTTCACTCCGAGGTAGTCCGGTCCCTGGGTCCAGAGATTCCAGGGCCCCCCCCCCATCCACCAGCCGGTGCCCAGCCAAGCCAGGAGAGCCAGATCCCGCCCAGCGACCGCCGCGAGTGAGACAGCGCTCACCCCAGCGCCCCGCCCCGGAGCGAGAAACCAACAACCCACCAGCGGCTGGGGGCACCCCACAGCTGTGTGTGGTGGCAAAGCAGGGGGGGCCTGGGATGTTGAGAGAGGTGGAGTCTAGGACCTGACCTGACACCTAAACGTAGACAGCCAGGCACACACATACACAAACATACATTCCCACCCTCATACACACAAACAAATATTCACACACTCACACATGTAGACACACAAAAATAGACAGTATACACACTCACACTCCCCATATACCCACTTTCCTCCGCCGTGGGGACAGAAAGCTCCCCCCCGGTCCCCGCAGCAGCAGAAAGGACCACCAGCCCAGACCCCGACCAAACGGCCAGCTCCTCCTCTCAGCCCCCGGCCCTGGACCGCGAATAGAGAACGGGGGTGTGGAAAAAAGGAAGACTCCCGCTTCGCTCCTCCCGCTCTAATGTAGTGTTGGTGTGTGTTGTTCTAAAGTGCTTTAAAACAAGGGAGGGGCAAGACACTAACCACCCTCCGGCAGCTCGTGTCAGCTCTGCCCCTCCCAAGAACCCTAAATGTCTACGTGCCACTTAAAATTGGGAAGTGGGCACTGGCACCAGAGGTAAGGCTGATTAAACAGCCCGCCCTCTGGATGCCATTCAGTGTGCCCACCCCCAAGGCCCTATATGTATGTGTAACATGACAGTAAGTAATGAGAGTGTCTAAGATGTGATATAAAATTGAGATCCCAGCAACACCCCTGCACCCCAAAGCCCTACCTGTATGGTGTTGTGATGGAGCGGGAAGAGGGAAGCATCGGGGATGGGGAGAAAATAATCAGAGGGGGCAAGTACCCCCCCCTTGGGACCAGCTCCCCTACTGACCCCCATAGGTACCCCCGTTGCCCAAAAAAAAAAAAAAAAAAAAAAAAAACGCCCAGGGCCGGGGGCCCAGGCCCATCCAAACCAGGGCCCATGGCAGCGGCCCCACCGGCCACCGCAGAGCCCGGGGCAGCCCACCAGGCCCCACAACAGAGGGGAAGAAGAAGGGAAAAAAATAAATAAATAAATAAAAATACTCCCACCCCCACATTCAGTCGACTCCCAGACTACATAGAACAATAGACACCCAAGTTAGGCCCGTCCTCCTCCTGTAATGGACCCCCCCTGCAAAGAGGACACTTGCAGATGGTAGAAACACACCCACCAGCTGAAGAGGTCCCCGCCCAGGGCCGGGCATCAGGGCAAGCACCAACCCACATCCCGGCAGCACACCAGCCAGGACCCAGGCCCCCCAGGCCCAGCTGGAACCCCAGCCCAGAGGTAGAGCGCCCCACCCCCGGACCTATCTCGGAGCGGTACGGCCGCCAGGCCGGCAACCTACGTCCGCCGACACGGGCCTCCCCAGCAGCGCCGCGTGCGGACGGTGGGGGGGGGGGGAATTATGATAAATAAATAAATTAAAAAAAACACCGCCCAGGAGCCACCCGCGCCCCCTCCAGGCCACGACCGCAGCCCCAGCCCCGGACCCCCCAAGAAACCCACCCCCCGAGAACGCCTAGACGCCCCAGGCCAGCATGCCCCCCGCCGCATCAGCAACCAGGACCAAAACCGGACAGAACTGCGGCCCCCAGCCACACTAGGTAATGGAGCCGATCAAAGGAGCCCAGAGAGATTGATCTAATGTGGCAGCAGACACCGTGTCAAGACTAATATAGTCTAACAAACGATCTCTATATTGGTTGATATTAAGATTATTTCTATTTTTCCAGTTCATGAGGACAGTTTTCTTAGCAATGCATAAGGCAGTGAAAGCCATGTGGATTGTGTTGACCTCTGTAGTGACACCCTCTAGGTCACCCAACAAGCAAACTGAAGGAGAGGCTAGAATGGAACATTTAAGACACTTTGATAAGTCTTCACAAATCTCATACCAGAATTTCTGAACAGATGGACAGAACCATAGAGCATGTATGTAATTGTCAGGTGTGTTGTTTTGGCAGTGTGAGCAGTTGTTAGAAGCTGTAAGACCCATCCGGAACATCCGATGACCTGTGTAGTGCACTCTATGCAGAATTTTGTATTGTATTAGTTGTAAACTGGGATTTCTAATCAGTTCAAAAGGTTTTAAACATATCTGAGACCAGAAATTGTGGTCCCAGCTGACTGATAAATCTGCCTCCCATTTTGCAATAGGAATCGATACTTATTCATCTATTTTGGATAGTGTCCTGTATATTTTAGATAATAATTTGGGGGTCCTGAGGTTAAGGAATTCTGCCACTCTTGGTGGTATTTGTAATTTGATACGATCGGAATTAAATTTCTTTTTTATTATAGATTTAACTTGTTGATATTCTAAAAATCTGTTCTTGTTAATCCCATATTGATTGACCAATATATCAAAAGGAATAAAATCTGTCCCTCCGAATATATGTTTATTTAATACCTTTACCACCCCAGTCCCTGAAGTTTATCATATTATTGTTTTGTACTATGTCAGGGTTGTTCCATATGGGAGTGCGTTTGCATGGGATTAGTGAAGACTCAGTCATTTTAAGAAACTCCCACCATGCTGTCAGAGAGGAGCTGATACTGATGCTTTTGAAGCAAACATGTCGTTTGATGTTTAAGCTAATGAATGGTAGATCTGAAATCTCTATATTATTGCATAGTGCCTGTTCTACATCTAGCCAAGGCTCATCTAAGAGGGTGTGTTTTAACCACCCTGATACTGTATGTGTTGAAGCCTGTTGGCTAAGAAATAGTGGTGAAAGTTCGGCAGATCTAGTCCTCCTTTGTCCTTGGTCTTTTGTAGTGTTTTTAAGCTAATACGCAGGGGTTTACCTTTCCAAAGGAATTTAGAGATGGAGGAGTCTAGAGATCTAAACCAGTCAGTTGACGGTTTGCTTGGGATCATTGCAAATAGGTAATTAATTCTTGGCAAAACCATCATTTTTATTGAAGCTACCCTTCCCATGAGTGATATGGGTAGAGACTTCCATCTGGTTAGATCATCTTCTATCGTCTTTGAAAGTGGGATGTGGTTTAATTTTGTTAAATCTGCGAGCCTAGGTGAGACATTAATACCTAAATACTTAATATTTCCAGATTGTAGTGGAGTGGAGGAGGAGGACTGAAAGGAGCAGTTAATCGGAAGAACAGTAGATTTTAACCAGTTTATTGAATAATCTGAGATTATCTAATTACCTCAGAGAGAGTGGTTTGTGAATGCTGGAGAAAAAGTAACACATCATCTGCGTAAAGACTAACTTTATGTTCTATATTCTTGCATTTAATGCCTTTAATCGCTATAGTCTGTCTAATAGCTGCTGCTAGTGGTTCAATAAAAATTGCAAAAAGTGAAGGGGAGAGAGGGCATCCCTGCCTGGTGCCCCTCTTAGGATGGAAGCTGGAGGATGTTTGGTCATTTGTCCTGACACATGCTGTTGGAGAATTATATAATATTTTTAACCAGTTTATGAAGGAGTTTCCAAAAACAAATTTGTGTAAAGTTGCAAATAAAAAATTCCAATTAACCCTATCAAAAGCCTTTTCTGCATCTAGAGACAATATTGTAATTTGAAGGTTTTTATTACATGAATAGTCCATCAGGTTAAGTAATCTGCGCGTATTTGTTGAGGAGTGCCTTCCTTTTATGAAACCAGTTTGGTCTGGATGGATTATGAGAGGGGTTACCTTCTCTATTCTTTTTGAGAGCGCTTTGCAGATTATTTTAATGTCAACATTAATAAGTGATATTGGACGGTAGCTGTTAGGCAGTACCGGATCTTTGCCTGGTTTTAGTAAGAGACTAATGTTAGCAGAATTCATATTTGGCGGGAGTCTACCATTTTCCTTAGATTCCTGCAACATTCTGTTGAATGTTGGTGCCAGAATTGTCCAGAATTCTTTATAGAATTCCGCTGGGAAGCCGTCTGGACCTGGAGCCTTTTTATTGGGCATACTGTTCAAGGCTTCCTGGAGTTCATCTGATGTCAGTGGAGAATCCAATGCCATCGCTTGGTTGTCCGATAATTTCGGAAGAGTTATATGATCAAGAAACTGGTCAACTTCTTCTTTAGACGGGTTCATCTGTAGTGAATAAAGAGATTTATAAAAGTCCCTGAAAGTGTTGTTTATTCTTTCAGGGTCATATACTGTGTCCCGAGTTGAGTCTTTAACAGCATATATAGTTGTTTTTTCTTTATTTGTTTTTAACTGTTTAGCTAGGAATTTACCAGATTTGTTACCATATTCAAAGTTTTGCCAGCGGAGTCTTTGTGCTAAGAACTGAGTATTTTTATCAATAATTTCATTTAATTCTAGTTTTGCTTTACATATTTTCTTCAATATTTCCTTCTCTTGAGAGGATACATAAGCTTATTTTAGAGATTTGATTGTTTCTTCTAATTCCTGAATATATTTATTCTCTCTTTTCTTTTTATGTGATGAGAATGAGATTATTCTACCTCTCATCACAGCTTTGCCTGCTTCCCAGAGAACAGATGCTGAAGTTCCAGGCTGGTCGTTATAGTCTAGATATAAAGCCCATTCTTTCTTAAAATAATTAATAAAATCTTCATCTTTAAGCAATGATGTATTAAATCTCCAGTTTTTACTTGGTGGAGTGTCCTTCTTGTTTTTTAAAGTTAAAGATACAGGAGCATGGTCGCTAACAGCTATGGTGTGTATTTCTGTGTCTGAAATGTCACTCAGCAGTGAGCTGCTGACTAAAAAATAATCCAGACGAGAGTAACTGTAATGAACTTTTGAAAAAAAAGTATATTCTCTACAGTTGGGGTGAAGAGATCGCCATGCATCGCAAAGTCCGTAGTCGCTCATGTACTGTTTAACTATATTAGTGGATTCCCAATTACGCTGAGTTCCAGCTGTGCTGAGCCTGTCCCTTTCTTTATTAAGTCCAAAGTTGAAGTCTCCACCAAGAATCAGTGTACAGTCTAGATGTTCAGAAAGTGCAGTAAAAAAAGTGTGGAAAAAGGAGGGGTCATCAACATTTAGACCATATATACTGGCAATACATAACTTTTTATTAAATATAGATAATTTAATTCAATTCAATTCAATTCAATTCAATTTTATTTGTATAGCGCTTTTAGCAATTTTCATTGCCGCAAAGCAGCTTTACATAGTCAAAAGAATTATTTAAGTTTGTATGAAATGTGAATTTGTATGAATCAAAATGGTCAGTTTGTCCCTGGTGAGCAAGCCGAGGGCGACAGTGGCAAGGAAAAACTCCCTGAGATGGTAATAGGAAGAAACCTTGAGAGGAACCAGACTCAACAGGGAACCCATCCTCATTTGGGTGAAACAGAAAGAGTAAATGATCTGCATTTATACAGTGACTAGGGTGGGAGGCAGTTCAGCTATAATAGCTGATGTTAATTGATGTTAATATGGAGTCCAGGTAGTTATTGAAGACCCAGGTAGACTTGTAAGAAGTTCCAGTCATGAACTATCGAACTGTCAAGTCCCCAGAGAAACAGTTGCCAACACCAGTCAAGGTCAGAACCATTTTCTAGGTGGAGAGAATCATTCCCAGACACCAGACGCATCCCAGAGAGACACACGGGGCATCCATGTGACGAGATCTTCAGCCAGAAGCGGGGCACCAGGATGGGTCAGACAGGTCCGGAGGGCAGAGGGAGTCTGGATCACTGGCAGCTCAGGAACGACATGTGTAGCTCGACAGAGAGAGAGAGAAAGAGTGAAAGGGGGGACAGGAGGAGAGAGGAAAAAGAAAGAGGGGGGGAAAGAGAAGAAGAGGAGAGATGGCAGTTAGGTATGGTCACAGTCACACAATGTATAATGTGAATGTATGTTAACTGTAGAGTGCAAGCAGAGACTCCGGCAGGACTAACTATGACAGCATAACTAAAAGGGAGAGCCAGAAGGAAACACAAACATGAGGGCTTCCTGACATGTAAAGCAAACAATCACCTCACCGTCAGCAAACCTGAGTGATCAATGAGAGTGAGGAAGACAGCATCCAAACATACCAGTTCACCATAATACTCTACGTCCATGAGTCCCCCAGATCTGCTCCTTTACCTATGGCAAATCTATTTATAAAAATGCTTGGCTAAATAAATAGGTTTTTAGCCTGGACTTAAACACTGAGACTGTGTCTGAGTCCCGAACACTATTTGGAAGACTATTCCATAACTTTGGGGCTTTATAAGAAAAAGCTCTGCCCCCAGCTGTATTTTTCATAATACGCGGTACTGACAAGCAGCCTGCATCCTTTGATCGAAGTAGGCGTGGCGGATCGTAAGACACTAGCATTTCGCTCAGGTACTGCGGCGCGAGACCATTTAATGCTTTATATGTCAAGAGTAGTATTTTAAAATCAATGCGAAATTTCACAGGGAGCCAATGGAGTGAAGATAAGATAGGGGTGATGTGCTCATATCTTCTGGTTCTGGTGAGGACTCTCGCTGCTGCATTCTGGACTAGCTGAAGCTTATTTATGCATCTAGCTGAACAACCAGACAGTAAGGCATTACAATAGTCCAACCTAGAGGTGATAAAAGCATGAACTAGTTTTTCTGCGTCGTTTGGCGACAATAAATTTCTTATTCTGGCAATATTTCTGAGGTGAAAGAATGCTATCCTGGTAATATTATCTACATGTGCTTCAAATGAAAGGCTGGAATCAATAATCACACCAAGGTCTTTCACTGTGTGATTTAATGATTAGATATCTACCCTCTGGGTCTATAACTGTGTTGAGTACTGTAAATGTAACATTTTTATGTAATAAAATTGCTACCCCCCTTTGCCTAGAGTTATAGCAGGCTGCGAACACATTAGGGAACTCAGCTGTTTTAAGTTCATCTATAGCTGTGGCAGGTCTATGAGTCTCTTGTAATAAAACAACGTCTGCTTGTAGTCTTTTAAGTTGGTAGAATATTTTTAATCTCTTCTCTCTGGAGCCAGCTCCATTCACATTCCATGTGACAAGCCTTAGTGCACCCAAGGATGTGTGTATGTAGCTAGTATTGCCTGCTGTGTGTGAAGCTTAGATGAATGAAATATGAGCGAGCGTGTATGTGTGTGTGTGTGTGTGAATATGTCCTGTATGTCTGTGTGCGCTAAGAGTACGGTGTGGTAGTATTGACGCTGAGTGAATATATATTTGGTCGTGCCGTGCCGATGTGTAAAGATATAAAGTGCTGTGTGTGTGTGTGTGTGTAAATAAGGCGGGTGATCAGTACAGTGAGAGAGGTTAGTATTAAGAAAGACAGCAGAAGAGGGAAAGAAGAAAACAGGAGGGGATGCATGAAAAATACTAAAAAAACAAAAAATACAAATAAAAATAAATAAAAAATAAAAAATAAAAAGAATAATAAAAAAAAAAAGAATAAGAAACTTGACAGAAAGAAAAACATTTATATAACCACATTAAACGCTGTAGAGACTGACGGTATCGTGGTAACATATTGTGACGGGGGCGGGGTTTCGCTTGGGAACCATCATGCTTTGCGGGGGGGGGCTGTTATGTGTTCACCCTGTTGGGGAAAGGTATTTGGTTTAGTGGCTTCAGCCAGGATATGTGTGATGTGTGTGTGTTGTTATGCTGCTGGTTACCTTGTGTGAGTCAATAAAATACTCCCAGCCATTTGCATTGGGCAGCAAATTAATAACTCGTCTCTCCACCATCCTTTCGGGCGTAAAAACGCCACAATTGGTGTCAGAAGTGGGATGGAGAGTCGCGAGTTAGAGCGCACCCCGGAGGAAATCCGGAGGATCCAAAGAGGCCGCCGAGTGGCGGAGCAGCTGAGGAGGAAGACCCTCCCTGACGGGGCCAGCGCGGGCAAGGAGCGACGACCGGAGCGGAGCGGCGCGTTCCAGGTTCCGGCATTAGACCTCGGAGCGGATTCCTCCAGTGACATGGCGCCGACGCCGGAGCAAGCTACAGCTCCGTGTTCCGTCCGCCAGCGAAGCGACCCGCAGCTACGCCTGCCGGCCTACAACGGCGCCGGCGACCCCCACGCGTTCATCGCCCAGGTAGAGCTAGCCGCCAAATTCGCGGGCTGGTCCCCGGCGGAAACAGCTGTCCGGGTGGCCCTCTCGTTGGAGGGTGACGCGCTGCGGGCGTTGCAAGATCTCCGGGCTGATGAGCGGGGGGATTGGGTGAAGCTGCAGCAGTCGCTCTGTTTCCGCTTCGGCGCAGGGGATCGTAACGAGGCCGCGGGGGAGGAGTTGGCAACCCGCGTGCGGAGCGCCTCTGAGCCACTAGGGGCGTTCGCCATGGACCTGCGATCTCTCGCGCGCCAGGGCTATCCGGATTTCGGACACGGCCAGCAGGAGGAGCTAGCTCGTCGCGCGTTCCTTCGGGGAGTCCGGCCGTACCGGCTTCGCGAGCACCTCCGGTTAGCGGCACCGGCGTCCCTGTCCGAGGCGCTGCGTGAGGCCGAGCGCGCCGAGCCCATCTTGGGTGAACACCGCGGCGAGAGAGCCGAGCGATCTTCGGTGGCTCGCGGCCGCTGGGTAGGTGAACCTAGCCGGGGACAGGGCTACCCGTCACGGCTAGGCCTCGACCCAGCCTCCGAGTTTCCGCGACGACGCCGAGGCCAGGGACCGCCAGACCACCGCTGCAACGTTCTCCGGCCGGAGGACAGCGTACCCCAGCAGCCGTTAAACTAGCTTCGGGGGGCGCCGAGGGGAAACCGCCTCCCACAGCCATCTTTGTTTCCCCAACTGCCGGATTTAACTTCCGGTCGGGACGTGTCGGAAATCGCGCCGGGGTCTATGTGGACTGCGGCCTGGACAACGTTTCGCTGCGGGCGCTCGTGGACACCGGCTCTACAGTTTCGCTGCTGCGCGGGGGATTGTTGGAGCATGGAGAGCGCGGTCGTGTGCTGCCGGACCCGGCCGTGAACATTCGCACCGTGTCGGGGAGTTATCTGAGGATACGGGCCTGTCGCACAGTGCGAATACAAGTAGGTGCAATCATTCTTTTTCACCCATTCTTTGTGGCGGATATAGAGGATGATTGTATCTTGGGATTAGACATTTTGGAAAGGTGGGGTGCGGTACTAAATCTCGCGGACGGGACTCTGCGTGGTAGTTTCGGCTTAGCTAGGTTGCTAGTGCCCAAAGCGCAGCCGGACGGGTTAGTAGCACGCACCAAGGGGGCGGAACTTCCGGTGGACGCGCCGTGTAAACATCCGGTAGCTGTCCGAGCGAGAATAATGGCCGAGCTGATGCAGCGTAGCAGTGTGGGGCTAAATCAGACGCAGACCGACGCTGTGAAGTCCCTTTTGCACGAGTTCGCAGATATTTTCGCAGTGGATGAGCGCGAGTGCACGCATACCGATCTGGTGCAGCACCACATCGATACAGGTAACGCAGCTCCTGTTCGGTTACATCCGAGACGCCTCCCGTTAGCTAAACGAGCTATAGCCGAGCAGCAGCTGCGCGAGATGGCCGACTCGGGCGTCATAGAGCCAGCATCCGGACCGTGGTCTTCACCCGTTGTACTCGTGCGTAAAAAGGACGAATCGTGGCGGTTTTGTGTGGACTACCGGCGGTTAAACGAGGTGACGCGTAAAGATTCTTATCTGTTGCCGCGAATAGATGATGCGTTGGAACACGTTGCGGGCTCGGCGTGGTTTAGCTCGTTGGATTTGCGTAGCGGGTACTGGCAAGTAGAGCTCGCCCCGGAAGCACGACCCAAAACCGCGTTTTCTATCGGACAAGGGCTATGGCAATTTCGGCGCATGCCGTTCGGCCTCTGCAACGCTCCCGCTACGTTCGAACGGCTGATGGAGAGAGTATTGGCAGAGATCCCTCGCAACCGTTGTGTCGTCTACTTAGACGATTTATTGGTGCACGGCAAGGATTTTGCGGTCGCGCTAGCTAACCTACGGGAGGTGTTTCTAGCTATCCGGCGGGCGAATTTGCGGCTCAATCCCAAAAAGTGCCAGTTGTTGCGGCAAGAAACTGTCTTTCTGGGACACGTCATTAGCGCTCGAGGGATTGCCACCGATCCAGCCAAAATTGCCGCGGTACGGAATTGGCCTGAGCCGTCAAATGTGTCGCAGCTGCGCACTTTTCTCGGGTTAGCGTCGTACTATCGCCGGTTCGTGAGGGATTTTGCTACGATCGCCAGCCCGCTGCACGCGCTCACGAGAAAGAACCAGCCGTTTCGCTGGGACAGGGAGCACGCGCGTGCGTTTACTCGGTTACGGGAAGCTCTGGTTACGTCGCCCGTTCTCGAGTATCCTGATATAGCTCGTACGTTTATTCTCGACACGGACGCGAGCGATGTAGGGCTGGGAGCCGTCCTGTCTCAGGTTGCCGGGGGCGAAGAGCGTGTTGTCGCTTACTTCAGCCGCGCGTTGTCTGGACCGGAGAAGAATTACTGCGTCACGCGGCGCGAGCTGCTAGCGGTCGTCGCGGCTCTAAAACATTTTAGGCCATATTTATACGGGCAATCCTTCTCGCTGCGGACCGATCACGCTTCGTTGGTGTGGCTACTTAGTTTTAAAGAGCCCGAGGGGCAGTTGGCGCGCTGGTTAGAGCGGTTGCAGGACTATGACTTTACCGTCCAGCACCGAGCTGGGAAACTGCATGGTAACGCGGACGCTTTATCCCGCCGGCCGTGTAGCAAGGAGCGTTGTCGACACTGCGAGCGGGCTGAAGAGCGTGTGGGTGGTCACGACAGCGAACACACCCCGACCCCCGTGAACCAGAACATTCTCCCTGCGCAGTCTTCCGAAGCCCCCGTCGGTAATCGGCCGTCCGAGCCGGCGTGCAGCCGAGTCACTGCGGCACCTAAACCATCGCCGGTGGTCGTTTCGCCTGTGCCACAGATGGACTGCGAGCAGCTAATGGTCGAACAGGAGAAGGACCCGGCGCTGCAGCGGGTATTAGGTTGGGTTAACGCGGGCCAGAGACCGGATTATGCCGCCATTGCCCACCTGGGTCCAGAAGAAAAAGCTCTCCACTCGCAGTTTCCCCGACTAGCGTTGCGGGGGGGCTTACTCTACCGCCAGTGGGAACGGCCGTGTGGCACTGGCGAATCTTTTCAGCTGCTGGTGCCGCGGACTTTGCGGGCATGTGTGCTGGGGATGGTTCATGGGCACGCAGGTTCGGGACACTTTGGGGTAACCAAGACACTGCGGCGGTTGCGTGCTCGGTTCTACTGGCCGGGTTGTCATACTGATAGCGAACTTTTTGTTCACAGATGCGATGTCTGCACGGCAAAGAAGGGCCCTACCCAGCGCTCACGAGCACCCTTGCAAGACTTTCGGGTGGGGGCGCCCATGGAACGTATGGGCGTGGACATTCTGGGGCCGTTTCCCGTCTCTGATCGCGGGAATCGTTATGTGCTGGTGGCCATGGATTATTTTACGAAGTGGCCGGAGGCGTTCGCTGTTCCAGATCAGAGCGCTTCCACCACGGCTCGAGTGCTGGTGGACGAGGTGTTCAGTCGATTCGGCGTCCCGGAGCAGTTGCACAGCGATCAGGGGCGTAACTTCGAGGCGGAGGTGTTTGCGGCGGTGTGCGAGCGCCTCGGAGTAAAAAAGACCCGCACCACGCCCCTGCATCCACAAAGTGACGGCCTCGTGGAACGGTTCAACCGAACACTCACCACCCAACTCGCCGTGCTTACCAGCGACCGGCAAAAAGATTGGGACGAGCATTTGCCTCTCGTGCTTTGGGCGTATCGTACAGCGGTGCAGGAGTCCTCGCAGCTGACGCCAGCTGCGTTGATGTTCGGTCGCGAGTTGCGCACGCCTGTGGATCTAGTGTTCGGGTCCCCCCCACAAGTGGATTTACCCACGAAACCAGGTGTGGAGTATTTTTGTTTATTAAAAGACAAACTGTTCCGTGTCCACGAATTGGCGCGTAGACACTTGGCGGACGCCGGGGTTAAGCAGCGCCGTGTGTACGATACGCACAGCCGGGGGCGAGACTTTGCTGCTGGGGAGCAAGTTTGGGTGTATTCCCCCGGAAGGAAAAGGGGGCTCTCACCTAAGCTTATGTCGCACTGGGTGGGCCCCTGCACGGTCGTCGCACAGCTCTCTGACGTGGTCTACCGGGTGCGGTTGGCGGGGCGGTCGCGACTGGTCGTGCTCCACCGGGATCGTCTGGCTCCTTATCAGCCCCACGCCAGGGCATCGTCGAATGCTGTGGAGGCCAGTCCGCCTCAGGAGGAGGGCGACGGGCCCTCTTCCTCCGCAACCAGACTCCGGCGTTCCCAACGCCGGCGCCGACCACCGTCACGTCTGTTGGACTGAGCCATGGTGACCGGGGACGGTCACAGCTCGGGTGGGGGCAGTGTGACGGGGGCGGGGTTTCGCTTGGGAACCATCATGCTTTGCGGGGGGGGGCTGTTATGTGTTCACCCTGTTGGGGAAAGGTATTTGGTTTAGTGGCTTCAGCCAGGATATGTGTGATGTGTGTGTGTTGTTATGCTGCTGGTTACCTTGTGTGAGTCAATAAAATACTCCCAGCCATTTGCATTGGGCAGCAAATTAATAACTCGTCTCTCCACCATCCTTTCGGGCGTAAAAACGCCACAATATCAAATTCGATTACTGGAAGAAAAACGAAGAAATATAAGAAATAAAGCGGATTCTTATCTGGAATGGTGTTAGTAAAGCCAGGGAGTTGTACTGGAGTCGCGGTAGAGCTGGCCGTTCACGTAGAGACGATCCACGGCGATGACCGCTCGGGAGCCCTTCTGGATTAGAGAGCGTCGAATTGGAAACAGAATTTTGCGCCGTTCCAGGATCTCTTTGGGAAACTGGTCGTTTACGCTAAAGTCCGTTCCTTTTAGCTCCCTGCCGCGACTTTTCACCTGCTCTTTCTGTTTGAAGAATCCAAATTTGGCCACGATAGGACGCGGCCTCGGAGCTCCAGGTCTCTTCGCACCCAGCCGATGGACTCTTTCGAGGGTGATGTTTTCCACGGTGTCTTCCGGAAGCTTCAGATACGTTTTCATGAAGGTTTTAATCGTAGCCTCTGCGTTTTCTTCGGCAGATTCCGGGATACCGGAAAACACCAAGTTTTCTCTCATGCTGCGAGACTGAAGATTTATGACGGTCTCTTTTATTTTTTTATTTTCCTCGTTCAGATGGGTTACGTTATCAGTTAGAGACTTGACCGAGTCCCGCAGCAGTGCGTTTTCAGCAGCGAGTGTAGAAACCTGCTGCTGGCTGAATTCCAGTGATTCTTTCAGGGCCTGGAATTCACGGTTCAGGATCTCGACCAGGGACAACCTCGCGTCGAAGCTGGACAACCGCTTGTCGATTGAATCCAATATGTCAGTAAAAACTTTTCCCTGTCGGCGATGCCGTTTCAGGAGAGTCTGCCGGCCGAATTCTTTTGGAAGACGGCGTCTCGCTTTTAGCTGGGGAACCTACTAACTGTGCTTTCTTCATGACTATGCTATCGTAGCACAGGTCGATGTAACCCAGGAGAGTTTCTAAATCTTCCTCGTTGTCCTCGCTGTTCATTCAGTTTTTCCGCCAAGTCTCCGGCGTCTGACGTCACCTACAGCATTTCCGATCACCCAATTATAAACAAGATTAGAATGTTCCCGCCTCCAGCTTCTGATTGGCTGTGACAGTTAACGCGGAGAGTTTGTGGAGTTTTGGTACAAAAATAACACCATAGTTCCTCTCATACAAGCTAAATATCAAAATGTAACTTAAAGCGCTGCTTTAAAAAAGCTACACAGCAAATACATTACCCTTGTGTCAGAATATTCAGGCCTGCATTAAGAAATCTGATGGCTAGACTGCCACGGTGATATTTCAGAACAAATGTCATCAAAACAAAAATATATATTTTTTGAGAAGTATCAGTCTCCTAAATTCTCTTCACATTCTTTGAAGGCATGAAGCAGATACTATAGTCTACATGTAAGTGATAATGTAAGGATAATCTTTTAAAAAGTCATGAAAAAGCGCTAAGCTTGCATCTAGAACTTAAATGTCAAAGTATTATAACACTAATATGATTTACCTCAAAATTACAAAGAAAAGCAATAAATTTTTTAGTATGGACATTAACCTTTATCTAATGAGTTTTGTATTTAATTACAATTTATTATTGTAATTTTACATAAAATTATACGTAATTTACAAAAACAGAAAAAACAGTAAAAGCAATATGGTATTTTTACTGTTAAAAAATGTGAAAAATGTTAATTTTTCAGTATTGAAATAATACCTAAAAAACAGTCGACTTAGTAACTTACAGATAATGTCTGTAATTTTACAGAGATTTGTATGTAGTTTTTAAAAAAAAGAAAAACTACTATAAAAATTTGATGTTATTTTCTGTAAAATTAGGACTTTTTTTTTTTACAGTGTGCTAAAACGGGCCAAGTCAAGACATCTGGCTTTCTCCCTTTTTCTGGACCTTGAAAATACAGCCGATTCACTGCTGGTTACATCATCCAGAGCAAAACCCCACACAGATTTCTGCCATTTCAGAGGACAGACATGTCCAGAGTAGAGTGAGAAGAAAAGTCAGGTGTAATTATGAATTTGAACCATGAGATGCAAACACACACACACACACGCACACACACAGTCAGCTCAGCTCTCACTGCTTAGCATTTATACACACCCCTACACTCTCACCCTTACCACTTTATCATTTCACAGTCGTTCACTGAACAACACAACACACACTCGCTGAGCTCTCAACGGTGTCATCATTCACCCATCAGTGCACTCGTTCTCCTTTACCCCTCCTCCTGTTCACAAACACCACTGAACCATCACGGTCATGTTCCAAGGTCCTCATGGCAAACACGCAACCATCTGAGCGTAACATGTCAGACCTTAAATAGTACTTCTGAGATAACCAGTAGGATCCGTTATGCAATTGGCTGCTCAGTAGATGTGTGTACACCGTATAAAACTAAATAAACCAGTAAGTCATACAATTTTATATGACTAATCATTTTGGACCTTGTGTTTTTTTAATGCAGATTTCATTGTACACCCTGTAACTTTATTAACAAATGAACTTTCATTGGTTTGGAACTCAGACCCTAAGCCTATCATCTCCTAGTTTCAGCCAGATTTAAGACTTTTTAACACTTCTGGGCCGTCTATTGACCTTGCCAAAGCCTCAGACTCTGACTGGTGTGTATTTTACCTACTGGATCCACGCAAGACCTGCTCTAAAGCTCTTTTCAGACAGGTGGCATTTAACATCTCTGGCTTCACCCATCCATGTAAACTACATATTTCTGTCATTCAGTCAAATCTCACGTTAACAGAACTGTTCCTCACTGCTTCTGTCAGACACGTCCACGAGAGGGTCATGCACAATTTGTCATTATTACAAGATTTTACAGTTCATCAAGTGACATATAATATAACCCAGGGATGCCAGATAGACAAATTCTGCATAAACAGTGTTGAAAACCTGGTCAATCTGATAAATACTAAATTATTGTCCCAGGTCTGAATGGGAGTGTTTTAAAAAAAAAAAAAAAAATACTAAAAAAAGGAAGTTAATAATGTAGAAACTCAAATTTGTGTCAATTTATGCTTTAATTTCTTCTATTGGCTGGTGAGAGAGAGAGAGTAATAAATTAGAAATGTGTGTGTGTGTGTGTGTGTGTGTGTGTGTGTGTGTGTGTGTCTTATGAATACGGACAGAGGCAAGTGCAGATCGAGTGATCTTTACTATGGAATTATCTCAGGCAATCAATATCCAAAGAGCAAATCTGACTCAAGATCAAAAGACATGATTTAAATCACAGAAACTGTACTGGAATAAACATTCAGAGAAATAAGACTTGGCAACAACTGGCAGGGAAACAGAGCATTGATGAAAAAATCAGAAGGAAATGAGAAAGTTGGGAACATGACATGTACTCATGTTCATGCGTATCTGTTAATGTTTCTCATGCTGTTCCAGGCTCGGACGACGTACAAACCAACGCCGACCTAGAGCGATTTCCAGAGCGATTTTGTGGGTTAAGTGCATTTAGACATGAACCTGGATTCTTAAATATTAGGGATGTAACGGTATTGCAAATACCGTCGTACCGCAATAACAAATTCTTTCGATACTACCGTGGTCGCATGACTCAATAAAACGACAGGTCTTCAGAGAAAGGTTTGCTCAGGCGACTGGAGGTAGCGGGAGGTAGCGGGAACGACAATTCCCATCAGCCCAGGCGTGGCCATCATCCTACAGATCCAGTAATGCGCACATCCGATTTAAAACTCGCGTACTCCGTAATGATTAATTACACTTTTCCGCTAATAGCAGCCGCCGCCATTTCAGCATTACTGGATACCTACCTCCTGTTCGCTCCATTCGTGAGCAAACTCTCAGAAGACCTGTCGTTTTATCGAGTCATTTCGGTTTCTCTCTGAAAAGAAACAAGAAAGGAAAAAAAAAATCCTGTCTCTGTCTGAATAAGTGAGTGAATGAGGTGAGTGTTCTCGAATTCAGCTTTGAGTTATTCTTGAAAACATTAAGTTTTCAAGAATACTAATATGAAACTTTATTTTTTTTACATGGTTTATAAATTTTTTGTTAATAAAATTGAAAAATTGAAGTTCCTGTTTGAAAGTTTACAGATAGATGGCTAATTTGTATGCCATTGATATGTTCAGTGTTCATGTATACTGTTTAATAAACACTTCTGGCACTTTTTTCGAGTCTCTCCATTGGTTTTGTTTTTCCTGTAAATGATTCAATAATACCGTACCGTGCCCTTAATACCGGGGTATTACCGTACCGTGAAGTTTTGATACCGTTACATCACTATTAAATATTGATTCATAAATCTATTTAATTTCCATTTTATTTCTATAGTGCTTTTAACAATGGTCATTGTCACAAAATAGCTTTACAGCACAATAAATGATGAGTGATACTGTTGTTGTCTTGGCCTTGCACATCTATCTATAAAAAAATAATTTAAAAAAATATTGTACATTTAGTATGCTAATTAGGCCCAACCTCCCTTCCATGGTACTAAGATCACATGACCTAAGACATCACTATAATTTTCCTCAAGACAACCATTATGGCGGACACAGATTTTTATTGAATCTGCCAAAGAAAAATCTTCACTTTGTTGGGTTTCTAAAATCATGTTTGTTTTGACTTCATGTCACGTGACTGTTGTATTTGCATACTCATTAATAATCATTAGCATTTATTATTTTCTACTTATATAAAGCAGCTAAGCCTAAATGTGCGGGATGCAAGCGTTCACCTTTATACCGATGACTCAGTTTGGTTCTCTGATGCTCCAAATAAGACACAATTCTTTTCTTCAGGACTCCAAAAAGCATCCAAAGCCATTCAGCATTCATCTGTATCTTGTCCAAAACCTGCCTTAATCACTGATAAATCAATGTGTATGGGATTTACAAAACTGTAAACAGGAATCATTTAACCCCACTTATGGGGCAAAAGAAAAGCATAGAGTGTGTCTTACTGTGTTGTTGATGATTGTCTTTAAAACTTTCGAATCAAATCCCTTATTTCAAAGCTGAAATTTAAATTATGTCTTTCTTATTTAGAAATAAGGACAAGTTTCATTAAATTATACTGTTTTACTTTCACTTCACTTTAAAGTGTAGCAAAGCTTAAGTATGTACTAGAGAGAGATAGAGAGAAGTGCAGCTGCCCAGAAATGTAACTACACATCCAGGTGATGAAGACCACAACAGTGCAGTTGGCTCCTAGTCCATCCGCCTTGATTCTTCTTCTACACTTCCTTTTTTTTTTTTTAAGGTAAATGTCGTACAGTCTCCTCCAACATCTTCTCTTGTTTCTTCAACAACTTTCATTCAGTTTCAGTCGCCATTTTGTACCACATGAACTCACCAGAGAGTGGAGAAGAGATTCAGCAGAGTGGTGGATTGGAAATGAAACTGCAGAGTGACTCAGATCCACCAGCACACAAACATTAAGCCATTACTGGTTTACCACCTGAGACTTTGTTTGTAAATGCAAAGGGAAAATGACCTTTCCTTTACAGAGCATTATATTGTTGACTATACTTGACGTTCGAACAGAATTTGGTAGAAGTATTTGGTTTTATGTATTCGGTTGCTTACAGATGAATAAAATGTCTGCAAAATGAGTTAAAGTGAGAGTTAGATACAGACACAATATTCTTAAAGTTTTATTGTTATAAAGTTTTAACTTGGCTTCAAGCAGAGTTTTTTTATATTGTAAGGTTTACAATGCTAATGTGAACAATGCGAATATTAACAGTATCTGACAGCATGAATGCATTCTTATTATTTTTATGTAAATAAGTACTAATTTAATAAATAACAAAAGTAATAAAATAACGACTGTAGTGTAATTTGTTTATTGCATAAGCTACAGGTAACTTCACTTGGTCATGTTGTTGACACAAGGCCTTGTTTTAACTTCAAAAGGAAATATTCTTATTATTCCATTCTCAGCTGTAACATCCAGAGTTCTTGAGCAGCTCACTCTCAGCAGATACACAGCAGTTATCACCAGTTATCTCCCACTGTGTGTGGGTCTAATGCATGGTTTTTGGACACTGTTATACACATTCTCACTTTGTACTGTAAATGCACAACTAGGTTTAATAGTATTATACTGTACTTCTGTAAAACAGTATCTTTTTTTTTTTACATTTGAACTTTTCAATGGTGTGCAAAGATTTTGTACGTTTCGGTTTGAAGCTGTAGTTGGCTACTGGTGAAGGAGAAATGTGAGACTATAGAGATTTTTTTAAAACTAAATTATCTAACATTTGTGGCTGGGAGGAGGATAAAACAATCACTAGAGCATGAGAAGAAAAATAAACTAATGTTTACCCCAGTATTGATACAGTGGGCCAATCTTTCTTGGACTGTCTGTGATTGTGCTTTGTTTTTGAGGATGCTTTGACCTTGGCAATATTAAAATTTTAACATTTGCATTTAGGCATTTGGCAGAACGACTTACAAAAAGGCTTTGAACTTTCCATATGACACCTGAGAAAACTGTTCACCGCTTTTCACACATTAACTTTGATAATACACGCTGCACAGCTAAATAAAGTATCTGTATAGCATTTATAGAACCTGCACTGGAAAACTTTTGCATTTAATAATTTATTTATTTAGTAATTTAAGGCTGACTAATCTGATGAAGCTTAAGTGCAAGTCTCGGCACAAGTTCACTACTGAATGTCACTAAGCAAAAAAGGGACGGAGGGATGAATCCAGGTGCCGATCAGCAGGTGAAGAAGCAAAGTTTGAGGGCTGAAGCTAAGAAAGAATCCATTGGAGTTGCAATCAATGAGAATTACAGCGTGGGGGGCGTGGCCGACGAAAAGGAAACGTGAGATTAAAGCCGTGGGATCCGCCAGCGGGGGCATCGAGACTAAACGTTAGGCAGAGCCATAATCGAGGAACAAAAGCGAGACTTCAAAGCCATTAAATCCGAGCAAAGTGACGAATCCAAAGCAGGAGACAGGAAGCGAAAAAACAAAGTGAAATCGGCAACGTGAAAAAACATGAACTGAACCGGCAGAAAACTGTGGCGAAACAACACACAATAATCCTGCAAAACGATGGTGTCCTGTGTCTCCTTATAAACCGGAATAAATCAGCGATAGATGAGAAACCGGTGTGCAGCCTGGGCGGTCCAGGGGCGTGTAGGGAGACATGACAGGGTGGTGAGGAGCATGACAGCGTGTAGGGAGACATGACAGCGCGGTAATGGAAATATCAGGAGATGAAAGCAGATTTTAAGCGTGGTGTGTAGGTGAATTTTTGACAGTCACAGTATATTGTTTTCCATTTCATTTTGTCTCTAATGTAACAAATAATTGTAATAATTAATAAAAATAATTCCCAAAAAACAATGTACCGTATGAATAGTAATAGATACTCACTGTACTGTAAACTTATTTCTAATGTTAAACTTGAAATTAAACTTTGAAGCAGACTATAGCATACTGGATATTAGATATATAAGAGTATAATAAGAATTAATTGGTAAATTCCTCTGTAAAATAAGTATATGGTCACCTACAAACAAGCAAGATTTCTGGCTCTCACAGATCTGTAACTTCTTTAAGAGGCCCCTCTGTCCTAGACTTGTTAGGGGGGACCTAGTGAATGACCTGCAGAGAGCTGGGACCAAAGTAACAAAGGCTACTATCAGTAACACACTGCGCCACCAGGGACTCAAATACTGCAGTGCCAGACGTGCCCCACTGCTAAGGCCAGTACATGTCCAGGTCCATCTGAAGTTTGCTAGAGAGCATTTGGATGATCCAGAAGAGGATTGGGAAAATTTCATATGGTCAGATAAAAAAAACTTACCTTGTCGTGTTTGGAGGAGAAAGAATGCCAGGTTGCATCCAAAGAACACCATACCTACTGTGAAACATGCTTTAAGGCTGTGTTTCTCCAAAGGGACCAGGACGACTGATCCATGTAAAGGAAAGAATGAATGGGACCATGTATCATGAGATTTTAAGTAAAAAAACCTCCTTTCATCAGCAAGGGCATTGAAGATAAAACATGGCTGGGTCTTTTAGCATGACAACGATCCAAAACACACCACCCGGACAACGTAGAAGTGGCTTTGTAAGAAGCATTTCAAGGTCCTGAAGATCTCAATATCATAAATTTTTGGAGGGAGTTGAAAGTCCATGTTGCCCAGCGATAGCCCCAAAACTTCACTGCTCTAGAGGAGATCTGCATGGAGGTATATATATACAGGTCCTTCTCAAAAAAAATTGCATATTGTAATAAAGTTCATTATTTCCTGTAATGTACTGATAAACATTAGACTTTCATATATTTTAGATTCATTACACACAACTGAGGCTGTTCAAGCCTTTTATTGTTTTAATATTGATGATTTTGGCATACAGCTCATGAAAACCCAAAATTCCTATCTCAAAAAATTAGCATGCACAATTGTGGGATGCACATCCAGGGCACGAAGCTCCCATTCCACCACATCCCAAAGATGCTCTATTGGGTTGTGATCTGGTGACTGTGGAGGCCATTTTAGTACAGTGAACTCATTGTCATGTTCAAGAAACCAATTTGAAATGATTCGAGCTTTGTGACATGGTGCATTATCCTGCTGGAAGTAGCCATCAGAGGATGGGTACATGGTGGTCATAAAGGGAGGAACATGGTCAGAAACAATGCTCAGGTAGCCCGCAAATTCTGACTCTACCATTTGAATGTCTCAACAGAAATCGAGACTCATCAGACCAGGCAACATTTTTCCAGTCTTCAACTGTCCAATTTTGGTGAGCTCGTGCAAATTGTAGCCTCTTGTTCCTATTTGTAGTGGAGATGAGTGGTACCAGGTGGGGTCTTCTGCTGTTGTAGCCCATCCCCCTTAAGGTTGTGCGTGTTGTGGCTTCACAAATGCTTTGCTGCATACCTCGGTTGTAACGAGTGGTTATTTCAGTCAAAGTTGCTCTTCTATCAGCTTGAATCAGTCGGCCCATTCTCCTCTGACCTCTAGCATCAACAAGGCATTTTCACCCACAGGACTGCCGCATACTGGATGTTTTTCCCTTTTCACACCATTCTTGGTAAACCCTAGAAATGTGAAAATCCCAGTAACTGAGCAGATTGTGAAATACTCAGACCGGCCCGTCTGGCACCAACAACCATGCCACGCTCAAAATTGCTTAAATCACCTTTCTTTCCCATTCTGACATTCAGTTTGGAGTTCAGGAGATTGTCTTGACCAGGACCACACCCTTAAATGCATTGAAGCAACTGACATGTGATTGGTTAATTAGATAATTGCATTAATGAGAAATTGAACAGGTGTTCCTAATAATCCCTTTAGGTGAGTGTGTATACATACACACATAAACCTAAATAAAATAAATAAACCTTGTTTATATAAAAATAAACAAGAAATCTCTTTAATGACACTTGATTTAGCGACACACTAATAGAATCACTGCTTTAAAGTAAAAATAAAACAAATTAACCTGCACTTTACCTATGAAAAGAATCATGTCAGAGCAGTGTTTCTGTGTACGCCAGAGAGAAAGTGTGTGTGTGCGTGTGGCACGGTGTCCGATGATGCGTACACACAGACAGCAGGGTGATACAGAGAGAGAAAATGGATCTTTAACCTCTCTAATGAGACTGCTTTTGCTTTACATGCGCACTGTACACACGCATAGAGACACAAAATAAAATATGTTTTACGCACACACACGTGGTTACAGTGTTATAGTAAACAGTACACACATGCACAGATGTTGATTATACCAGTAAGAGACGAGCACTAAGACCCAGCAGGGGAGACAATAACCCACAATTCTGCAGCACAAGAGAGAGAAAAATCGTTGGCTCGGTTGTGATCATGTGACATTCGGCATCAAAACAAGAAGCCCATACATGATACATGATACTTGGTACTTGTAAACCAAGACTTTTCATCAGTCAAAATGTATTAAAAATCTTTGTTCATCTTGCAAAACACTCGCAAACCGCGTTACTAGCAATCCAAGGTACAGTGCATCTGGAAAGTATTCACAGCGCATCACTTTTTTCACATTTTGTTATGTCACAGCCTTATTCTAAAATGGATTAAATTAATTTTTTTTTCATAATAACTGATGTTTCTGCAGCACAATTGGAGTCCACCTGTGGTAAATTCAGTTGATTGGACATGATTTGGAAAGGCACACACCTGTCTATATAAGGTCCCACAGTTGACAGTTCATGTCAGAGCACAAACCAAGCATGAAGTCAAAGAAATTGTCTGTAGACCTCCGAGACAGGATTGTCTCAAGGCACAAATCTGGGGAAGGTTACAAAAAAATTTCTGCTGCTTTGAAAGTTTTAATGAGCACAGTGGCCTACATCATCTATAAGTGGAAGAAGTTCAAGCGTTGCCACCACATGCAAGAGTCATAACTAAGTGCCTAGAGGAACAAAACATGGAAATTATAGGTCCATGTCCGGGACTCTTCCTAGAGCTGGCCGGCCATCTAAACTGAGCGATCAGGAAAGAAGGGCTTAGTCAGGGAGGTAACCAAGAACCTGATGGTCACTCTGAGCTCCAGAGATCTTCTGTGGAGAGAGGAGAACCTTCCAGAAAGACAACCATCTCTGCAGCAATCTACCAATCGGTCCTATATGGTAGAGTGGCCAGAGATTCTCATCAGACCTGAGAATTTAGTTTTTCATGGTCTGAGAGTCCTTCAGGTGCCTTTTGGCAAACTCCAGGCGGACTGCCATGTGACTTTTACTAAGGAGTGGCTTCCGTCTAGCCACTCACAATTTTCCTTAGAACAAAGACATTAATTAAAAATGGTACAAAAACATCCGTCTAGAGCAACTTCCCCAACCATCCAAGAACAGTTTGGTGATGAACAACACCTTTTCTAGCATGATAGAGCTTCTCACCATGAGGCAAAAGTCATAACTAACATCAAACATTGGTCCATGTCCAGTAAACTCCACAGACCTTAATCCCATTTAGAACTTGGTCGATCTTCAAGAGGTCGAAAGACAAACCCAAATTCTGTCAAACTTCAAGTATTGATTACTGATGGTCCACGACGTCAGTCAGAAGTTGATTGACAGCTTGTCTGGGTGATGGAGAGGTCAGGAAAAAGAAGATCAACACTGCAAATACTGTCCCTTTGCATAAATTGAAAGTAATTGTCAATAAAAGCTTTTGACACTTATGAGATGCACAAAGATCCAAACACGCTGAAGCAGCAGACTTTGTGAAAATTTATATTTCTGACATTCTCAAAACTTTTGGCCATGGCTGTAAAGTCTAAAGTAGTGAAATTATCTGCTGTAATGTTGTAAAAAAAAAAAAAAAAAAAAAGAAAGAAATCTGTTTAGTACTCCTGTATGAAATATAGTTAATAGTCCTGAAACACACACATCAGTTCATACCATAATCTGACATCGTCATTATTAAATATTATATTGTTTATCATGGGCTTTTTGCGAATCTCCTGGATTTACAGCCTCACATCACTTTACTATGAGTGTCGCTCTACACCATTAATGTAGTCGATGTCATCTTCGACTTCCGATGGACAGCAGGAGCAAGCATGCCCCCTGCTGACTCTGATCGTTACATCATTAGATAAGAAAGGCTCCCCTGCTACGTCTTATTTCCTCTTAATCTTTATCTGTCCCTAGATTGATCCTAGAAAGTTTTTTTTTTGCTGCTGTTTGCCTTGGTTTAAGGCACAGCTGTTTGCAAATCTGCTTCAAAACAATGTGTGCTGTAAAAGTTCTATCCATGTTTTTTTAATAAGGTACTTGTAAATCTCTCTGAATCATGATTTTCACTGTGTGCCACTGTGTGGCTTTTTAAGTTTATTATAAATCAACTAATTACAACCAAGTAATCATTGCACAAGTGGTGATAATAGGGAGTAACAGCACTGGGGCGTTTAACTATACTGTATGTATCACTCGGTGTTCAGGTGTTCTACAGTCATTAATTACACTAACTGTACATCACACAGCCATATAGAAAAGAACAAGACAAGACCATTTCACAATACAAAATTAAAAGTATAAGCACAGGAAGCAGTCCATAGGCAGAACTGTACATGCAGTGTAGTGTGGGGAATCACAGTGCTATTGTTCTACACCTTTAGACCTTCATTTCTGTCAGATCCTGATTCTGTCAGTAATCCTGAGAGTCGGTCGGTACGGTCCGCAGTACTGAGGAGAGAGCAGCTGTCTGATAAAACCCACATCAAGGGCATTACTTGCTGTGTGGGACAGGGATTGTACACCCTACATAGTGCACCAGTTTTTCATTTAACACTGTTTGGGTTTTAAGCATGGAACTTAGAAATAAATTTAACATTTTTAAAAACTAAACATAATCTGTTGATTAAACCTTTTTTAAATCCTAAAAACAGTCTCACCTTTTTTTGTGGGAGGTTTAGCCACAGACAGGCAAGTCTGGCGGTCATTATTTTTTGGGATGCATCTGGCCATGGCACAAGCAGAAGCCAAAATATTGTACCTAAAGCTGTCCTAATTCAGACTTTACTGGATTTACCATGAGACAAGTTTATCTCAAAGAATGTATGACCAGCTGTAGATGTTTATGTGCAGCAGGGTCTGTTAGCCAAAGAAATGCAAGAGGTTTCTAATAAGTCCAAATAGATGGTATACATAGAGAAATACAATTTCAGAGACAGGGCAAGCTGCCACTAACCCTTGGTTAAACCAGATGTGTATTAAAAAAAATCTGCACCAAGATCTTTTGGAAGTTCATGTATATGTTTATTACATTAAAACCACATTAATTGAAGGAAAATTCACAAAGCACTTATTCCAAAAAGTCCAGAATTTTCACACAACTTTTTAAGCCACTTTTCTCTAATGCTATACCAGGAGGCATCTCTGGAGTTGGTTATGAGTTCGGGTTGCTTGGGAAAATACATAAGAAATCTTAACATCCTGGCAACCTCTGATCTAATGATGAGCGAGATACGGCCTCCTGAAGGCATCAGAGTGAATCTGGGTAGTGTTGGAAGCTCTTGGCCCAACTCAGCTTCCACTGCAAACACTTTCACCAAAACCACGGTGATTTCCTTACGCTATTTCTAAGGAAGATAAGGTGGTCAGTCTGATATACTCTTTCCTTGTCCGACCTTCCCACTTTTATCACGTACCATCATTGTCACTCAGCAGGTAATTTTGAGCTGAATTCAGGAAGCACAATTTGCTGATAAAAAAAAAGTCAGGAGTAACATCTCTAGGATCAATGATCCACACTGTAAAAAATCCAACTAGATAAATGTTAATTGAATTAATTCTGTATTGTTGGCACAATGTCTTACAGTGGTATTTGTTGAGACAACAGGTAACATTGTGTTCTTAAAACACAGACTGAATAAACCAAAAAAAATCTAGTTGAGACAATAATTTACCTTTCCTGGGTCACATGATTTATAAGATATATTTCTTATAAGATTATAAAACCTTACTAATATCTTTTTTTTATCATAACTAGATATGAGGTGATGGATAGCCTTTTGGAGCTACTGGAGGACCGTGAACAAGCTGATGAAGTTGCTGTGGTGTTGAAGGTGACTGTGGTTCTTGATGTTCTTGAGTGACACAGCAGTTTTAGGCGTGGTGTTTGGTCAGGTCTGTGGTCTGAAAATTGAATTAGAGAAGGACTGGACATACACCAATGAAGCTATCCAAACAATTTTAATTGACAATTTTAATTGGACTTTAAAAGACACGCTCCCCTCAGATTCACATGCTGAGAAACAAACTTTTGTTGCCATAGACTCATTTTTTGTGTATGTTTTTCTGGGGAAAAAGTGTTATGATGGAATATACAGTGGTGTGAAAAACTATTTGCCCCCTTCCTGATTTCTTATTCTTTTGCATGTTTGTCACACAAAATGTTTCTGATCATCAAACACATTTAACTATTAGTCAAAGATAACCTAATTGAACACAAAATGCAGTTTTTAAATGATGGTTTTTATTATTTAGGGAGAAAAAAAATCCAAACCTACATGGCCCTGTGTGAAAAAGTAATTGCCCCCTGAACCTAATAACTGGTTGGGCCACCCTTAGCAGCAATAACTGCAATCAAGCGTTTGCGATAACTTGCAACGAGTCTTTTACAGCGCTCTGGAGGAATTTTGGCCCACTCATCTTTGCAGAATTGTTGTAATTCAGCTTTATTTGAGGGTTTTCTAGCATAAACCGCCTTTTTAAGGTCATGCCACAACATCTCAATAGGATTCAGGTCAGGACTTTGACTAGGCCACTCCAAAGTCTTCATTTTGTTTTTCTTCAGCCATTCAGAGGTGGATTTGCTGGTGTGTTTTGGGTCATTGTCCTGCTGCAGCACCCAAGATCGCTTCAGCTTGAGTTGACGAACAGATGGCCGGACATTCTCCTTCAGGATTTTTTGGTAGACAGTAGAATTCATGGTTCCATCTATCACAGCAAGTCTTCCAGGTCCTGAAGCAGCAAAACAACCCCAGACCATCACACTACCACCACCATATTTTACTGTTGGTATGATGTTCTTTTTCTGAAATGCTGTGTTAGTTTTACGCCAGATGTAATGGGACACGCACCTTCCAAAAAGTTCAATTTTTGTCTCGTCGGTCCACAAGGTATTTTCCCAAAAGTCTTGGCAATCATTGAGATGTTTTTTAGCAAAATTGAGACGAGCCTTAATGTTCTTTTTGCTTAAGTGGTTTGCGCTCTGGAAATCTGCCATGCAGGCCGTTTTTGCCCAGTGTCTTTCTTATGGTGGAGTCGTGAACACTGACCTTAATTGAGTCAAGTGAGGCCTGCAGTTCTTTAGATGTTGTCCTGGGGTCTTTTGTGGCCTCTCGGATGAGTTGTCTCTGCGCTCTTGGGGTAATTTTGGTCGGTCGGCCACTCCTGGGAAGGTTCACCACTGTTCCATGTTTTTGCCATTCGTGGATAATGGCTCTCACTGTGGTTCGCTGGAGTCCCAAAGCTTTAGAAATGGCTTTATAACCTTTACCAGACTGATCGATGTCAATTATTTTTGTTCTCATTTGTTCCTGAATTTCTTTGGATTTTGGCATGATGTCTAGCTTTTGAGGTGCTTTTGGTCTACTTCTCTGTGTCAGGTAGCTCCTATTTAAGTGATTTCTTGATTGAAACAGGTGTGGCAGTAATCAGGCCTGGGGGTGACTACAGAAATTGAACTGAGGTGTGATAAACCACAGTTAAGTTATTTTTTAACAAGGGGGGCAATCACTTTTTCACACAGGGCCATGTAGGTTTGGATTTTTTTTCTCCCTAAATAATGAAAACCATCATTTAAAAACTGCATTTTGTGTTTACTTGTGTTATCTTTGACTAATAGTTAAATGTGTTTGATGATCAGAAACATTTTGTGTGGTAAAACATGCAAAAGAATAAGAAATCAGGAAGGGGGCGAATAGTTTTTCACACCACTGTAAAATAATCAGTAACGTACTGATAAACATCTTGTGTTATCCAGGTATTTTATTGACCTTTATGCAAAATAGAACCTGTATTTTCTTGTTTTAGTCAGATCAATGTTTTAACTTCAACTAGTTTTGGAAGAATTCACACAGCTGTAAATTATGTGCCTTTAACACTGATGATCTTTTAGACATCCCAACTATATAAATGAAATGAACCACTAGCCCATGCTCCATGTGGAGATGCTTGCACTGCTTCAGGATGTCTAGTGTGAAATGAAGTGGCACCCCCATGCTGACTGGACTAATGGCCTGACAAAGTCAAACACAACTCTTTATAAAAATATCTAGCTAAGTGGAAGTGGCCACAAAGATGAGAGAGTTGGTGGATTCACCAGCAGAAATTTAACAGATGATGCTGTGGCTATCTAGCCAAGAGAAATATGCCATTAGAAGAGGTGTAATGTAACTAAGTTCATTTACTTTATTACTATACTAATGTGCAGTTTTCATGTATCTGTACTCTGTCCGTATTTGAAGATATTTTTTACTTTTACTTTACTACATCCTACAAGTATCTGTAATTTCTAATTTCACTGCATGGTGTTGCAATAAATAACCAGAGTAGTGCATTGTATTTGAAATGGTATTATCGCCATCTGCTGGCTATTATTTGTTGTAATTGTATACAGTAAAACCTCGAATTGCAAGTAACGCGGTTTGCGAGTGTTCCGCAAGACGAGCAAAGATTTCTAATAAATTTTGACCTGAAAAATAAGCAAGTCTTGGTTTACCAGCACCGAGTATCATGTATCACGCATGTGCTTTTTGTTTTGATGCCGAGCATCGCGTGATAACCTCTGAGCCAACATTTTTCCTTTCTCTTGTGCTGCGGAATTTCGGGTAATCGTCTCACCTGCTGGGTCTTAGTGCTCGTCTCTTACTGGTATAATCAACATCCGTGCGCCCATGTACTGTTTACTATAACACTGTGAGCGTGTGTGTAAAACATCTTTTATTTTGTGTTTGTAAGCACGTGTGTACAGCGCGCGTATACTGTTTCTTATACCACTGTTTCTTTCAGACTGTGTGAGCTTATGTGTGACCCCGTGTGTAATTTGACACCGTGCCGGTTCACACACACTCTTTCTCTCGCCTTTACTGTGTGAGTGTGTGTTTGTTTGTGTGTGTGTAAAGCACCCCCTCTCTGCTTCACACACACACACACACACACAAAGACACTAAGGGCGAGAGAGAGAGTGAATCGGCACGGTGTCAAATTATTTCCTATGGGTAAACGTGCTTTGGTTTACGAGTGTTTTGGAATACGAGTCAGCTTCCAGAATGAATTATGCTCGTAATCGAAGGTTTCACTATACTTTGCTTACCCTAGTCATGTAGCAGGTGTTTGAAATTAAAAGTGATGATGGTTGCAAATATTGATGGGAAGGTGATTTTAGTTTTTAGTTTTTTACCATGATTTGAAGGCTACAATGACCTTTGACAAGCTTAGTAGTTTCGATAAAAGCAGTAGCATATTTTTTTTTTATAAAATTATACTTATACCAGTATATTCTTTTATTTTTATAATTATACCAAAATCTTTTTGGCTTCTTGGATAGACAAAAGAAATGAGAAAACATAAATAAGACATCATAAGTACAGTAAGATGTACACCATCCCCCGAAAACACTCCCACTAAACTATTAAATTCATTCACTTACTCATCTTCTATACCGCTTAATCCTGTATTCAGGATCGCGGGGACCTGGAGCCTATCCCAGGAGACTTAGGGCATGAGGCGGGGTACACCCTGGACAGGGTGCCAATCCATCGCAGGGCAGACACACAGTGGTGTGAAAAACTATTTGCCCCCTTCCTGATTTCTTATTCTTTTGCATGTTTGTCACACAAAATGTTTCTGATCATCAAACACATTTAGCTACACAGGTAGCTTCCTGTTTTTCGTATTGTTCCCGCGAAAGTTCCTCGTTTGTTTGTATCGGGGTTTAGATTACATTACCTTTTCTTGTTTGTTCTAAATAACAACATTAACTAATTTTCAGGCTTTAATACTACTGGATTTTTGCCTTTTTCTGTTTGTTTGCTTTTTGCGCTTTTTCGGAGAACGCGCGTATCATCTGAGAACAACAAGCAGAATCCATCACCAAATAACTAATCAGGTACGTTATCATGTCTAATATTCAGCTTGTTCAGTGTGTAGAGTGCAGGATGTTTAGACATTCTTCCTCCGTCGTTAGTGGTAATTTTATTTGTGATAGGTGTGTGTTAGTGAGCACTCTGACGGAGAAGATATCAGCGTTAGAGGAGTGCATCCAGACTTTAGAGAGGGTTAGAGAGTGTGAGAGCAGCGTTATTCCTGTAGCGGACAGTCTGGGTGCCACAGGCGGAGATAACCAGCCCCCGACTCCGGCATTAGAGCCCTCACAGCGGGGTGAGTGGGTGACGACTCGGCGTCATACTCGTTCAGCCAAAGCTAACGCTAAGGCTAGCCCACCGGAGCACACCTCTTCTGCGCTTCACGTGTCCAACAGGTTTGCTCTCCTCAGTGATGCACCCGCTGAGAAACCTGAAAGAGCTCTGGTTATAGGAGACTATATAATGAGACGTGAAATTAGCTAGACCTTTAGGGGCGCCAGCGGCAGTGGTTAGGTGTATCCCGGGAGCCAGACCACCGGACATAGCAGGTAATCTTAGGGCTCTAGGACAGCACAGGTTCTCCAAGATAGTAGTACATGCTGGGGCTAACGATATACGCCTTCGTCAGTCAGAGGTTAGTAAGAATAACTTTATAGAGGTGTTTAAATTAGTGAAGGCGATGTCCGATGGAGTAGTATGCTCTGGTCCCATCCCAATGAGACGTGGTGACATAACTTACAGCAGGTTATGGTCACTGAACCGCTGGATGTCCAGGTGGTGCTCCGAAAACAACGTGGGCTTTATAGACAATTGGAAGACCTTTGAGGGCAAAGCTGGCCTGTTAGGGCGGGACGGTGTCCATCCCACTCGGGAAGGTGCTGCTCTCATTTCCTGTAGTATAGCTCATAGTCTCAGAAAAGGCCTAGTTAATCGGTGACAATCCAGAGCCCAGGCCAGGGAGCAGACAGACAGGCTAAACCAACCGTCTGCTAGCTGCAAAGAGTCGTCACCCAGGGTTCACTGTATTGAGACTGTGTCTGTTTCCCGAGCTAAAATCAAATTTAGAAAGACTCAAAAAGTCTGTTTTAATAATTTAATTAACATAGATATTACAAACTCAGATCATACTGAATGCGCAGCCGGCACCTCTGATCTGAAGCTAGGACTGTTAAATATTAGATCTCTCGCATCTAAAGCAGTTATTATTAACGAAACTATCACAGACCAGGAGTTTAATATATTATGTTTAACTGAAACCTGGATTAAACAGGACGAGTATGTAGCTCTAAATGAAGCTAGTCCTCCTGGATACAGCTACATACACCAGCCTCGGTTAACTGGTAGAGGAGGAGGCGTCGCAGTTATTTACAACGATAATCTGGCTATCGTACAAAAACACCGATTTAAATTTAATGCATTTGAAATTCTCTTTAGTAACATAAAGTCAGCTCAGACGATTCCGCTAATCATCATTTACAGACCTCTAGGGCCGTACTCTGAATTTCTCTGTGAATTTGCAGATTTCCTTTCAAACCTTGTCGTTTCTGTAGACAAAGCGTTAATTGCTGGAGATTTTAATATTCATTTTGAGAATCCAGAAGACCCTCTGAGAGCAGCATTTATGTCCATACTGGACTCAGTAGGAGTAAATCAGTGTGTAGTAGGGCCCACTCATAAAGCAGGTCACACTTTGGACTTAATATTATCCTTCGGATTGAGTATAAAAAAACATAATTACAATTCCACAGTCTGAAGTTATATCAGATCACTGTCTTGTCTCAATTAAAGTATCTCATAGTAATAATGTACGCACAGCACCGCGCTACCGCCTTAAACGTACATTCACATCAAATACCACACAGAGCTTTATCGATAATCTTCCAGAGTTATCAACTTTGATTGGATCGCCATCTGATTTCACAGAACTCGATCAAGCGACCGAATATCTAGAGTCAACACTTCGTCATAGCTTAGATAATGTAGCTCCAGTTAAAAGAAAAATGATTAGAGATAAGAAACTTGCTCCTTGGTATAACGATCACACACGCACTCTAAAACAAACCACTCGGAAATTAGAACGCAAATGGCGTCAAACTAAATTGTTAGTTTTCCAAATAGCATGAAAGGAGAGCATCCTGAACTATAGAAGAGCTCTCAGTGCTGCTAGGTCAATGTATCTCTCCACTCTTATAGAAAATAACAAAAATAATCCTAGATTTTTATTTAATACCATAGCTAAATTAACTAAAAACAAGACCACTGCAGAAATCTCCACAACAACAACATACAGTAGTGAGGATTTCATGAACTTTTTCAATAACAAAATCATAAATATTAGGCAAAAAATTCAGGCTTTAAAACCAGACAATTTAAGTGATACAGATGATAAATTAATCACATCACATCAGAACCTAGAATACTTTACTCCCCTTGAAGCGAGTAAACTAATTTCACTCATCTCCTCTTCAAAATCGTCAACCTGTGAATTAGATCCGATACCGACACATTTTCTCAAGCAGATAGTTCCAGCAATAACAGAACCCCTGTTAAAAGTAATTAACTGTTCACGCAGCAGTGGGTATGTTCCTAAATCCCTTAAATTAGCAGTTATTAAACCACTAATCAAAAAACCTGACCTTGACCCCTGTCAGCTTTCCAATTACAGGCCAATATCAAACCTCCCATTTATCTCTAAAATTCTGGAAAAGGTAGTATCACAACAGCTATGTTCATATCTACATAGGAATAGCATACATGAAGTGTATCAGTCAGGATTTAGGCCTCATCACAGCACAGAGACAGCACTTGTTAAAGTAGTAAATGACCTCCTAGTGGCCTCTGATCAGGGTTGTGTCACTATACTTGTGTTACTCGACCTCAGTGCAGCTTTTGACACTATTGATCATAATATTCTCCTTTACAGATTAGAAAATGTAGTAGGAATTAAGGGAACGGCCCTCTTGTGGCTCAGATCCTATTTGACTGATCGTTATCAGTTTGTAGACTTAGATGGTGACCATTCCTCATGTTCTCAAGTTGAGTTTGGTGTTCCACAGGATTCTGTTTTAGGCCCACTGCTTTTTTCCCTTTACATGCTTCCTCTAGGCAACATAATTCGTAAACATGGTATTAGTTTTCATTGTTATGCTGATGACACACAAGTATACGTTTCAGCAAAACCAGATGAGAAAAACCAGCTTACTAAAGTTGAGCAATGTGTGCAGGACATAAGAGATTGGATGCTAATTAATTTCCTTCTGCTTAATCCTGATAAGAGAGAAGTTCTAGTCATAGGACCACAAGCAGCTAGAAGTAAGCTTTCTGATCACAATGTGATTTTAAATGGCCTTTCTGTTCCATCAAGTGCAACAGTAAAAGACCTCAGTGTGATTATAGATTCAAGCCTTTCATTTGAAGCACATGTAGATAATATTACCAAGATAGCATTCTTTCACCTCAGAAATATTGCCAAGATAAGAAATATATTGTTACTAAAGGATGCAGAAAAACTAGTTCATGCTTTTATCACGTCTAGGTTGGATTATTGTAACGCCTTACTGTCTGGTTGTTCAACTAGGTGCTTAAACAAGCTTCAATTAGTCCAGAATGCAGCAGCGAGAGTCCTCACTCGAACCAGAAGATATGAGCACATCACCCCTATCTTATCTACATTGCACTGGCTTCCTGTGAAATTTCGCATCGATTTTAAAATACTACTCATACATATAAAGCATTAAATGGTCTCGCGCCGCAGTATCTGAGTGAACTGCTAGTGTCTTACAATCCGCCACGCCTACTTCGATCAAAGGATGCAGGCTGCTTGTCAGTACCGCGTATTATTAAAACTACAGCAGGGGGCAGAGCTTTTTCTTACAAAGCCCCAAAGTTATGGAATAGTCTTCCAAATAGTGTTCGGGACTCAGACACAGTCTCAGTGTTTAAGTCCAGGCTAAAAACCTATTTATTTAGCCAAGCATTTTTATAAATAGATTAGCCTTAGGTAAAGGAGAAGATCTGGGGGACTCATGGACGTAGAGTATTAGGTGAACTGGTATGTTTGGATGCTGTTTTCCCCACTCTCATTGATCACTCAGGTTTGTTGACGGTGAGGTGATTGGTTGCCTTACATCTCTGGAAGCCCTCATGTTTGTGTTTCCTTCTGGCTCTCCCTTTTTAGTTATGCTGTCATAGTTAGTCCTGCCGGAGTCTCTGCTTGCACTCTGCACTAAATATACATTCACTTTTTACATTGTTCGACTGTGACCATACCTAACTGTTATTTCTCCATCTCTTTGCTCTCTCCTTTTCTGCTCTCTCCTCTCTCTCTCTCTCCCTCTCTCCTTTTTCCTCTACCTATCTCTCTGTCGAGCTATACATGTCGCTCCTGAGCTGCCAGTGATCCAGACCCTCCTCTGCCCGCTGGACCTCTCTAACTCATCCTGGAGTCCTGCTTCTGGTTGGAGATCTCATCACATGGATGCCCCCGTGTGGTCTGCCTGGAATGCGTGTGGTGACTGGGGTTGGTTCCACTTTTCCATGAAGGTGGGCCTGTCCTCGACTGATGCAGACAGCTGTTCTCCGAGGACCTGTGACTTCAGTCGCTCAATAGTTCAGGACTGAAATTTTTCACAGTCTACCTGAGCCTCCAGGAACAAACTGGACTTTAATCTTACACATCTCCTCTTATATTGAACTTCTAATCTCGCATATTATTATGCACATCAATCCCTGCTATCTGTTTTCACCCAGATGAGGATGGGTTCCCTGTTGAGTCTGGTTCCTCTCAAGGTTTCTTCCTATTACCATCTCAGGGAGTTTTTCCTTGCCACTGTCGCCGTCGTCCTAGGCTTGCTCATCAGGGACAATTAGGGACAATCATATCATTTTGATTCATACACATTCACATTTCATACAAACTTAGTTCTTTTGATTGTGTAAAGCTGCTTTGTGATGATGTAAATCGTTAAAAGCACTATACAAATAAAATTGAATTGAATTGAATTGAAAATTTAACTATTAGTCAAAGATAACACAAGTAAACACAAAATGCAATTTTTAAATGATGGTTTTTATTATTTAGGGAGAAAGAAAATCCAAACCTACATGACCCTGTTTGAAAAAGTAATTGCCCCCTGAACCTAATAACTGGTTGGGCCACCCTTAGCAGCAATAACTGCAATCAAGCGTTTGCGATAACTTGCAACGAGTCTTTTACAGCGCTCTGGAGGAATTTTGGCCCACTCATCTTTGCAGAATTGTTGTAATTCAGCTTTATTTAAGGGCTTTCTAGCATGAACTGCCTTTTTAAGGTCATGCCACAACATCTCAATCTTTGACTAGGCCACTCCAAAGTTTTCATTTTGTTTTTCTTCAGCCATTCAGAGGTGGATTTGCTGGTGTGTTTTTGGTCATTGTCCTGCTGCAGCACCCAAGATCGCTTCAGCTTGAGTTGACGAACAGATGGCCGGACATTCTCCTTCAGGATTTTTTGGTAGACAGTAGAATTCATGGTTCCATCTATCACAGCAAGCCTTCCAGGTCCTAAAGCAGCAAAACAACCCCAGACCATCACACTACCACCACCATATTTTACTGTTGGTATGATGTTCTTTTTCTGAAATGCTGTGTTACTTTCACGCGAGATGTAACGGGACACGCACCTTCCAAAAAGTTCAACTTTTGTCTCGTCGGTCCACAAGGTATTTTCCCAAAAGTCTTGGCAATCATTGAGATGTTTTTTAGCAAAATTGAGACCAGCCTTAATATTCTTTTTGCTTAAAAGGAATATTAAGGTTTGCGCCTTGGAAATCTGCCATGCAGGCCGTTTTTGCCCAGTCTCTTTCTTATGGTGGAGTCGTGAACACTGACCTTAATTGAGGCAAGTGAGGCCTGCAGTTCTTTAGATGTTGTCCTGGGGTCTTTTGTGGCCTCTCGGATGAGTTGTCTCTGCGCTCTTGGGGTAATTTTAGTCGGTCGGCCACTCCTGGGAAGGTTCACCACTGTTCCATGTTTTTGCAATTTGTGGATGATGGCTCTCACTGTGGTTCGCTGGAGTCCCAAAGCTTTAGAAATGGCTTTATAACCTTTACCAGACTGATAGATCTCAATTACTTTTGTTCTCATTTGTTCCTTTGGATCTTGGCATGATGTCTAGATTTTGAGGTGCTTTTGGTCTACTTCTCTGTGTCAGGTAGCTCCTATTTAAGTGATTTCTTGATTGAAACAGGTGTGGCAGTAATCAGGCCTGGGGGTGACTACAGAAATTGAACTCAGGTGTGATAAACCACAGTTAAGTTATTTTTTAACAAGGGGGGCAATCACTTTTTCACACAGGGCCATGTAGGTTTTGATTTTTTTTTCTCCCTAAATAATAAAAACCATCATTTAAAAACTGCATTTTGTGTTCAATTATGTTATCTTTGACTAATAGGTAATGGTTTTTGATGAGCAGAAACATTAAAGTGTGACAAACATGCAAAAGAATAAGAAATCAGGAAGGGGGCAAATAGTTTTTCACACCACTGTATACTTACACACCCTGGGCAATTTTGGGAACGCCAATTAGCCTAACCTGCATATCTTTGGACTGTGGGAGGTAACCAGATTACCCGGAGGAAACCCACCAAGCATGAGAAGAACATGCAAACTCACAGCACACAGAGACAAGACTGGAGCCTGGCTGGAAATGGAACCCGGACCCTGGAGGTGCAAGGCAACAGTGCTAACCACTACACCACGGTGCCGCCTCTATTAAATTCAATTCAGTTTTATTTGTATAGCGCTTTTAACAATTGTCATTGTCACAAAGGAGCTTTACACAATCAAAAGAATTATTTAAGTTTGTATGAAATGTAAACGTGTATGAATCAAAATGATAAGACTGTCCCTGATGAGCAAGCTGAGGATGACGGCAACAGTGGCAAGGAAAAACTCCCTGAGAGGGTAATAGGTAGAAACCTTGAAATGAACCAGACCCAACAGGGAACCCATCCTCATCTGGGAGAAACAGATAGCAGGAATTGATTTGCATCAAACTGAAGTTCAGTATATGTGTTTAAGTTAATATGAACTCCAGTTTGTTATTGGAGGCTTAGGTAGACTGTAGAAAACTCCAGTCCTGAACTATCGAGCGACTGCAGCCATGACTCCTCAGAGAACAGCATCTGCATCAGCCGAGAACAGGACTGTCTTTGGGGTGAAGTGTAACCATCCCCAGTCACCACATGCATTCCAGACAGACCACACAGGCATCCATGCGATAAGATTTTAAGTGGCAGACCACAGGCAGTAAGGATGGGCAGACATGCCTGCCTCACTCTCAGCACTGGAGCCCTCCAGGGTAGTGTTCTGAACCCCCTGCTGTACTCATTGTACACCTACGACTGCATAGCCACTACGGACGCCACCACCATTAGCCCAGTGGAGACAGTGGACAGCTTCCGTTACCTCGGTGTTCACATCACACAGGACCTGTCATGGTCCTGTCACATCAACACTGTGGTGAAAAAGGCCTGTCAGCGTCTCTACCACCCCAGGCGCTTGAGAGACTTTAGACTGCCCTCCAAGGTGCTCAGGAATTTCTACTTCTGCACCATAGAGAGCATCCTGATGGGAAACACTTTAACCTGGTTCGGGAACAGCAACATGCAGGACAGACGAGCTCTACAGAGGGCTGAGCGCACCATCCGCACGAGCTCCCTGACCTGCACTCAATCTACAGCAAGCAGTGCTGAATCAAGGCCAGGAAGATCGTGAAGGACCTCAGCCACCCCAACAATGGACTGTTCTCTCTTTTGCGGTCAGGAAAGCGATTCCGCTCCATGAAGACCAACATATAGAGACTGAGGAGGAGCTTCTTCCCGCAGGCGATACCGTGTCTCAACCAGATTAACACACAGGACTAATCATCTCCGTGTTTTTGGAACATTGCACAGAAATGGACACTCATGGACATTATTCATTGCACACCCCAATACACTGTAGACCGGACAATCATGGACATAGCACATTTGCACACACATTGCAACATTTGCACACACGCTCATTTGCACATTTCTGGACATTTTTTTATTTATTCCACTTTTTATTCGCATTCAATTTTATTTTGTCTTGTACAGGTTTTATATTTTAATCTACCTTTTTATAGTTAATCTATTTGTTTATTTCTTGCTTCTTTTCTATTTCTCTCTTATTTCTTGTTAATTGTTTTAAAAAAAAAATTCTTAATTTTTTTTATTTTGATTTAAATTACAGTGGAACCTCGAATTACGAGCATAATTCGTTCCGGAAGTGGGCTCGTATTTTAAAACACTCGTAAACCAAATTTAATTTTCCCATAAAAAATAATGGAAACTTAAATTATTATTATTAGCCCAAAAAAATAAATACATAAAAATAATTAATACAAAATATTAAGTAAAAATAAAACAAATTAACCTGCCCATTACCTTTTAAAAAAGTAAAAAATAAATCCCGGCAGATAAGCGTTTCCCATTGTGCACGCAGGTGCTGTGTACAGTATGTGCATGTGTGAGGCTAGAGTAAGTGGAGACTCTTGCTTTCAGCCCCTCCTGTCTCTCTTTCCTCATCTTAAACATTAAAACTTTCTTCTCTCGTTTAAACACACTCACACACACATCAACGGAAAGACTATTGTTCTCATCTAAATTATTAAAGCTTCTCCGCTTTTGTTTATGTTGCTCGTGACAGCGTAACAGCCCGTTAATTCATGCTCGTATAATGATGAGATGGACAAACTGCTCGATGCCCGTTCGCACCTAAATCCAACAAAAAAAACTACTGAAGAACAAAACTCAGGCTCTATATCCTAACTTAAATCTCACATTTGCGTTCACGCACACCGGACTGCATTACCCACAATGCATCTCCCGCACTGGACTACACTTCCGTAAACAGAGGTCATAAATCAACGTCTCTCTCCCGCTACACTGTTTTATCTAAAAAAAAAAACAATAAACATCGTGCAAGCAATGACACTCGTGTGAGCGCAAACTAACAGAATCACTGCTGTAAAGTAAAACAAACAAACAAATGACCCAGCACCTCACCTCTGAAAAGATTTGCGACAGAGTTTCTCCGGAGAGCAGAGTGTGTGTCTCTTGCCTTCATTTCTGTGCGCGCGTGTGTGTGTTTGTGAATGAGGGTTTTTCACACACACACACACACGCACACACACAGCCGGCACAGTGTCTAATTATGCTCGCGCGCACACACACACACGCACACACACATTAAAAATAGATTTTTAACCTCTGTATTAAGAATATCTTTTGCCTTACTCACGTGCACACACGTGTGTTATAAGAAACAGTACACACGCTGTACACACGCGCTTCCGAACACATAATAAAATATGTTTCACACACACGTAGTCACAGTGTTATAGTAAACAGTACACGTGTGCACAGATGTTGATTATACCAGTAAGAGACGAGCACTAAGACCCAGCAGGGGAGACGATTCCGCAGCGCAAGAGAGAGAAAAACCGTTGGCTCAGTTGTGATGACGCGACGCTTGGTGTCAAAACAAGAAGCGCATGCGTTATACATGATACTCGGAGCTCGTAAACCACAACAACGCTCGTTTTTTAAGTAAAAATTTATTAAAAATCTTTGCTCGTCTTCCGGAACACTCGTAAACAGTGGGCCAAAAACTGAACCCTGTGGAACACCAAATTCATGCAGAATAGTCACCATTTAAATCTACAAACTGATAACGATCAGTCAAACAGGATCTGAGCCAGGAGAGGGCCGTTCCCTTCATTCCTACAGCATTTTCTAATCTGCAAAGGAGAATATTATTATCAATGGTGTCAGAAGCTGCACTGAGGTCAAGGAACACAAATATAGTGACATAACCCTGATCAGAGGCCAATAGGAGGTCATTACTACTTTAACAAGTGCTCTCTCCATGCTGTTATGAGTCCAACTGATACAGTTTGTTTATGCTATTTCTATGTAAATGTGAACATAGCTGCTGTGAAACTATATTTTCCAGATTCTTAGACATAACGGGGAGGTTTGATACTACACCATTGCATGGACATTAAGTTTAACCTATAAACCCTATCCCTTAAACCATAGTCTCAGACCATGTTAATATACCACCTAAACTTAAAATCTAAACCTTACTGTACCTATGAGGTCTATAATACTGAGGTTAATCAGTAACCAATACTATTTACTCCTTTACTCCTGATCTTTACTCCAAACTAGAATCTTTGGCACTATATCAGTATAGAATCAATAAAAGAAAAAGCCTATTCTTGATTACCAGTATTTAAACTTTAACCTTAATAATGACATTAACCCTAATTATTCCATAAACTCTTATTCTAATGCCATCCTAATATCTTATCCACACTGCACTGAGCTGCCAGTGATCCAGACCCTCTCTGTCCTCTGGACCTGTCTGACTCGTCCTAGTGTCCACCTTCTGGTTGGAGATCTCATCACATGAATGCCTCGTGTGGTCTGTCTGGGATGCGTGTGGTGTCTGGGGACGGTTCCTCTTCACCATAAAGACGGTCCTGTCCTCGGCTGATACAGACAGCTGTTCTCTGAGGACTCGTGACTGCAGTCACTCCATAGTTCAGGACTGGAGTTTCCTACAGTCTCCCTGAGTCTCCAATAACCAACTGGACTCCATATGAACTTCTCCACATCTCCTGTTCTACTGAACTTCCAGCCTCCTAACACACAGTATGAGTGCAGATCAATCCCTGCTATCCGTTATCACCCAGATGAGGATGGGTTCCCTGTTGAGTCTGGTTCCTCTCAAGGTTTCCTCCTATTACCATCTCAGGGAGTTTTTCCCTCAGCACCGTCACCCTCTGTATAAAAATAAATATTGAATTAATGCTAATTCTTCTAGCAACATTTCTAAAAATCCTAACACCTGACCCCTAACCCTGGCAGTCACACTGTGTGTTTCTGTTACTGTGTATATTCTGCTAATTATTATTTGTTTTCCAGCACTAACACTTAAAATCAAACAACACTCCATGTTGCAGTTTATGAATGTGTGTGTGTGTGTGTGTGTGTGTGTGTGTGTGTGTCGCCTCAAGTCCAGTTTTACATGGAGCACTCGTTTCTTTCTAAGAAGCTTAAATCAGAATCAGAAACTTGGTGATGTGTTTAGAAACTTTTATCATGAACTCACTGCACACACACACACACACACACACAGAGTCCAAACCCACTGAGCCAAACTGCCTCAGACTTTAAGAGGCTTACCATTTTGTACAAAATCCACACACACCCACACACACACAAACACACACAAACACACACACACACAAAACCAATATCCATAAACATCAGTGATTTAGTGTCACATTTGTTAGCTTGTGATTTAAGAGACCCAGTTATTAACCCAGCCCCCCCACCACACACACACACACACACACACACAACCCTTTTAAGGATTGTTTATTTTTCGTTTCTAATCCAGATGAATGTGAGTTCTTTTTCCTACTACAGTTCTTGAAGGAAATTCAAGTGCTTAAAAAAGCTGAACCGAGGGAAGTTTAAACAGAACTCAGAAACTGGTTGTGAAGTAAACGCTCCTGAGAGTGAAATCCAGCAGGTTACTGAACTGTCTGCGACCAATATGCAGTGTTTGACCTGGTTTGTTTCTGATTCTGATTTCTAGCCCACTGGTATCACTCACCAGACCCTGAAGGATGTGTGTGGGCTGAGCAAAACAAACTGGTTAAATAAAAAAACTAATCATAATCTGTTGATAATAAATGGTGTTTGTCGATCTGGTGTATAAAAGTGATATCACACTTCAGGTGATGCTGTTGTACTCAATATAAAAATAAAAAAAAAATCAAATTTTATTTGTCACATACACAGTACGATATGCAGTGAAATGCTTATACGACCGCCAGTGACCTTAAAGAGAATTAAAGCTTATAGGTAAGAAATAAATATGAATAAAAGAAATACAATAGAAAATAAATTTAACTAGGATAAAAATAGAAATAAAATAGAACAATATGTTCGCTATATTAGAATGTACAATAGAACATTCTAATATAGCGAATATAGAAAACAATATGTATACATATAAATTTGTAAAAATTTAGAAATTTGATGTAAAAAAGACTGAGGGTGTTCAAATATGCATAAAAAGTGTCTTATTAAAGTGTCTTGTGTAATAGTCCAGAATGAAAACATAAATACTGTATGTAAGTGTAGGTGTGTGTGAATGTGTCCATAGTGTCTATGATTGTCCAGTCAATTTTGGATGTTAGAAAGATGATATTAGTCCTGTGTTGGGTGGTTGAGAGACCTTATCGCCTGCGGGAAGAAGTTCCTCCTCAGTCTCTCTGTGTTGGCCTTCAGGGAGCGGAATCGCTTCCCAAACCGCAACAGAGAGAACAGTCCGTTATTGGGGTGGCTGAGGTCCTTCACGATCTTCCTGGCCTTGGTCCAGCACCGCTTGCTGTAGATCAAGTGCAGGTCAGGGAGCTCGGTGCGGATGGTGGGATTCTCTCCACTGGGCTTCTGTTGGTGATGGGGGTCTGGTAGTTCCTCTCCTGCTTAGTGCTGAATCTACTATCAGCTCCTTTGTCTTGCTGACGTTCAGAAGGAGATTGTTCCTCTGGCACCAGTTCTCCAGATTTTAAATCTTCTCTAGGTAGGCCGTCTCATCATTGTTTGTGATTAGGCCCACCACAACAGTATCAGCAGCAAATTTGATGACGGCGGTAGAGTTGGTAGTGGCCACGCAGTTGTAGGTGTACAAAGAGTACAGCAGGGGGCTCAGAACACAACCCTGGGGGGCTCCAGTGCTGAGAGTGAGTGAGGCTGAGACATGTCCGCCCATCCTTACTGTCTGTGGTCTGCCAGTCAGAAAATTGGAGATCCACTGACACATGGATGAGCTGAGTCCCAGGTGCTCCAGCTTGGTGGTGAGTGTGGAGGGAATTATGGTATTAAATGCAGAGCTGTAGTCGATGAAGAGCATTTTAACATATTTCCCCCCAAGTGTCCAGGTGAGTGAGTGATGTGTGTGAGAGATTGCATCGTCTGTGGAGCGGTTCGAGCGGTATGCAAACTGTAGTGGGTCCAGTGTGTCGGGTAGTGAAGAAATGATGAAGTCTCTGACCAGGCGTTTAAAGCACTTCATCACTACTGAGGTGAGGGCTAATCGTTGAGGGAAGCAGGATGAGGCATCAGCACGGCCGTGATATCTTCAGTACTCGAGCTGCGCCCCCCATGGTTACAATCGCATCACAGCCGTGCTGATATTCAGTACAACAGCACATCGTCTAATGTGATATCACTTTATTATGTTATAGCATAATTTAAGTGAGCTACTGCTCTAAACACTGGCATAACTGCTTCCTTTTTCCATTACTTTTGTCCTAAAATTGTTTCATTTATTTAGTTTATGTTGAGTAAATTAATAATCACACATTACACACTCTCTATAACAGAGTTTGACTCTGAAAGGGAAATAGTGTGGGTGTGTGTGTGTGTGTGTGTACGTTGTAATCCCCAGCACACACACTGAGCGCCTGATAACAGCTTTTCGATCCAATCACATCATCTCCTCTACCCTGTCATTATCTGTCATTCGTGAAAATCTTCACTGCAATCTCTCTGAGCCTATTGTGGATGAAATAGAGGTGAACACACACACACACACACAGACACATACACAAACACACACACAGAGTACAGTTTCATTCAATTTTATGTCTGTGTTCAGCTCTCAGTAAGGGAGCTCTGTATAAAGTCTATAAAATCTCTCTCTGAGCCACAAAAACACATTACCATCCATCATATCATAAAAGTGATGTATACACTAAAGTGGGGAGTGTTATGGTGTGTATGGGGGGAAGAGAGACTCCTCAAACCCGTTAACCCAAATATTTCTCTATAACGCCCAGCTTACCTCAGAGCAACACATGAGCAATTTTATTACTGAAAACATCAAAGTAGCAGAAAAACTAAAATCCACATCAACAAACACAGCAACACAACATCACAAATCTGCACACGGACAGCGTCAGAACGGATGGATAGGCGGACTAATGGATAAATGGAGGCCGAATTCATAAATGCATACATGGATGGTGGAGGGATGGATGGACAAGAAATAGATGGGTTGGCTTATAAAACGATGGATGAGTAATTCAACTGTGCAGTATTAAACTCACTCGTGTGTAGTTTTAAACCCGTGTGAGGTATTAAACTCATTTGTGTATCTTAAACCTCACCATGTGTAGTATTAATCTCATCCAAGTTTGGTAGTAAACCTGACTTGTGTGTCATATTAAACCTGCGTGTAGTTCACAGCTCCTCACCTGATCAGTAGAACCCTTCATGATGAGGGTTCTCTATAACTCCCTGAGCTTTTAACCCTCCAGCATGGCTGCAGTCTAATAAAGTTTTACACGCTGATGTAAACCTCTCTGACGTTGCTGTAAATAAGTTGCAGGTAAATGTTTCTTTTCTGTAAGAGAGGGTTGGTTGTGAAGGTGAATTGCTTTTTTATTTGACAATAAAACCCTGAAGCCTTGACATCTGGAACTTTTTGTACTAACCTGGTTTAAAGTGCTATCCCATAATGTCCTATGCCTACGTATCCAGAGGAACTCATAGGGGAACTCTGCAGTCTCCATCAGGAACGCCTCCTCACGCTGGTTTCAGCGGGTCAGAGACTAAAAACACCATCACTCATTAATCATTACGATCACAGTGCTAATTAAAGTGTTGGGTCCTGAAATGTGATGTGAATGGAACATGGCCTCAGACTGCCAGGTGAAGTCTGTTCCCCATCCCTCGTGCCAGAACAAAGAAGATGCTCGATGTACGGCTTCCTCGTCAAGTCTATTGACTTCACCACATCAAGTGTCTTTTTTGCACTTCACCTCCTGAAGTGTAAACTTCTCGCCCTGTGGCTTTTCTGCTCTTCTAATGAAAAATTAGTGTCTGAGGTGGAGTGTCCACTGATCTGGATGAGAATATCTCCTAATGGAAGCTTTTAAATCCTAATCATGAGCTGCAGGGTTTAATGATGGGGTTTGTCACTTTCTCGCATAGCCAAAGGTTAAAAGCTAATCACTTCACATCGTAATGGAGTTTAAATAAATAATAAACATTTTGATAAACAAAATTAATAACTAGCTAAATGAATAAATAAATAAATAAATAAATAAATAAGCACCATTAAAGGATTATGCCTCAAAGAGAAAACTCAATAATGAAATTTTTTTTTGGAAGATTAAAATAGTTTTTTTTAAAATAAAATTTGCTTGACTGGGGTCAATTAAAGATCTTAGAGGTCTTAGTGTGTGTTGACTCTGTTGTACTGAATATCGGTGTGGCTGGGATGTAGTCGTCGCCATGAGGGTGCAGCGTAAGTACTGAAGATATCACAGCCATGCTGGTATTGAGTACAACAGCACGACCTTAAGTGTGATCTCGCTTTTATGCAACAGTTCTACAAACACCATTTATTATTGTCAGGAATGATGTGGAGGAGAAAACATAGGGAAAACATGGGCAAGCAGGAAGCATAGTGTTCTCATTTTCCCTGTTGAGCAAGCCAAGGGTGAAGGTGACAGAGCTGAGGGAAAAACTCCCTGAGATGGTAATAGGAAGAAACCTTAAAAGGAAACAGACTCAACAGGGAACCCATCCTCATCTGGTGTTAACAGATAGCAGGGATTGATCTGCACTCATACTGTGTGTTAGAAGGCTGGAAGTTCAGGAGATCAAATTCAAATTTTATTTGTCACATACACAGTCATACACAGTACAATATGTAGTGAAATGCTTACAGTTACTCACGCAGAATGTCTATGACTGCCATGCACTCTGTCGCGGCAAACGGCAACAGCCAAAATTAATCAGTCGCAATTCAAAATAATTTGTGAAATGACCGCCAGATGGCGCAAGGAGACATTTTGCAAACGGCTGCAATTAATTTTGTTTAGACAGACTCTCTGTTTCTCTCTGTCTATTGTTATTGTTATTATTAATGAAAATAGCACAAACAACAGCTCAAGGGCTTGTAAAAAAATTTTCATTTTTAATGGTAAAAATGTCAATTTTGGAGTCAGTGGTCCGAGCACAACGTAATGATCTTTGTATGATAAAATGACTCAGGGCATGACTCTACAAGAGACGCTTCAGTTTCAAATAATCATTTAACGCTGAACCCAAAACAGCAAAAGAACATGATAATAACAATTTAAAGAAGAACATTCATCTTGATTTTAGCTGTTTATGTTAAGCATTGAATAATTATTTAATTAATAATAATTAAACCTGCTCACATCGCGCGCTTTCACTTAAAAAAATGCAGTGTTTAATCAGCAAGTATATGTCGCCTCTCTTTATGAAACAATATGAGCTCGTGTCGGCTCATATTGGGAGCATTTTGATCAAAGGCTAGATTAGAAGGGGAAAAGTAAAAGTGTCTACAAACAACATAGCACAATGCATGTGTGTGAATGGCCGAAATGTGGTTGTGAATTAATCTTTTAGTGAATGTAAAATGTTCGCGTGAACCCGCGGCGCCGATATGAGAGATTTATAAGAGATTTCTCTTTCCCAGAAATATAGCAAACACACATTTATACGTGTTAAATAAGCGCTGTCTTTGCGGTGCTGTGCGAAACACACACCGATGTGAGCCGCCGTATCTCAGTCATAATATACAAATATGTTTTAGCTGTGTAGTGGACCGCGCGCGCACAACCTCTCGCGGGTGAGCCTCTGAATACGCCGTTTTACCGGGGGTGAGGATAAGAAACACCGCACCGGTAGAACTAGACTAATGATTATGAATGCGTCGGGGAAAACAGCAAGGAAACTGACTGGCCATTTTAATAATTCATTGATAAGTTGATGTCTTTTCGTTTCGGCTGTGAGTGGATGCCCTGTAGTAATCCAAGTTTCATACGAATTACATAAGCTGATTTTTCCCCCCATTAGTTTATATAAAAGCAGACATTTTGCTTTCTGTAAGTATATATTTTTCACGTCTGTGGGGCGAGTATACACGGAGTTTCGGTTTATTTTCTGACGAGCTCAAGTTCACAGAAACCGATACAGAATAACGCTGTATCCCTGTTTGCTTTTATTATTTTACAACATCATAATGTTTTGTCGTCATTGTGCGTGCACTTAAATAAAAGTGAAGTCTTATAAAGGCTATGTAGCTTATATAGGTTTATTATATAGTTTTTGCCCATTAATCTGACAACACCTGTGACTCACCCACGTTTTCTGATACACACAGCCAGAGTTTTCTGGCTACGCGAGTGTTACACATGATAAAATATAAAGGCTCACTGTGTTAACATTTACTTTGCTTAAATTCGATGGAACTAAGAAACCCCTATATTTAAGTTCTAAATTTGTACTGTAATTTTAGTACTGTGATGATAAATTCGTTTAATGTTTCACTTGTATTTTATAAGGTTTTTGCCGGCAGTGATACAGCACAACGGGGGTGCTGGGATGTGAAAATGTAATTTGTTAAAATGTTTTTATTATTTATTAAAGAACATTATGATGATCATAACAGCCTACTGCATTTAATTCTTATAATAACGCAAAAACACATCGACATCTGCTGACGCAGTAGCACGGCCTGACAATGTTTTAATTTTTATGGTAATTTATTTTCATTTATTTTAGTTAATAAATCTACTACAAATTTTAAGAACACAAAATATAAAATGACAAAAAACATACATGCGTAGATTTTCTAATTACACATGATAAAGTCTAAAGGCTCACTGTGTTAATATTTACATTGCTTAAATTCGATCCTAATAAGATTTAATTTAATTTAAATTCTACATTTGTACTGTAATTTTAATACTGTGATGAATTTGTTTAACTACAACGTTTCACTTGATTTTATCCGCTACTATGTGCAGCTCTAACGGAGTGCATGCCAGAGGAGTCAGTCTATAGTTATATAGCGCCACTCAGCGGTAGAAGCCAGCAAATGCACAAACCCAAACGTCGCCACCGTGAGGCGTGACGGTAAAACCAGAATACCGCATGAGTAACATCTGTACATGACTGCCAGTGACCTTAAAAATAAAAGCTTAAACATAAGAGATAAATATGAATAAAAGAAATACGTTAGAAGATAAAATTAACTATTAAAATATACTGTACAAATAAGAACAAATATCAATATAATAATATAGAAATATAAAAAGAAGAAAATAGAAATTTGTCCAAATCAGAAATGTAAAAATGACTGAGGCAGGCAAATATGCATGAAAGTGACTTCTTAAAGTGACTTGTTATTAAAGTGATTTGTGCAGTGGTCCATAAATAAAAAATATGAATATATAGTGCAAAAGTGTGCATGAATGTGTCCATAGTCCTTAGATGTCTAAGGTAACATGGAGCCCAGTTCAGTTCAGCACTGGCAAGTGAGAGGAGATACATTCTCCTGATTAAACTAAAGGGTTCTAGAAGACAGGAGCCGTCTGGACGTATCCTCGTCTGGATACAGGATATAGAAGGTGTTACCACAGAAGGCATGAGGAAGCACAGTGAGGGGTCTGTTCTTATAGCACAGGAATCTTCTTATTAGATCACAGTGTCTTACAATATTATAAAATCTTACACTGTCCCACCGAAAAGTCATACACACACACACACACACACACACACACAGTGTGGAAATATCTTTACGAGTGTTTAATCCAGTCATTGTATCCATGGCAGTCAGGTATTTTAAAGATCGGGTCAATTTAGAGATTTAAACATTTCCACTGTTCTTTCAAGACTGGACTACTGCAACTCACTCCTGGCAGGCCTGCCTCTGTCCACGATTCGTATTCTGCAGCCGATCCAGAATGCAGCAGCTCATCTGGTTTTCAACCTTTCCAAGTTCTCCCACACCACCCCACTCCTCCGCTCCCTCCACTGGCTTCCTGTAGCTGCTGCATCATATTCAAAACCCTGATGCTCGTCTACAAAGATAAAAACAGCCCAGCACCCACTTACCTCTCTAATCACACCACGCACTGCACCACGTCCTCTCAGATCCTTCAGCACTACTCGCCTCATCCCACCATCTCTCAGGGATCAAGGAAGACATTCATCCAGGCTCTTTTCTGTTCTGGCACCAAGGTGGTGGAATGAACTTCTCTAGATGTCCATACAGAGTCCTTGACAATCTTTGAATGACGACTTAAGACTCTTTCTTCAATACTTCTTCATTACTTGGACTAATCCCCCATACCCCGGGTTTTATTGATGGCACATAGTTAGTAACCTAGTAACTAACTCAGTGTAAGCATCTACCCAATGATGTCAAAGTTAAAGCACTTTTGTAAGTCGCTCTGTAATATCACACTGATTATTTAAAGAGGACAAAACTATAACTTTATCCTGAAAGCTGGTTCTGAAAGGAATAAAAGCACAGCTGCTATGGACTGGGTGTTTAGACGGATCTGTGTTTTCTCACCCAATCTGTGTTTGTGTGTGTGTTACTGGAAATGTTTTCTGGTCTGAAAATTTGAAATGTAAGAAATGTGCACAGTACAAATTAACTAGTGACAGTCACACACTGGTACAAAATGATAAACGTTGTACTCTCTTGTGAAGCTTAATGCTTTTCTTATGGCAGAACCGGTTGCTACAATCCCAGCAGGTGGTTGTCTGACTCCGCGGTCTGACGCATGAACCATGGCTTTACCTGCAGATGTAATTTGACCTTTCAATATGGTGGTGCTGTTTGATCATTGGTGCTAGGATGGTAGAATGGTTTCAGTCAACTTAGTCTATATACAAGTTGTATGTCTTGAGAGTGACACATTCATTAGTGTCTCCAGTTTAAATCCCAGAACTTTACTAGCATTCTTAATCATCTTGATCAGACAATGTCCTCCTCTACATTACAGCATGCTCACCGAAACCAAGTAGTAGAACCTCTGCATCCTGATCCTGGAGATGCTGTAAAATCTAAGCCTCCTTGGTGGGCAAAGCTACCTCTGGTCCTTTTTTTTTTACCCTTGGTCTGGTTCTTTCTGTAATCCACAGTCGGTTCCTTATTCTTAGTGAGGTTCAGCTAAAGCTCACATCGCTCCACATGGCTCTTCACCTCTCTCCCTCTCTCTGTCTTCATCCTCCCGTCCCTCAGTGACATATAGGGATTAATAAAGAATAACAGGATATTAAATGAAATCCCCAAAGTCTATAAAGCTGTAGAAATTACATTCTTATCTCTGAGTTATAGTGTTAAATACAGACATTTAACATTCCACATCTTAAAGTTAATTAAACTCTAGAGAATAAAAAAAGTGAATATCTAAACTACATTTTTAGCACTAATGTGTTAATAGAAAAAGTGGCAGTTATTTTAATACCAGTGATTAGGCTTTTATACGCTGTGTCCAGGTCTTTAACTTTTCTAAAATGTCTTTTTAATGCCTGTCACTTCCCTCCCAGACTGCAGGTCGAAATCTCTTCATTCACTTCTGAAATCAATTCTTCTAGTTTATCAGAAGCCTCTGGTTTGTCATATATAAAGAGAGACATCCCGTATCTGTGACATCGCATCTGATGTGGGTCTCAAGCAGGAAATAGAGAGAAAGTGTCTGCGGTACAGGAAGTAAGAGAAGAGCTCTTCAACTCTTGGAGAAACGACTAGGGAATTAATAGGCAAAACGTGTTTAGGGGTTAGGGTTAGCATTACGGGTTGGGTTCGGGTTTAGGGTTATGTTTTAGGGTTAGGAGTTATGGTTAGGGTTTGGGTTAGAGAGCAGGAAAAAAAGGAAAGAGCTGTTTTAGGAGAACAGAAGAAATCTAAAACAAAACTTTTAATACTGGTATTATTGGATGGATGGATGGATGGATGGATAAGAAAGAAATGGGTACAATAACTTTACTATAAATAAATTATAATTATACATACAATATATAATAATAATAACAACAAAAAGCAAATGCATAGTGGAAGCAAGGAGAAGAGACGAGACACTAAACACCTCGACTCTCATCTTGCACAAAGTCTATTTTTAACCTCAAAAATGTCAGTGAGCTGCAAATATATCATGAATCATTAAACAAAGGAGGTCGTGTCAGGAGGTTATTGACTTCCTGCTTCACATTACGACTCAGAAACCTTCACTCCATTTTAAACAAATTTTATCCGTCAGTGTGAAATGTGTGTGTGTTATTGTTCTGAATGTGCTCAGCACATTCACATTCACATCTGATAAACAACACACAAACAAACACACACACACACACACACACACACACGTGCACATCAAGGGGAATGTGAACAACATGAAAACTAGAATCTAAAATGAGGAGCGAGCTTCATTTAATCATGTGTGTTTCAGTATATTTATCATCTTTATGAAAGGATGTGGAGCAGACAGACAGACGGACAGACAGACGGACAGTCAGATAGGTAAACACAGATACCCACAGAGAGAGAGAGAGAGAGAGAGAGAGAGAGGTAAACAGACCAATAGACAGACATAGGGAGAAGGACAGACAGACAGTAAGGAGGATCAGAAACAAAACTAAGCGCTCGAGGCAAATGGGAAGTGTGTGTGTGTGTGTGTGTCTGTGTGTGTCTTTGTGTCTGTGTAAGTGTATTTGTGTGTATGTGTGTATTTGTGTGTGTGTGTGTGTGTGTGTGTGTGTGTGTGTGTGTGTGTTTTGCTGATGGGAAAACCCGTCTCCAGCCATCTGTGCTGTCAGTTTCGTCTCAGAACAATGGAAAAGAAGAAACCGAATGTTCTTGAGTTCTACTGCCCCCTACAGGTCCATCTGTAACCTGCAGCAGTAATAAGCTCGACCCGAAGAATAACTCAGTCAGGTCTTCAAAAATTGATAACAGTTATAATTAGTTTATATTTATTTATGTTCATGAGCTTATAGTGCTCCTCTTTAACATTAACACTTTTGCAGACTTTTCACTGCTCATGAGTTTAGTTTAGTTCAGTTTAGTTTACTTTAGTGAGGCATTTTAAGTATTTTAGGTAATTTAATTACTGTACTGTATACAGAGACTATTAGTACAGATGCATCCTTTGTCTGCCTGCTTTTTATTAATTAATTCATTTGTTTGTTTGTTTATTTATTAGTTTTTTTCTCTTTGTTCTGTTTTTTCTCTTTTCTTTCTGATGTTGCTGTATCATTCCCCCAGGTCTGTAATGCTGTGCCTGGAGAGATTCCTCTATGCACTGACATGCCTTTACCACCAGGAGAGCTGTGTGAGGACACTTTTTACTCTTTCACACTTTCACACACACATTACCATACAGTAAGTGAGTGGTGATTGGTGCAGACTTCAATGGACATGTTGGAGAAGGGAACCCGGTCGGGGCCGACAGTCCCTACTCTTGAGCCAGCGGGGAAGGAATTTCCTGAAGGCTTGTTCATATAATTTCGCCTCACGAACCTAGTGGCGACCGAGTTAACGACGTCGCCAAACAGGCCAGAAGGCGACATGGGGGCATCTGATGCCCATGAGATTCAGCCACAAGTGCCTCTCCGCGGAAACCATCGCAGTCATAAAACGGCCGATAGCACGAGCCGTCTGCTTTGTTGCACGAAGAGACAAGTCGGTGGCCCGGCGTAATTCCAGAACGCCCTATCTTCAAGAGCCCCGTCAGTGCTCGTCTCTTAGCAGGTTAGCCTGGTAGGCCTGCAAAACCGCCATGGTGTGCAATGGAGCACCAACTTGAGCTGCTGCCTGAAAAGCTTTTCCCTCCAGGAAAGATGAAAGTCTACACAGCTTGGACTTAGCTTAGTGTTAGCTTTTCAGGGAGGATGATGTCCCAGAAGAGAGATAGCCTGGAAGCATCTCTTCTATCTGGGCGTCATCATATAACCCCGCGTTTCCACATCAACTATATTTAAATAAATAAACAAGTTGATGGCACAAAAAACACGGGATAAATACAGCTTACTCCATGAAAGGGTTAACTCATCATGGAGATTGCTAAGAAAAAGGAGTAAGGGTAGTTGAGGCTCCACCCCCCGGCCACCCGACAAAGCCTGTCGTCTAATTTTGAGAGCAGACGGAGGAATTTCCCGATCCGGCGAGGGCTCGAGGGAAAGGAGAGGAATCCGTCTCTCGCACACCTGCCAGATTCAAGTGTAAGCCCAGGAATGCTCGAAGCTTCTCTTAAGAAATGCGAGCCGCGCACTAAGCACTTCGCTCTCCAGATCGCCCTCCGATATGGATTTATCACACACAGAGGGACATCTCGTTTAAAACTCTGCCATGTGGGTGAGTTAAACACTTTCTTGTTTTTGCTGGTTTACACACAGACACGCAAACACAACTAGGCCGTCCTGAAGACAAAAAGATCTGAGGAATGTTTCCAGTTCACTCCTATTTATAACCTGCAGGTGCGCTTCATCAGATGACGTCACCTGACCGAGGTTATATATGCCAAAATTTGGCGGGTTTGACACACACATGCTTCACAACCGGCAACACAGAAAGATGTTCCCATAGCGTTTTCACGCAGCATTGAGTGTAGCTTTTGAAAGGGAACAGGAGTGTATACATGGAAAGAGGCTAGCTAAGAAGAAGTGGGACACTGGGAGGACTGAAGAGAGTAGACAGGAGTACTGGGAGATGCAGCGTAAGGTGAAGGTAGAGCTACGGGAGAAAACTAGAGTGACTCACAACAGAGCCTGTGGCAGGGACTGAGAACAATAACAGACTACAAAGCACCAACATTCAGTATGACGAACGCGGACGCGACTCTGGCAGACGAGCTGAACAATTTCTATGCTCGCTTCGAGGCTGCAGGCTAAATACGCTAGCGATGCTTGTCCTAGCGGCGCTAACAGCTGCAGACAGGAAGACACTGCCAGCACCGCAAGCGCGCTCATCATCACCGAGCATGACGTCAGGAGAGCCTTCAGGAGAGTGAACACCAGGAAAGCAGCAGAGCCAGACGGCATCTGAAGTCGAGTCCTCAGAGCCTGCGCAGACCCGCTAGCACCTGTGTTTACTGAGGTATTCAACATCTCTTTATCTCAGTTGGTGATTCCCACATGCTTCAAGGAGTCCATCATCCTGCTTCCCTCAACGATTATCGCCCTGTAGCCCTCACCTCAGTAGTGATGAAGTGCTTTGAGCAGCTGGTCAGAGACTTTTTTTCACTACCGGACACACTCGACCAACTACAGTTTGCATACCGCTCAAACCGTTTCATAGACGATGCAATTTTCCATCTCCTTCACACATCGCTCCTGGACTTACCTGGACACTAGGAAAGGGAATTATGTTAAAATGTTCTTCATCGACTACAGCTCACCATTTAATACCCTAATTCCCTCCACACTCACCACCAAGCTGGAGCACCTGGGACTCAGCTCATTACTATGTCAGTGGATCTCCAACTTCCTAACTGGCAGATCACAGGCAGAAAAGATGGCCGGACATGTCTCAGCTTCACTCACTCTTAGCACTGGAGCCCCCAGGGTTGTGTTCTGAGCACACTGCTGTACTCACTGTACACCTATGACTGCGTGGCAACTACCAACTCCACCGTCGTCATCAAGTTGCTGACAACACTGTCGTGGTGGGCCTGATCACCAACAATGATAAGTCGGCCTACCTAAAGGAGATTGGAAATCTGAAGAACATCCTTATGGGAAACATCACGACTTGGTTTGGAAACTGCACCATGCAAGACAGGCAAGCTCTACGGAGGGTATGAGATCAGCTGAGCGCATCATCCGCAGCGACCTCCCTGCACTCGATCTACAGCAAGTGGTGCCGGACCAAGGCCAGGAAGATTGTGAAGGACCTTAGCCATCCCAACAATGGACTGTTCTCTCTGTTGCAGTCTGGGTAGCGATTCCGGTCCCTGAAGGCCAACACAGAGAGACTGAAGAGGAGCTTCTTCCCGCAGGTGATAAGGTCTCTCAACTACACCTCCACACAGGACTAATAGCATCTTAACATTTTAAACTCCCAACATTGATTGAACAACCATGGGCACTATGGACACATTCATACACATCTGCACTATATATTTATATTTTAATTTCTGGACCATTGCACAAGACACTTTAATAAGTCACTTTTTATGCATATTTGCACAACCATTGTCACTTTCAAATTTTATATATATACTTTTTTTTCTTCTATATTTCTATATTTTTTATGTTTTTATTATGCCCTTATTTGTACAGTTTATTTTACTAGTTAAATTTATTTTCTTTCATATTTCTTTTTATTTATATTTATTTCTTACGTATAAGTTTTTATTTTTTTAAGGTCACTGGCGGTCGTGACCTGCATATGTCACTGCATATCGTATGTATGTGACAAATAAATTTTTAATTTGAATTTAATTTAGAGGTGGCATAGGCCAAACAAAGAGCATATGAGGAATTGTATGCTAGGTTGGACAGTAAGGAGGGAGAGGGGGATCTGTACAGGTTGGCGAGGCAAAGAGATAGAGATGGGAAGGATGTGCAGCAGGTTAGAGTGATTAAAGATAGAGATGAAAATGTACTGACAGATGCCATGAGGGAAAGGCTGTTGGAAGATGGGAAGGAGTACTTTAAAGAGTTAATGAATGAGGAAAATGAAAGGGACCGAAGAGTAGAAGACATGACTGTTGTGGAGCAAGAACTAACAAAAATCAGTAAGAGTGAGGTGAGGAGGCTGTTAAAGAGGAGGAAGAGTGGAAAGGCTGTTGGTCCTGATGACATACCTGTGGAGGTATGGAAGTGCTTAGGAGAGGTGGCAGTAGAGTTTCTGACAAGTTTGTTTAACAAGATTTTGAAGAGTGAGAAGATTCCAGAGGAATGGAGGAGAAGTGTATTAGTGCCGATCTTCAAGAACAAGGGAGATGTGCAAAGCTGTGGCAATTACAGAGGAATAAAGTTGATAAGCCATACAATGAAGCTGTGGGAAAGAGTAGTGGAAGCTAGGTTAAGGGCAGAGGTGAGCATTTGTGAGCAGCAATATGGTTTCATGCCTAGAAAGAGTACATCAGATGCAGTATTTGCTTTAAGGATGTTGATAGAGAAGTACAGAGAAGGTAACAGGGAGTTGCATTGTGTCTTTGTAGATTTAGAGAAAGCATACAACAGGGTGCCAAGAGCTGTGGTCTTGAGGAAGTCTGGAAAGGCAGAGAAGTATGTTAGAGTGGTTCAGGACATGTACACGGCTCTGAGCCCCTTTTTGTTTGCTCTGGTGGACAGATGAGGTTAGACAGGAGTCTGTATGGACTATGATGTTTGCAGATGACATTGTGCTCTGTAGCGAGAGCAGGGAACAGGTGGAGAAAAATCTAGAGAGGTGGAGGTATACTCTGAAAGCAGAGGAGTGAAGGAACCTGAGTGGATCGGTGAGGCTACAAGAAGCAGAGGTAAAGAAGGTGCGGGACTTTAAGTACTTAGGGTCAACAGTCCAGAGCAACGGAGAGTGTGGAAAAAGGAGGTGAAGAGGCGGGTACAGGCAGGTTGGAATGGGTGGAGAAAAGTGTCAGGTGTGTTGTGCGATAAAAGAGTATCAGCGAGAATGAAAGGAAAGGTGTACAGGACAGTGGTGAGACCAGCAATGCTCTATGGCTTAGAGACAGTGGCGCTGAAGAAAAGACCGGAGGCAGAGTTGGAGGTAGCAGAGCTGAAGATGTTGAGGTTCTCTTTGGGAGTGACAAGGATGGATAGGATCAAGAATGAGTTCATCAGAGGGACAACCCATGTTAGATGTTTTGGAGATAAAGTCAGAGAGGCCAGATTGAGGTGGTTTGGACATGTTCAGAGGAGAGATGGTGAGCATATTTGTAGACGGATGCTGAGGTTGTTTAGAAAGTAGAAAATAAATCGCTAAAACATTGAGTTAGAAGGGGCATGCATACTTTTGACTGTCACTGTACACTACTTACACAGGTATGGTTACTTTCACATATAAACAAGCTTACAATCATATATACTTACAAACTTACACTTACACACTTAACACTTACATACACACATACTGTTTAAACACTTTCACTTTTACACAGTTACACTCACTGTACACAAGGAGCTCAACGCATCACAGCTTCATAGATTCTTATCGTCCGGTGCTGTCATATTGTTCATTATTTATAATATCTGAAAAATGATATTCTATAATATTTCTATTCTATATTCTATTTTCTTCGTATCCCCTCTCAGGTCAGTGACAGTCGCACTCCTCCACACTGCTGTAGCTCGTGTTTATTATCACTTTCACACATTGTGGTTAATTACAGTGTGTTCTCTCTCTCTCTCTCTCTCTCTCTCACTCGCACACACACTTTAACAGTTGGAGGTGTTCATTAGAAAGCTTTATCAGATTGTACTCATGGCCCGGAGTGAGATCAGTTCAGAGCCGCAAAGAGAAAACATCTGTTCAAGTTCAGAGAGAAAAAAAGAACATGAGCGTCCTGCAATTAGGAGTTCTCTTCTCCCTCCTCCTCTCTCTCTTCTCCTTCCCTCTCTCCCCCCTCCTCTCCCCCCTCCTCTCTCTCTCCTCCTCTCTCCCTCCTCCTCTCTCTCTTCTCCTTCCCTCTCTCCCCCTCCTCTCTCCCCCCTCCTCTCTCTCTCCTCCCCCTCCTCTCTCTCTCCTCCTCTCTCTCTTCTCCTTCCCTCTCTCCCCCCTCCTCTCTCCCCCCTCCTCTTCCCCCCCTCCTCTCTCTCTCCTCCCCCTCCTTTCTCCCTCCTCCTCTCTCTCTCCTCCTCTCTCGCTCCTCCTCTCTCTCTTCTCCTTCCCTCTCTCCCCCCTCCTCTCTCCCTCCTCCTCTCTCTCTCCTCCTCTCTCGCTCCTCCTCTCTCTCTTCTCCTTCCCTCTCTCCCCCCTCCTCTCTCTCTCCTCCTCTCTCGCTCCTCCTCTCTCTCTTCTCCTTCCCTCTCTCCCCCCTCCTCTCTCTCTCCTCCCCCTCCTCTCTCCCCCCTCCTCTCTCTCTCCTCCCCCTCCTCTCTCTCTCCTCCTCTCTCTCTTCTCCTTCCCTCTCTCCCCCCTCCTCCTCTCCTTGTCTCTCCAGAATGGCATCAGGTGTGTCCCGGAGAACAAACTGGTGGAGGAGGTGTTAGCGGTGGGAGAGCAGGTATGGTGCAAAAACATCTACTCAGCATCCCGGATGAACAAAGCGGTGGTGGTGTTTTTAAAAAAGATCAACCTTGTGGGTGCACTCATGAAGAGCGAAATAACCGTGAGAGGATCTGTTGTCCAGGTCACCCATCTGTCTGCCCCCATGACAAAAGTGATGATATCTAACGTCCCTCTGTTTATACAGGACGAGGGATCTGTCTCGATTCGGGAGGTTTGTCAGCCCCATGAGAGCCATCCCGCTCGGGTGTAAAAGCTCCAGTACTGTCCATCCACAGACAGGTTTTAATGGTTTTAATTACCCAGGTAAGAACACTCAATGTTAATTTTAAGTGTAAAGCGGGGGACAGCAGTTACACTGTTTTTGCCACCAGGGAGCGGCTGAGGTGTTTCAGTGTGGGGACATTGGTGGAAATTCCAGTCTTAAACTATCGGACAACTACAGCCAAGTCAAGTCCGCAGAGAAACAGCTGTCAACATCCGTCGAGGCCAGAACCGGGTTCATGGAAGAGTGAAACCATCCCCAGACACCAGACGCATCCCAGAGAGACACACGGGGCATCCATGTGACGAGATCTCCAACCAGAAGCGGGGCACCAGGATGGGTCAGACAGGTCCAGAGGGCAGAGGGAGTCTGGATCACTGGCAGCTCAGGAACGACACGTGTAGCTCGACAGAGAGAGAGAAAGAGTGAAAGGGGGGGACAGGAGGAGAGAGGAAAGAGAGAGAAAGAGAACAGAAGAGGGGAGAGCAGAAGAGGAGAGATAACAGTTAACAGGATTTTAAGGTTTATTTATATATATATCTAAACCTCAAAATCCTCTCCTCCCTCTCCTCCTCCTGAAGGTAAGTCCAGGTAAGAGCTGTCACTAGAAACACTCCTGCACATCTTTCTCTCCCTCTCACACACACACACACACACACACACACACAAAGCAGAAAGAAAGAAAGAAAGAAAGAGTAAAATCAGAGATGTTTAATTGAGGCTGACCCCTGCTTTGATTGTGGTTGCTATGGAAACGCCTCGCAGGCTGTTCTCTTGCTCACTTCTGATGATGTTATTTTTGTATTATGAATAATTAATTAAATTATAATAGACTCCAATAGAGTTACAATGACTCTTGTTGTCATGGTTACAGCTGCAGTGATTGAGAGGCGTGTCCATGTAAAGGCAGCAGCCAATCATAGTCAAGTGTTGTTCATAGCTCCCTTATAATAATGATATTAGTAATAATTTTGCTATTGTACTGTAATACATGAGTTATTAAGCATGAATAAGGACGCGTGTGTGTGTGTATGTGTGTGTGTGTGTGTGTGTGTGTGTGTGTGTGTTTTCATCTTGAGTCTAAATAAAGAGCAGCACAAGATAAATAAATTACCCAGGATTCTCTGGACAGAGATTATTAGAGCGTTCAAGTGTACACGGCAGGCCTTCGCTCGCCCGCGGCCCTGACAGCGTCAATTACTTCATGTGTTTGAACACACACAAACACACACACACTCACACTCACACACACTCACGCACGCACACACACACACACACACACATGCATATACACACCCACATTCACACACACACACACACACACACACACACACATGCACGCATGCACACACACACATATACACACACACACACACACACGCACGCACGCATGCACACACGCACACACACACACACACACACACACATATACACACACTAAGAGAAAGAGTTTGAATTCTGTCCAGAACTAATTATTCTCACACCACTTATGGAGTTTTTGCTGTTTATTTTGTCGTAAATGTTAAGTTTATAATAATTATTCAGTTTTTCCTCAGATAAATATTTCACACTCAAGAAAAGAGAGATTAAAAAAAGACCTAAGCCCTAACCTTCACTATTCACTGGCCTGATTTCCCTAAGCCCCGCCCCCTTGTGACTTTCACTGCATTCACTTTCAGCCAATCAAAACACTGTGCACTGATGTTAGCGTATAGTTAGTGTGAAGTGAGTTTGTAATCAGCGTTACAGTCGCAGCTCCTGTTTAATTTCACACACAGGGAGTGTGTTTAGTCCCTCTCCTCTCTCACTAACCTCGCGAAACCGTCATCTGTCATGCTAACGAGGATATAAACGTGCGAGGAAGAACAAACAAATCAGGATCATTCTCATCAGTGTGAGAGACGAGCTGAGCGCCGTCCCCGTCCCGCGTCTCGGATAACGTTCGCTTTCCATGCTAACGTTCACCAGCGCGAGAATCGTTGTCTTGGCTAATCACAGTCGCGCTTAATCATCAACTTTATGGGAACTCAAATCCAGAGCAGAATCCTTACAATCGTCTATCTCAGGGTCAGAAGGAGGAGCTGATTTTATCAATTATTAAAAGAAAACACACACACACATACACAGTCATGCAGGAAGTAAACGCACCCCTGTAGGGTCTTATAATAAAATCTCTGCACCAGCGTGTGTTAAACATCTGAGGGAGTGAGGTGTAGGTCTAAGAGCATGACCTGGCCCGGTGTTCTTCTCTACAGATCTCAGATCAGCACGAGGATGTGTTTCAGAGGCCCAGGGTTCGAGCAGCTAAAAGTCTATAATTCTGTTACGAGTAGAAAGAGGGAAGACGCTGTGTGTCTCTGAGACAGTCTGCACTGAACTCGGCTAGAAGTTATCACCAACGTCTCCTGTACAGTCCTGAGCTCGCACCGAGACATTTACACATGTTAGAGGAGTTCCTGAGAGGCCGGAGTTTCAGACTCCAGTATTAAGAAACTTTCTCCCTTGATGGTGTCCAAGCGCTAGTGAGACACTGGGATAAGAGCATTAGTGTATCAGGGGATTATAGAGAGACATAAAGGGAGTGTTTACTCTCAGGACTGAGTTCTGTTATTCTGTACAGTTAAAAGTCTGAACACACAACTTAGAATAAATGTGTAGTTCACAATTAAACAATGCACTATTAGAGTATTTTGCAGTGAGTTTAGTATTTGTATTAGTATTTTAATATTCTTTCTCAATCGTTATTAAATATCCATGATCGGTGTGTATGTTGGACTTGTAGCTGGACATGTTAATACACACTAAAATATTAATTATGTTAAAACCTGCTGGTAAAAAAAAGTAATAATACCAAATTACAGACAGCACATGTATCAATGCTTGTAACTTTAAAACCAATCAACTTTTAACTCGTTAAAAAACATTGAACACTCAAGAACCAGAACCACACTGTTGTCCAATCAGCAGGAGTATTTAACGTGGTACACACACACACACACACATGGTACAGCGCATGTTGTTGTTCATTAGTCACTGTCATCCTCATGTGTACGAGGTTCTTGACATCGTTGTTTTCTTGGTTTTATCATATATAAACGTCCCCACATGCTTTTTTTGTCTCCACCGACATTGTGAAATATAAAAACTAATTTCAGAAAGAATGTGAATTACTGTTGGATTTATCTCAATATGACAAAAAGTGTCAAACACAAACAGAAAAAAAAAGTTACAAATAAATAACCCAGTGTGTCTTCAGGGAGCGTCTTCACAGTTAATTATAATGAATTTAAAATAAGATTTTAAGATAACATCCATAATGGGAGGCAAATATACTTTTATACACATTTTACTTCTGAAATAAAAATTAAAAAAATTTGACTGAAAGGAAAAAAATATTTTTGGTGTAATAAATACACAAATTGTATCATTAATATGTCAACAATCCACTAACAGAGATTTTCCTCATAGTGTAAGTTTGTGTTATTTTAAGACACTTGTAGCTTCTCGACTTCACCGGAACTTTTTCCCGGAGTTTTGGGTTAAACTGAAGATTTTATTTGAGGCTGTCAGCGATGAGATCTTTCCCGGTCCAGTGATAAATCCAGCTGTCTCATTAAGCTGATCGCTCGTTCAGATTTGTTCGCAATCGTCCTCCTTTCCTAACATCAGCTGATTACAGATTATAATTATCACGTCTTTTCCTGCTTAACAGCTTGAGGACGAACCTGAGAGAAATTCACAGCTGTCAGACGCGTCCTCCCCCCCCCTCTCTGTCTCTCCCTCTCTGTCTCTCCCTCTCTCCCTCTCCCTCTCTCTCTCTCTCGCTCTCTCTCTCTCTCCCTCTCTCTCTCTCCCTCTCCCTCTCTCTCTCTCTCCCTCTCTCTCTCTCCCCCTCTCTCTCTCCCTCTCCCTCTCCCTCTCTCTCTCTCTCTTTCTCGCTGTGGTTTTTCTCCTGCTTTCATGACAGCGTTAGCTCACTGAAGGTGTGTAATTGCAGTCTTTACACTCTAATTCTCCTTTTTATTCCTGCTGCCTAAAGCCGTCCACTCTCAGCAGGGCAAATCCAGCTTATAAAGCCCTATTCGGGCCGCCTCCTTCTCCAGACGGGGCTGCTGTAATTTCCTCTTTCACCGCTTAGTTTATTTTTCATCTCTCCTAATCTTCAGACCTGCAGTTTACTGACAAACCAAAGTATGGACTGATGTGTCGAATAGTTTAATGAGTAGATGTTGCCGTTTCTTTTTAAATAAGATTTTTTTTTATTGTCACAGTTTTGTTTGGTACAGTTTTGTTTGGTACAGTTTTGTTTGGTACAGTTTGGTTTGGTACACTGGATGGTCTGCTTATATTCTGCGGCTGATGGAAGACGGTGCCATTTCCTTAGTCAAGTCAGTCACAGAGAGTGAATCAGGTGAAGTGAAACACAGTGCGTGTGATGTGACAAATAACCATGAACTAGTTAATTTAAATGTGTGATCTGTTATAAAGTGTGAACTTGCACAACCATAAGAACCATAACGCCTCAGAGCAAGCACTTTATTATAAACCTGTACTTCTGTCAGGGTGAGAGAGTCTGGGTGCCGGTCTACTGCAGGACACACAAACACAAACACACACACACACACTCTCTCTCTCTCACACACACACACACACACACTTACACAAAACAGGCAATTTAGAAAAATCAGGGACGATCAGGACCCAGTTTCTCGAAAGCTTCTTATCACTAAGTAGTTCTTAAGTTGTACCTTAACCTCTCTCTTAACGTTATGGCGCGATTCCCGAATCGTTCTTATGCTAAGTATCTCTTGGGTAAGTCACACGTTTGTAAGGTCTGGACCAACCTCAACTCATTCTTAGCGTAGTTTCAGCTCAAGACGCTAGTCGGCGCCACTGAGCAGCAGTCTTTATAAATCAGTGGTGTATGGAAGCACATTATGGCACGTTATCAAAGTCGTATTAATGATGGAATATACTTCAGACCTGCTTATGAATTTTATTTTATTTGATATCAGAACTAATAGAGTGACTTTTAATTAGCCTATTTCATAATGTGACTAATGCATTAAAATTTGGAATAACTATTAATATTGAACAGGCGATAAACAATTCGGCAGCGATACAGCGTGTTGTTGTGCTAAACTGAAGAGCCGTGTGGTTCATGTACATTCTTCCTTTAGACAAAACTTCAGACCTTTTTATATCTTGCCTGAGGTCGCTATTTTTTTTTAAGGTTTCGCCTTCCAAGGCAACAGATGATGGATCTTTTTGACCTGCTCAGACCTGCACTTGCCAGGCCAACGCTTCGTACTTACACTCCACGTCCCGATGTCCAGCTGCTCGCTGCTTTTTGTTTAAAATATGTTTCATTGATCACTAACCATCATTCATGACTGGATGGACTTTTCTTTTAACATATTTTTATTTTATGATGAAATTTGATTTAGTTAAATGAGAAAATAAACTTGGGAGTTTCAAACCCCGCATCTATTTATTTTTCTGAGTGATTATAATGCTTTATACCCCTATATCACCTATGCGGTTTGACTCGCTGTGAGATGCGGTGTTATACCCCTATCTCACCTACACGGTTTCACGCGGTGGCCATAAGTAGGGTTCATCATGATTCACCATGAGTTTTTGCACTGTGATTACGTTTACATTTAGGGATTTGGCAGATGCTCTTATCCAGAGCGACTTACATTTTTATCTCATTACACATCTGAGCAGTTGAGGGTTAAGGGCCGCGCTCAAGGGCCCAACAGTGGCAACTCGGTGGTTGTGGGGTTTGAACCTGGGACCTTCTGAACCGTAGTCCAATGCCTTAACCACTGAGCTACCCCTGGCCCTGGATTTGTTAATGAGATATAAAAGTTAATGCGTATGTAAAGACAGGAAAGAGGTGTCCTTGTTAGACATAATATCCACAATATCGACAATATAACAACATCTTGCAAACCAGATAGCCCCGCCCCCTGCAGTGCAGTCCTGACACATGTTGAGGTGTAAAGCACTTAAGTATTGCTAGAGAATTAACATTAAAGTGAAGGCAGATTTACATTCAATGCAAACTACACTGACCTGAAGGATTATTAGGAACACCACACTAATACGTTGTTTGACCCCCTTTCGCCTTCAGAACTGCCTTAATTCTACGTGGCATTGATTCAACAAGGTGCTGAAAGCATTCTGTAGAAATGTTGGCCCATATTGATAGGATAGCATCTTGCAGTTGATGAAGATTTGTGTGATGCACATCCAGGGCACGAAGCTCCCGTTCCACCACATCCCAAAGATGCTCTATTGGGTTGAGATCTGGTGACTGTGGAGGCCATTTTAGTACAGTGAACTCATTGTCATGTTCAAGAAACCAATTTGAAATGATTCGAGCTTTGTGACATGGTGCATTATCCTGCTGGAAGTAGCCATCAGAGGATGGGTACATGGAGGTCATAAAGGGATGGACATGGTCAGAAACACTGCTCAGGTAGCTCGTAAATTCTGACTCTACCATTTGAACGTCTCAACAGAAATCGAGACTCATCAGACCAGGCAACATTTTTCCAGTCTTCAACTGTCTAATTTTGGTGAGCTCGTGCAAACTGTAGCCTCTTTTTCCTATTTGTAGTGGAGATGAGTGGGACCTGGTGGGGTCTTCTGCTGTTGTAGCCCATCCGCCTCAAGGTTGTGTGTGTTGCAGATTCACAAATGCTTTGCTGCATACCTCGGTTGTGGTTATTTCAGTCAAAGTTGCTCTTCTAACAGCTTGAATCAGTCGGCCCATTCTCCTCTGACCTCTAGCATCAACAAGGCATTTTCGCCCACAGGACTGCCGCATACTGGATGTTTTTCCCTTTTCACACCATTCTTTGTAAACCCTAGAAATGGTTGTGTGTGAAAATCCCAGTAACTGAGCAGATTGTGAAATACTCAGACCGGCCCGTCTGGCACCAACAACCATGCCACGCTCAAAATTGCTTTAATCACCTTTCTTTTCCATTCTGACATTCAGTTTGGAGTTCAGGAGATTGTCTTGACCAGGACCACACCCCTAAATGCATTGAAGCAACTGCCATGTGATTGGTTGATTAGATAATTGCATTAATGAGAAATTGAACAGGTGTTCCTAATAATCCTTTAGGTGAGTGTATGCTGATGTTAGCTGTCACTGGCACATGGTTTCATTTCTGTGTGGTTTTAATCCACCTCTTAAACCTTTTCAGCTTCTGTCTCCCGTACATCCGCCAGCTGAAAGAGAGCGGGAGAAAAAACTCTCAGCGTCTCCAACCTGAACGTCTAAATAACTACATTTTTTTCCCCACTTCTTCACTCTAGTGTGGATGAGTAACACAATGTAAACTCTGCCGCCACCTACTGGATCGGAGTCACGCCATTAAGAATACTGGACTTCACACCATTAGCTAAACCTGTTGGTTACAAACAGTAGAGCACTAAAAATTATTTTTAATAATAATAATTATAATTTTTCATTATCATTGTCTAATTTTAAATTAAGGGGTGCTTGATAAGGTTTTATTTCATGGTGTGGAGATATCAAGAACTAACCGAGTGAGAAAAGGAAAGGATTTTAGCATTTTCAGCCACTTCCTCAATTTCCAGCTAAAAGGAAATACAATGATGAGAGTAAAATGAGGGTGTCACTCCAAGTCCAATTTAATTACAATTTACAACATTTATGTAAATTAGAACAGAATCTGTTCCAGTGTACGGAATTAAAATGAATTTAGTGTAGAATAATGTCGAGTTATTCCGAGTCAAATCCAGTCTGATTCTGGTCTCACGAGCAGACGGAGGTCTCTCGCGTGTTTAAAGGAGAACGCAGCCATTAAGCCAGCGTTCAGTTTAAAGAAACCATGTGGAAGCCCCTTCCATTAATAACCGAGAGAGAGAGGGAGAGAGAGAGAGAGAGAGAGAGAGAGAGAGGGAGAGGGAGAGAGAGAGATTTACGATCGAGTCTCTAAATGGAGCTTCAATAATTTATTATCATCAGCAGTAACACGAGCAGGAGAAGAAATCTTTATCCTCCTCCTCACACTGCAGTGGATCTGACATTTACACAAGAACAAACTCCACCAGGAGAACAATTCATTCTCAGCACAATGAGGCGAGGCAGCACAGTACCGCTTACCTCTGATTATTATTATTTTTACTTTATTTTATTTCATGTTGCATTTGCTTTCTTTAGATAAATCAGTCACTTTATTTGCATTCCCTCTCTTACACACACACACACACACACACACACACACAGTTGTAATGAGGTTTTTTTCTTGTCTTTCTCCGTCCTGAGGCAGATTTTGGTTGTTAACAAGTTCGTGTTTATCGGCCGTGTGACGCAAAAAGCTGAAAAAAATGCCGTTAGCGTGTTTAACCCGTGTGAATAAGCCATGATCATTAGCATGTTCAATTATTATATAGGATGTTTATGACTACAACTATTTACTAACATGTAACATGATCACTTTGTACAAACCTTCAAACACACTTTATCTCTAAAAGTATGTGCATCCCTGGCTGAACACAACCCCACTGAACCCTAAGCTTTGGGACAAACTGGACCAACACACACACACACACACACACACACACACACACACATGATCCACTGTCTTGTGTACGGCCTTCACAGATGAAAAGACTGGAATGCGTTATTACTGCAAACACAGGTGTGATGGTCAGGGGTGCACAAACTTTTGGCTGTATAGTGGATATGTTTAAAATATGAAAAACATGATATATTATTATTTAACATGCTTTTCTGTGTAATAGCACTGCTTGTCCGTCTCGATCTCATTACAGTGTTTAAAATAAGAAAAAGAGAAAGAAAAGAAAATACATTTTACAAAATGTGTAAATATTCTGATTAATTCATATTTAGCAAATACTGTATATTTAATCCATCAATATAATGTTAGATTTAGTTATTGCATATTTATTATAATTATAGTTTTCAGTTATTTTATTCATTTTAAATTTTCATTGCAGTTAAAAATGCACAATTAGTTCTTTTTACTGACTTCCCGTCTGTAGTATAAAGTAATATATTTTTAACACATGTTCATAAACAGCAACAAGAAATTAAAATATATTATTTATTTATATATAAAACTTCCTAATCCTTTGCATGTTTAAATAAAATATTTTCATAGAAAAATCAGTTTATACATTTTTGCACCCAATCTGATCAACAGAGCATCAAAAGCAGTTATTAAAAGTCTAGACCCAGTTAAACAGAGAGATCACACCATCATTCCACACAGAGATGAACTAATGCCCAAGTGTGCGCTCTCTCACCCCGGGCTGCGAGCCTGGATGATGTCGACTCTCATCTGCTCATTACCGAACATCCGCCTGTGGCATACGTAAGTGTGATAGACTCTCCAGCTCATTCTACATGAGGCTACATCGCTATTAACGCCATCCTACACCAACCGAATCTTCATGACAAGCTGCTGAAGTGATGCACAACAATATATCAACAACCTCACCTCCTCTCAAGGTCATCGGGCTTCCCCATCACCATGGAAACGCTCGAAAATATATACAGGAAATACAGATCAGATTGGAGCGGTGTGTCATGTTTTACATGTTTGTAATAAAAAGAGTCACGTTTAAAATACAGAAACGTCCCACGTGTGAGAGCAGGAACCGCTAATAAAGCTGAATGTCCACAATGTACGGAGAAATGTCTTTAGTTTCTGGGATTTTTTTATTTGTTTGTTTGTTAAATGTGTTTAATTAGGGTTAAAAGTTAATCCCTTTTAAAATTGTACTACAACCACACACACACTGCAGACGGAGGTCTCTAATGTGTTTGGGCTTTTACGGAGAACGCGGCCATCAAGCAAGCGTTCAGTTTAAAGAAACAATGTTAAAGCCCTTTCCATTAATCAGGGAGAGAGAGAGAGAGAGAGAGAGTGGGAGAGAGAGAGAGAGAAAGAGTGGGAGAGAGAAAGAGAGAGAGCGGGAGAGAGAGAGAGAGAGAGAGTGGGAGAGAGAGAGAGAGAAAGAGTGGGAGAGAGGGAGAGAGAGTGTGAGAGAGAGAGAGAGAGAGAGAGAGGGGGAGAGAGAGTGGGAGAGAGAGAGAGAAAGAGAGAGAGAAAGAGAGAGAGTGGGAGAGAGAGAGAGAGAGAGAGAGAGAGAGAGTGGGAGAGAGAGAGAGAGAGAGAGAGAGTGGGAGAGAGAGAGAGAGTGGGAGAGAGAGAGAGAGAGAGAGAGTGGGAGAGAGAGAGAGAGAGAGAGAGAGAGAAAGAGAGAGAGTGGGAGAGAGAGAGAGAGAGAGAGAGAGAGGGGGAGAGAGAGAGAGAGAGAAAGACTTTTTGACTTTTTACGATCCTTTATTTTACAAATTTTGTTGTATAAAAATAGAATGAGGATAGATTGATTAAAAATGAGTGAGTAAATAGATAAATAAATAAATAAATAAATAAATAAATAAGACATTTTTTAGACATTGTAATTATTCTTTTAAACATACATAGTTATTGTGTTTGTTTTTTTCTTTTGTGTTCTTTTTTCAGTTTAAGTTTGGTGTAAAAATTAGTTCATTATCTTCTACTGAACACAGGGTCTCTCCACAACACCATATTGTTTTAAACATGTCCATGTCTTTCATGTTTTTGTAGAAATTGAAATCGATTAAAATTCTTGATTTAATAAGTCTGGAGAAGATCTTTTGGGGGTCACAGTCTGTGCTTTGTGCCAACTTATTTTTTCTGCTTATATATATTGCCATTTTGGCTTGGCCAATGGTAAAATTAATAAGCTGGCATTTAAAACTCTTTCTCCGGACATATTTAAAACCAAGAATAAAAAACTGGTGACTAAAATCTACATGCAGTGGTAAAAAAATGCGTTTTAAAAGGTTAAACAAGGGCGACAATCTGGAACAATGTATAAAAGCATGAAAAACAGTTTCTCTCTGTGAACAAAAGGGGCATTCTTGTGTTATTTCTGGATTTAAAATAGAGATAAAAGAGTTCACAGAGACAATTCCATGTAAAATCCTCCATTGGAGGTCAGCAAACTTTTTGGTTAATGGTGGTTTATACAGTGCTCTCCACTCTGGTTTAATATCATTATTAAAACCCAGTTCAGTGCGCCATGGGGTGTCCACCCTCCCATTCAGTTTTTTCTTGTTTAAAACCTTCACACAAGCTTTGTACAGAACCTTACCAGACACTGTCTCAAAGTTCATCTCGTCCTCACCCTTGTGCTCCAGGAGGGGGCCGCCGTATCCCTCTAGGTCTGGAGTTATGATCAGCTGTGGAAAGGGTTCCTCTTCTGTAGAGCTGGTCTCGTTTCTTGTATATTCCATCAGCTGAACTCGTTCCTCCGACGTTAGGGTGGTTCTCCATCGATGCAGGAGTTGGTTGGCGACCCGTTGAGACCGGAGTCCCATGTGTGCTGCCAAGTCCTCTGCTCGAGACAGGTCTGTTCCAGTGATGTTTACCAGCTGCCGGAGTGTCACGATCCCTGCGGAGACCAGGGTCTTGGATAGTGCTGGGGTGGTTTCACTAGAGATGTCTAGATGTCCTCCACAGACTAGGGGCTCCTCCAGCAGCCAGTGTAAGGTTCTGTTTCCTTTTGCTTGTTTTTTAAAAAAGTTCCAAATTTTAAAAAGTCTTTGATAAAAAACTGGTAATCCAGTCGTGTCCAGTGCTGTGGGGTCCATTAAAAACAGAGATCTGTCCAGTCCGAGTCCTCCCACCATGCGTAGGAGTGTGAAGGCTGCTGCTCTCCATCCTTCGTCACTGGCACCGGTGAGGAGTCTCTGGATGAACTGCAGACGGAAGGCTGCAGTTCTGCTGGCTAGCTGCACCAGGCCCTGACCTCCTTCCTCTTTAGGCAGGTGAAGCAGGCTTTGTGGTATCCAATGCAGTTTGTCCCAGAAGAAATCTACCAGTAGGGCCTGTATGCTCGCTAGCAGGTTTGGTGGTGGGTCCATACATGCCAGTTTATGCCACAGGGACGATGCTGCTAGGTTGTTGATGACCAGCACTCGTCCTCTGTAAGACATTTTTGGGACCAACCACTTCCATCTGTTCAGTCTGCCTTTTATGCCTTCAACAATACCCTCCCAGTTTTTGTTTAAAAACTCAGCACTACCCAAGTAGACACCCAAGTATTTAAAACCGCTCTTTTTCCACATTAAACCCCCTGGTAGTGTGGGCTGTTCGCCTCCCCATTCTCCTACTAAAATAGCTTCGCTTTTGTTCCAGTTGATTTTAGCCGATGATAAAATCTTAAAATCTTCTAAAACGTCAGTTAAAAAAGTCACATCCATCTGTGTGTTCACCATTACAGCTAGATCATCGGCATAAGCTGAAAGACAGGTTAAAATATTAAAATGAGGTATATTAAAACCAGAAAGCTGATCTCTCAGTTTGCATAAAAGAGGTTCTATTGCCAAGGAATATAGCATGCCTGATAGAGAGCAGCCCTGTCTAATGCCTCTGTGTACTTTAAAAGGAACACATAAACCACCATTAACCTTCAGTGCACTCTCAATGTCACTATACAATGTTTTGATCATGGCTGTGAAACCTGGGTTGAACCCAAAGCTTTCCAGCACCTTCCACAAATATTCGTGTTCAACCCGGTCAAAAGCCTTTTCCTGGTCCAGCAAAATAAGACCAGTCTTTAAATCCAAAAGTCTAGAGACATCCAAAATATCGCGAATTAAATGTATGTTATCAAAGATAGACCTACCAGGCACGCAGTACGTCTGGTCGTGATGAATGATCTGCTCCAGTACCTTTGTCAGTCTTGAGGCTAATGCTTTCGAGAGTAGTTTATAGTCAGTGCACAGCAGTGATACCGGGCGCCAGTTTCCCAGGTGCGTCAGGTCTCCCTTTTTTGGCAGTAAGGTCAGGACAGCCCTCCTGCAGCTCACCGGGAGCTTTCCTCCTTTCACGCTGTCCTGCAACACCTCTACTACATCCTGTCCTATTACTGACCAAAAAGTTTTGTAGAACTCTGCAGGGAGACCGTCTATACCTGGCGCCCGCCCGTTCTTCAGACCTTGGAGAGCCTCCTGAATCTCTGCCAGCGTCAGTTCTGTTGCCATGTCTGTGGCCGTTTGTTCTGACAATTTGGGCAGATTTTTTAAAAAGGTCTCCTCCACTGCATGTGCTTCTGACCACTCACTACTATACAGCTTTGAGTAGAAGCTGTTTGTCTGCTTGCGAATTTCAGTGGGCTCTGATACGAGATCCCCTGATTCTGATCGCACAGCATGCATGATTCTTTTCTGTCCATTTTTTTGTTCTAGACCAAAAAAGAACTTGGAAGGAGCATCCATTTCCGTAGCATGTTTAAAACGTGAGCGGACCAGCGCCCCCTGTGCTGCAGTGCCCAGCAGGTCGTTCATTACAGCTTTTTTGTTTTTGAGGCTTTCAATATTTCCTCGATCTCCTGTGGTCTCCAAACTCTGGAGCTCCACTATTTCGGTCTCTAGAGCTCTCATTGATCTAACAATGTCTTTTGTGACATTAAGAGTGTACTGTTGACAGAAAACTTTTGTTTGTGCTTTAGCTAAGTCCCACCATTGCTGTAGAGAGCTAAAATCAGCTTTTTGTGATTTAAGACTGGTCCATAAATAAGTAAAAGACTCAATAAAATTGGCATCTTCTAAAAGTACAGTATTAAAATGCCAGTAGGCACTCTTAGGTTTTAGGTTTTTCCTACTGACTGTGCACTGCACCATGCTATGGTCGGAGATGCCTACTGGGGTAATAAAACATTTCGTAAAAATAAGACAGTTGATGTTTAAAACAATAAAATCTATCGAGTCTAGCCAGAGAGAGTGTGTTATCTACGGAGTGGGCCCAGGTGTACTGTCTTTGTTTTGTGTTTAAGTTTCTCCATATATCACTTAAGTCCTGGGCCTCCATCATCTCCCACATGCGCTTACGGGAGCCATGTGAGGTTCTTTATGGTTTCTGTCCAGATTGTCGGTTAGTGCAGTTATAATCCCACCCAGAATTAAAATATCAGCAGAGTTACAGTCATTAATGACGCTGTTTAGTTTATCTAAAAACATCATCCTCTCTACTGCCTTGGTGGGAGTGTACACACAAATAAAAACAAAAACTTCATTCTCATAAAAAGTTCTCACTTTTAAAAGCCTCCCATTTAAAAATTCTTCTACTGTATAAGAGTTCGGTATAAAATTGCGAGCAAAGAGCAGTGCGACTCCAGCACACAGTGGTGTGTTGTGGCTCAGAATTGCGAGCCCGTCCCACTCTTTTGACCAGTCCGCAGAGTTTTTGGAGTCGCTGTGTGTCTCCTGCAGTAGAGCCACATCAATGTGTTTCTGTTTTAATAGTTCGTAAAGTTTTGCTCTTTTTTCATATGTTCTTGCCCATTAATATTTAAGCTCGCAATGTTTATTCCATTCATTAAAAGGTGTATAGATAAAAAAAACAGTCTTATATATAAGAAAGAAAACATACCAGTGTCCAGCAGGGAGGTAAAAATCACTCTAAGAAGTCCTCCTCAGCGAGTTCTTTATTTATTTTAGTGATCCATTTCTTTATCCTGAATATTTCCCGGTCGATAAAAGCTTTGTGTTTTTTGTAATATTTGACGTCGTGAATGAACTGTCTCTTGTTTGGGAAGTGTTCTTCCAGTTGGATTTTTGAGCCTCCTTTTGTCTTTTCTAAGAAGCTGTGTATGGACTCCTCGCTGTAAACCACTGGCATTCTTTCTTCCTCAGGAGTGAGAATCAGCACAGAGTCCGATATGTAGCCGTCACTGTCTGATTCTGTTTCTGTGTCTTTTTTGGGGAGTTTTTTTTCCTCCTCTCTTGTGGTCTTTTTTCCTTTTGGGTGTCTTGAAGAGGGGCTCCTCTTCCATCTCTATGTCCGCCTCGTCCCCCTGTGACAGTGCAGTGGCTGCTGCTTCCAGTTGGCGGCTCTTCGCCCTTGTACCCATCGCCGAGAGGACGGGTGACTCCAGCACTGCACCCGAGCCCTCTGAGACCTTATCATTTGTGTTCGGCCTCGCCGGTGCCGGTTGGGTCACGTTGGGTTCCCCTCGGTCCGGTTTAGTCGAGCATGTTGCTTTTGGTGTCGATGTTGTTTCAGCTGACTCTTGGATTGCAGGCTGGGCTTGGGATTCATTTACTTTGGGCTCTGGTTCAGCAGCATTTCCGGGTCCCTCAGCGGGCGGCCGAGCCGTGGTTGCAGGGGGAACGGCCACGGCCGGCACGGTGGAGTCTCGACCCGGTCGCACAGGAGCATCAGGATCATTCTGTCTTTCAGGACAGGCACGGACAAGATGTCCCATTGCACCACATTTAAAACATTTTATATCGGTGTCTGAGGAGGCGAATATGTTATAGTCAAAGTTTTCAACTCTGAATTTAAAAATGACGTTTAGCTCTTCAACACCCTCTTTAAAAATCATAAAAACAACTCTCCTGAAAGATACCAGGTGTTTTATCAGAGGGGATTTACAGCCAAGGGGGATTTTCTTTATAGGGGAGACCAGGCGTCCGTATCTGGACAGTTCTGCTGCTATCACACTGTCAGATATAAAAGGGGGGACATTAGACAGGACTACTTTCTTAGCTGGGGAGCTCAGGGGAGAGACCAGTATGTGCTCGTTATTAACACTGATTCCGTTTTGGACAATTTTAATCGCTTTATCTACACTATTAACAAACACCACAACAGCACTGTTCATTCGGGAAGCAGAGACGATGTTCTCATGTCCCACCACATCACCAACCGCTAACACACACTCCTCTAAACTCGCCGCGCACACCACGCGCACACCGTGCCGGCGAGTCAAACTCTCATACCGCTGTGTGTCCGGAGCCGCCATGCTCCAGCAACACACACACACACACTCACTCACACACACTCACTCACTCACTCACTCACACACACTCACTCACTCACTCACTCACACACACTTACACACACAAAAAAA